>NC_050463.1:19241614-19541614 GCF_903995425.1 Onychomys torridus
ACTTTTACATAGTAAAATTACATATAACAAAACAATTATCAAGCAAGAATTATAGTTACAATATCTAGTCTATTTGTTTTGGCAAAATTAAACAAAATATTCTATCTATCCTATATTTATGAGTCTAAGGTTTTATATCTAACTTACCTTGTATCATAACTAAGGAAAATTATACCTACCTAGTCTTCAACTACATCAAAGACCTCAGAAGGATATAATATTACCTGAGAACCGGGAGAAGGATGCAAGCAACTTTCAGGAGTCTTGCAGGGTAGACAGAGAGAGCTGGCAGTTTGGATAGTCACCTAATGTTCCTTTGTAAAGTTGAGGCAACTGTCTTCAGCCCACAGGGCTAGAGTCTCTCAGTCACTTCTCTCAGTGTCCTGTAGAATGTCTGGCAGTTTCCTCTGCGAAGCAGAAACCTGAAGGACCATTTTGTCAAGCAAAGTTCATGGTCACCTTTCTATGGGTCCTGCATGTCCAGTTGATCAAGCAGTCCAGGCAAGAACAGTTTCTTGCCCAAATGGCTATTTTTGCCAAGGTGAAGATAAACTCCATATGAAGTGTCTTTGATGCCCATCCTCCTCTCTGAAGTAAATTGGTGCTGCCAGGAGCAGATATGTCTCACTGTCCAGAAAGTCTAAATTTTAAAAATATTTTAAATGCCATATTCTGTAGGTCTTTGAAGTATTTGAAGATTACCTATCTATCTGAAATATCTCTATGTATACCTAGAAGACTTAACTAACATGGCTACAAGTATGATTATCATAGATGACTAATTATTAATCTATTTTTAATTATCCATTACAATTTTAAATGAGCTGTACAAACATAATACCTTAAACTAGAGTAGAAATATACACACAGTATAACAAAATTAACTTTAATCAATAGACTAAAATCTATACCAATGTAAAACATTTTAAACATGTTGCTGCTCTTTAAAAGTAAGTTCATTAATCTCCCCTTTCATCATATCATATCTATATCATATCCCCTTTTCTTCTTTAGAAAGAGATCACATTTATAATCAACCCGATTTAAATAAAAATATTGGGTTTTCTCTGTCCCACACCAGAGGGCTCTTCTGACTTGGGACACAAGAATCTCTTAACCTTTTATTTTAGCAATATGCCTAGGTTTAGAGAAGAAGTGAGCCAATTCCATCTCCAAAGACAGCTTGGTATATTTGGGAATTTGGGCGTAGTTTTTCTTACTACTTCATGCTGGATGGGGGCGCTGTATCTTATGCGAACATAAAGAAAATTTTAGGATTATGAAGTAGTCCGTGAGGGTGAACCTCTGAGCCAGTTGCCTTGAAACCATTTTGGATGTTGGATCATCTGGGCCATGGTGTCATCGGAGACCTTTCTGGGGGTCTTGGCTGGTCAAACCTGATGTATCTTAATCTGGAACAAATCCATAGCCTCTTGCTTTCTGTGGAAACAAAAGCAGAGACTCTTTTCCAAAGCAACATATCCTTATATCCAAATTTTGAAGTCAAGGTACCTTTAAAATTTACATATTTGTTTAACTCAACAGCTTTTATGATCAAATCTTTTTCTGCAGTTAAAAATCCCAAAGACAACATAAACCAGATTCTCTGTGTAATATCCATCTATGTAGGACTGAAACGCTGTTGTGGCTGCTGGCTCCTCCCACCTCAGCTTTCCAACACGGCGGTGGTACAGTTTACCGCCAGCTCTGGGTCTGGAGCCATGTGTACCATCAACTATCAGAAGCAGTTCTATCAAAGCAGTGCCATAGCCCAGAAACCATTTTTTTTAAAACTAGCAATGGCTAAATCCACCACACAGTAGAGCAAAGTGCTGCTTATAGACTCCTCATTCCCGTCACACTGCAGGTCAGAAGCACACACCAGGAACCCGCCATAGTAGCTCAAACCGGCAGGCTGCTGCTAATTTGAGAGACAAAACTAGGAAGCTGTTTTTAGCTCCATTTTAGAATCTTTTTTTCTCAGGTTTTAGGTGGAAACTCTTGCCAACATGTTGGGCACCATTTGTAGTTAGAGTTTTCCTACCTGGCCCAGAGTCAGGACAAATCTCTCTCACCCACCAGGCCCATGGACACTCAGACCCAACCAAGTAAACACACAGAGATTTATATTGCTTACAAATTATATGGTCGTGGCAGGCTTCTTGTTATCTAGTTCTTCTATCTTAAATTAATCCATTTCTATTAGTCTATACTTTGCCACTTGGTTCGTGGCTTACCTGTACCTTACATCTTCCTTGTCATGGCAGTGGCTGGCAGTGTCTCTCTCTTGCCTTCCACCTCCCAGAATTCTCTTCTCTCTTGTCCCACCTATACTTCCTGCCTGGCCACTGGCCAACCAGCATTTTATTTATACAGAGTGATAGCCACAGCAATGTCCCATGTGTCAGGCATTGGTACTAGAACAGTATCTGAGAGCTACATCCTGATTCACAGTCAGGGAGGCAGAGAGAGACACTGGGCCTGGTGTGGCTATTGAAACCTCAAAATCAGAGTACCCCAAGTGACACACTTCCTCCAAGGCCATACCTTCTAATCCTTCTCAAACAGTTCCACTCCCTGATGAATAAGCATTCACATAGATGAGCCTATAGGGGCCACAGCCTATATAAGTTTTTTTTAAAAGGTAAAAAGGGGCTTTTAAAACAAATCATTCCATATATATATATATATATATATATATATATATATATATATATATATTGTTGGTGGTGTTTGTTTCTCTGTATACTCACTTTGTAGACCAGGCTGGCCTCAAACTCAGAGATCAACCTGCCTCTGCCTCCCAAGTGTTGGGATTAAAGTTGTGCACCATCATCTACAAACAAAAACAAAACAACTAGGCAAGCATGGCGGCATATCCCTGTAATCCCAGCACTCAGGAGACTGAGGCAGGAGTATAGTAGCATTTGAGGATAACCTGGGTGGTATAGGGAAACTCTGGCTCAGGTGGGAAAACAAAAGCAGGTTTTATTAATGAGTAAATCATGTTTGTGCTTCTGGTTGTGTGCCATTTAGAGCTGGCTTCTGTTCAAAGCTTTTAAGAAAGGTCTATCCACTCATGAGTTTTTGAGCTTTTTTGTACATGTATTTATTTATTGTGTGTGTGTGGGGGGGTAATACGAACAGTGTGGCTCCTGTGTGGAGGCCAGAGGACAATATTTAAGAGCCCAGTGCTGAACTCTTATCTTCTGACTCTACCTTCCAAGTCCTGAGGTTATAGTCATATGCTACCACTCCCAGTTGGCTAGAGAGAGGCATTGTTGCAATTAACTTCCTAGGTTAAAATTTCGTTGACTATCAAAAAAAAAAAAAAAAAGAAAGAAAAAGAAAAGAAAGAAAGAAAGAAAGAAAGAAAAGAACAAAAACTTTTTCTCAGTTTCTGTGACAAAATGCTAGTGACTTAGTAAGATGCCCCTTGTCCACAGCAAAACATGTAACCAGTAGCCATGGCCAAGTATGCAACTGTGTTCTCAGCAGCTCTTGTAGCCATATGGGGTCATATGACTAATTCCTGCCGATAAAATACGAGGGGAAACGCTGTGAGCTAGTCCTAAGTATAGCCCTTTAGGAAAATGTCCACTTTGTCATTAGTCTCTGCTGTACTGGGAGCAGAGAGAAACCAATGGCCATGGAGGCTCATGAGGCCATGGGTCTCCTTGAGAGAAAGAACTGAGGCTATTGAAACATTTCAAGAGTGCCAAACTTCATCTGGGCTTAAGCCACCGTGCTGACAGAGTCCATTTGTTTCAGAAGCTTAGTGTCCCATAACTTGAGGAGCTCATTTACATATTCTCTCAAGCATGCAGCAGATGGGTGTGGTTACCACAGCAAAGGCTTATTCAGTGATTGTCCAAAGGAGGAAAATCATCAGCGACCAAAAAGCCTCCAAGCTCTGGGCCTGAGGAGCAGCTGGTTTTATCTCTGTGAGGAGAAATAACCTTAAGACACTATGTATAGTCACTGAAATCAGAGCCTCCAGCTGGCGGGAGCCCTGAGGCAATGGCATGTGGGTTTTAATCAGTTCCTGGCTTGTGGTGGAGGAGTCTTGCTGGATTACCCATCTCTGCCTCGTCACAAGGAAAGGTAGAAAGAACTAGAACAGGACTATTCTCCTCTGCTGCTCTCCTGTAGTCTAAAGTTCTCTTCTGTCAGTCTCCTGTAGTCTAGAATTCTCCTCTGTCAGTCTCCTGTAGTCTATAATTCTCCTCTGTCAGTCTCCTGTAGTCTATAATTCTCCTCTGTCAGTGTCCTGTAGTCTAGAATTCTCCTCTGTCAGTCTCCTGTAGTCTAGAATTCTCCTCTGTCAGTCTCCTGTAGTCTAGAATTCTCCTCTGTCAGTCTCCTGTAGTCTATAATTCTCCTCTGTCAGTGTCCTGTAGTCTAGAATTCTCCTCTGTCAGTCTCCTGTAGTCTAGAATTCCCTCCTGTCAGTCTCCTGTAGTCTAGAATTCTCCTCTGTCAGTCTCCTGTAGTCTAGAATTCCCTCAAGTGTTACCAGCTGCATGAGGATTTTCTGACTTCCCTCCTCCACCTAACCCCCAAATGGTTGGGTGAGATGGCCCCTCCATAAGTACCCAGGATCCTAAGTCTTCTTCATGACTGAGAGACATTCTGTTTCTCAGTTTCTTCCATTGACAGTTCATGAATCAGATCAAGGACATTCACTTTGACATTCTAGGACATTGAGAACATTCTATTTATTAGCACAGGAGATAACTTTCCAATAGTCATTTTTGCTATAATTTCCAAGCCCTTTCAAAGTCTATAATCTCAAAATTGAGGAAACAGAGGAAGGAGGATCCAGACTGAGTCCAGGAAAGCTTGAAGTACTGAGGACTTGCCTCAAGGGAAGAAAATAAGCCAAAACAACAACAAACAAATTTGTCTTCTTATTTTCGTCCCGTTCTTATTTTCTACTGCATGAAACTTACACTGCCTTTGTGAGTTCAGTAGGGCCTGTTTGCCTTCCTAAAATAGTTTTTGAAAATGTCCTTCTTCTCCAGGCAGTGGTGGCGCAAGCCTTTAATTCCAGTACTCGGGAGACAGAGGCAGACAGATCTCTGTGAGTTCAAGGCCAGCCTGGTCTACAGAGCTAGTTTCAGGACAGCCAGGGCTACTGGCTGAGAAACCCTGTGTCAAAAAACTAATAAAGGGGGAAAAAACAAAACAAAACCCCCCAACACTGAGCCAAGACAGACTGAGGAGAGAGCTGAAGTCGGAACCTTAGGTCTCTCTTTTTTTTTTAAAGATTTATTTGGGGTTGGGGATTTAGCTCAGTGGTAGAGTGCTTGCCTAGCAAGTGCAAGGCCCTGGGTTTGATCCTCAGCTTAAAACACACACACACACACACACACACACACACACACACACACACACACACACACACACATTTATTCAGGGCTGGAGAGATGGCTCAGCAATTAAGAGCACTGGCTGCTCTTCCCGAGGTCCTGAGTTCAATTCCCAGCACCCACATGGTGGCTCACAACCATCTGTAATGAGATCTGGTGCCCTCTTCTGGCCTGCAAGCATGCGTGTTGGCAGAACACTGTATACATAATAAAAATTTATTTATTTATTATGTATACAGAAGAGGGCGCCAGGTCTCATTACAGGGGGTTGTGAGCCACCTTGTGGGTGCTGGGAATTGAACTCAGGACCTCGGGAAGAGCAGTCGATGCTCTTGAACCTCTGAGCCATGTCTCCAGCCCCAACTTAGGTCTCTTGATCTCTGGAGTTGACAATGAAATGCCACAAGAGCAGAGCTCAGCGATCTCAAAGGAGCACATTAGAAGAAAGCTCGCTTCCCAGCCAGTCTGCACAGTGCTGCCCAGAATGAAAATAATACATAAAAGAGGCTGGGTGGTGGTGGTGGGAGCCTTTAATCCCAGCACTCGGGAGGCAGAGACAGGTGGATCTCTGTGAGTTCGAGGCCAGCCTAGTATACAGAGCGAGATCCAGGACAGGCACCAAAAGTACACAGAGAGACCCTGTCTCAAAAAAACCAAACCAAAACAAACAAATAGACAAAAAAGTTCAAGGCTAACCTCAGCTAGAGTTTGAGACCAGCCTGGGCTACAAGAGACATTGTCTCAAACCCAATTCACCCCCCCCCCCACACACACACAAATGACTCCTCAAAATTACGCCATGGGGCAGAGCAATGTTCTTTTTCATTACCCCGTGCAGAATTTAAACAACAAAACTGAAAATATGGCCCATCTGGGGAGCCAGCAGGACCAACAGGGATGCCCTCCAGACAGTATAGAAGTGTCCAGGGGGATCCCAGGGACAGACTCCAGTGCTGTCAGATGGCATGGAGACACCGCCTCAGTGTGGTACAAGTCAGGGGACCACTGTTTCCTCAGCATCCATACACCTGCCTCGGCACCTTCTGTTTTGCCAATTCCAGGTCCCGCATGCTCATGAAACATTTTCTTCTCTTTTGTGTGCATCTGTCTTCCACAGTTTGGAAGACTTCTCCTTGTCCTTAAACAGACAGGGCATAAAGGCCACAGCTTCCTCCTCACTCTAGGTGAGAGGAAGCATCTTCATATTAACATACCGATCGATCGATCCCACACTCCACTTACTGTGCTTTCTACAGAGGCTCCAGCCTTCCTCCTTCCCTTCTCCCTCCCTCCATCTTCCTGGTCCCAACGCTGAAGTCATGGTGCCTAATTTAGGTCACTGTCATAATTTCTACCCACAACAAGATGATATCTCCTTGAGCAAGCATAGCTCTAGCCTGCTCCTGAGGCAGAGTCAAGGGTTCTGGAAAGAAAACCAGGGCCCACAGCAGCCCTTCTTCCTTCTAGTCCCCTCCCTGGCTCTTGCTTATTGTCCTTTTACATTGTGCTTTTTTTTTTTTCTTGAGAGTAGTTGAGGTTTCAGAAGCACAGGAAACAACACGGTCTACAATCCTCTCTTTGTAGGTAATTATCAGTATGGTCTTTGTTGTTGAGGTGGTGGTGGGGCTTGAACTTAGGGCCTCATGCTAGTGCTCTACCACTGAGGCCCCTCCCCCCAGCCCTCATGTGTTAAGATACAGGGGGAAGTATAGATGTTGGTCTCTCTCTCTCCCTCCATCAGAATTTTCCACGTAATGGGGCTGTTAGTGTTTACAGAAAGCTACCAAAACCGAAGACCGCCAGGGTTAAGTAATCGTGAGACATCCTGCCCTCATTACTTACGTGAAACCCCACCGAATCCCAGGGATGGGGTGTGAAATCAGTAGAGACATGAACTGTTAATTTCCAGGGAAGAGATGATTGAATTACAATAATTGTCACTTCTTTGTCCAGAGGGAATGGAAGAGTCCCTTTAGTCTTGGGTCTTTTTACAATTAGGTAATCTCCAGGAAGACCATGAACCACTTTATAAAATTTCCCAGTTTTCAGGAAGGAAAATATTCCGTTGACCCAGAGCTTTCTTTTCTTCTCTTTTTTCATTTTATTTTTATGTGTATGGGTGTTTTCCTGCGTGTCTGTCTGTGCACCACATACATGTGGAGTGCTCACATGAGGCCAGAAGAGGATGCTGGATCTTCTGGGACTGGAGTTACAGACAGTTGTGAGCTGCTGTGTGGGTGCTGGGAATTGAACCCAGGTCCTCTGAAAGAGCAAAAAGCACTCTTAACTTCGGAGCCATTTCTCCAGCTCCAAAGTTTTCATTTTTGTAAAGAACTGGTTTTGGTGGAAGGTGGCAGGAAGGCGTGTGTCTAAGGGACACACAGTGGTCGGGAATTCACAGTCCTGCCTTTTGTGGGTTTGCCATTTAACCTGCCAGGCCTCTACACTGATGGCATTAAGAACATACTTTTTACAGACTCATGGCCACCATTTTTAAAAATCCCTTTCTAGGCTGGAGCTGAAAAGATGCTGCTTGCACTGGGTAGACTCACTATCCATAGCTCTTCCTGATGCTGTTTTGTTAGATGCAGGGATCCCTTGCAGCTCAGGATGGCCTGAAACTCACTATGTAGCCAAGGATGTCCTTTACCTTCTACTCCTTCTGCTTCTGCTTCCAAGATAATAAAATTACAGGCATACACCACCATGCAGTTTTACGTGTATTGAGAATTAAACCCAGGGCTAGGTGAGCACTCTACCAACTGAGCCACATTCCCCAGGCCCTCACACTCAGTCATTTCTGATCCTGTTTGCACGATCAGACATTTCAGGACCAAGTGAGAACCAGGGACACAGGAAAAAAAAAAAATGTCAGCTTTCACTGAGAGCCATGTCATAAAGTCACTCCTTGGGGCTGGAGAGATGGCTCAGAGGTTAAGAGCACTGACTGCTCTTCCAGAGGTCCTGAGTTCAAATCCCAGCAACCACATGGTGGCTCACAACCATCTGTAATGAGATCTGGTGCCCTCTTCTGGCCTGCAGTCATACATGCTGTATACATAATAAATAAATCTTAAAAAATAAAAACATAGTCACTCCTTGGAGAGCCTGTCCTTTGTGGAACTATGATTAAAGAACAGACATGCAGGTTGTAGAAACCCAGGGTATACAGTAAAACGAGAAGTAAAGGGGGAGTGAATACAGTCCAAGGACATTTAGAAGCATGAATGGAAGGGTCATAATGAAGTCCCTTTGCTCAGTTCATAGATGCTATGCATCTTTTTAAATAGGAAATCCATAGACTAGAGGACCAAGCAGTTTTCAGATACATGTCCTCTGATTTGTTGTTGGTTTTCTGTGGATGGAACCAAGGTTTCACCCATGCCAGACAGGTTCTTTACCACTGAGCTATATGCCCAGATTTTCTTTTTCTGTATTATAGTTATTACTAGACGTTTTCTAATTTAGTCATTGTCTTAGGGATTCCATTGCTGTGACAAAAATAACCAGGACCAAAAGTAACTTGGGGACCAAAAAGGGTTCATTTCAACACATGTCCCAATCATAGTCTCTCAAGGACAGAGGTTAGGACAGGAACAGGAGGCAGGTACTGAAGCCAAGGCCATGGGGGGAACCCTGCTTGCTGGCTCACTGTAGGGATGGCTTGCTCAGCCTGTTTTCTTATAGCACCTAGGACCACCAGTTGGGGTGCCCCCCCCCATGATGAGCTAGGCCCTCTCACATCAATCATCAATCAAAGGTCCAGAGTGAGGGTGAGACCGTGCTTCCTAATGCCCAGTCCTAGCTCATGGCACTCGGCAAGCCTGCCCTCTGCCAGGACACTAGTCACCAGGAAAGGCTTGCCATAGCTAAACGCTGGGCATAGACTCACTGACACTGCCTGTATTCATGCCCAGTCTTCCTTGCCTGGCTCCTGCTCAGAGTGAGCATTTCATCTCTAGAGCAACAATCCGACCTTGTCTCCACCTAGCTCTCTCATCTCTCTGCCAAGGCCATGATGACCCAAATCGCCTCCCCTCTCCTGACTGACCACAAGCCCATAAGCCTATTTGTGCCTTTCTTCCTGTCTTTCTTCATCCAACATGATTATGCATCAAAAACAAACAAACAAAAAAAACCCGTCAGGTTCAGTGCCAAGTGTTTTAGGTTATTACTCACAATAGCTTACGAGGAAGTGTGATCTATTTTACAGTTGATGAGGTGGAGAGCTTGAGATGAGAATCTCGCACAAATGTGTCACCCCAGGTCTGCCTTTCAGACACAGGTTTGGTGAATTTAAAAGCCAGTATTCTCCCCTTTGCAGGGTTTACTCCTTAGCAAAAAGGAGCTGTTTTCTGTTTTAAAGTGTTGACAGGCTCATTAGGAAGACAGACAAGTGTGGGTCCAGAAAAGACCACTTGGGAGCAGCTAAAAAGGATACCTCCGTAGAGAAGGATTCCTGGGGGAAGTAGCCTTGCTGGTTTGAATAAGAATGAGCCCCATAGGCTCATATATTTGAATACTTAGTCACCAGATAGTGAACTGTTTGGGAAGGATTAGGAGGTGTGGCCTTGTTGGAGGAGGTGTGTCACTGGGAGTGGGCTTTAAGGTTCCAAACACCCACTCCAGGCCGAGCCTCTCTCTCTCTCTCTCTCTCTCTCTCTCTCTCTCTCTCTCTCTCTCTCTCTCAGCTACTTCTCTATCACTACTCCTGCCTGCTGTGATACTTCCTGCCCTCGATGATAATGGACTAACCCTCTGAAACTGTAAGGAAGCTCTCAGTTAAATGCTTTCTCTTATGAGAGTTGCTTTGGTCCTGGTGTCTCTTCTCAGCAATATCTGAGGTTAATAAATGGGAAAAAGTAGTGAAAACTAGCTTACAGATACATGTAGGTGTGGATGGACAGAAACAAGCGTGTCTCTCCACAGCAAGTGAACAAAAGCTAAGTCAGAAGTTGCTGCCAGGGTCTGGGGTATATCAGCTGTGGCAGGCCTGTTGCTGTTTGGAGGAGTATGGAAGACTTTGGAACTTTGGACTAGAAAAACAGTTGAAGTGGGGCTTAATGCACCATCCTAATAGAAGCATGGAAGACAGTACTGCTAGGGGAGATTTGGACTATGGAGGCCCTGCTCAAGAGGTCTCATGGGGGAAGAATATTAGCAAGTGGCCTAGAGAGCATTCTTGTGGTATTTTGGCAAAGAGTGTTGCTGGGTTTTGCCCTTGACCTAAGAATCTGCCTGGGGCTGAATTGAAGAGTTTGGGGTCAATGTCACTGGCAGAGACAATTTCAAGACAGCCTAGCATTGACCGTGTCGTGTGATTACTAGTGATCTTTCTTATGCAGAACGACCATGTAAAGGGGAAAGCAGGGCAAAGAGGGATACAGTGCATACAATTGGAGGAGGAAAAGAACACCAGGAAATGTGATGTTGGAGCCAAGTTCCGGGCCTCTCATCCAAGAAACTTAAAGAAAGTCTGATTCCAAATGCAATAAAGGAAGCAGTCGCTTCAGAGCGAGACCCCACCTGCTAACCTTTGAGAAAAAGAAAAGGTTGGAGGGATTCCCTAGGCCTAAACAACAGCAGAAATTTACGCAAACGCCATTCAAGGTGGGAGCTAGTTTTCAGCCCCAGCAAGCAGAAAAATTTGGCAACTTCAGCCACGTGTGGAGCTGTGAAGGTGACGCCTGGATTACACTGGAGACCTCAAGATACTAGATGCTGGAGTCACGGGATGTCTGTCAAGGAGAGCGGCTTACAGGGTGTGGAACCAACCCACGAGAGAGAAATGTGCTACAGTCAACAGAGCTGGGAAGAGTGGGTGATCTGAGGAGTTCTTTGAAGTTGGACATGGAGATGCAGAGTTTGGAGTTTGTCTTTCTGGGTTTCAGTATCATTTTAGTCCAGTATTTCCTCCACTTGGCTCTCCTTTAGAATGGTAATGTATGTTCTGTGTCATTGTATGTTAGAAGTGTGTGTTCTGCTTTTTGATTTTGCAGGGGGTTACAGTTGAAGCAAAGAAAGATGAAATCGGAATCACATCGAGGAGGAAGGACCGACAAAGGAAAACTATGTCTAATAAAAGGGAGAAGAGTTAACCAGTTGTGATACAAATTCTAGTGAAGGCTAAAGGTGACTGGAAGTTGATGGTAATACTGTGCTGGTTGGTGGTGCTGGTTACCTGTGGGAAAAAGTCACAGGCCACTGCAGAACCCAGTGGTATCTTTTTAGAGCTTTATTAGGAGGGAAAACAGATGGGAGGGGGGTTGGGAGAGGAGCCAGGCCTGGCAGGAGAGGGAGCAGAGAGGAAATGGGGTCCCGCATCTGGCTTTTAGGGGAGGGGTCCGCATCCAGCTTTTTAAGGCAGGGGATTGGGTGACCATGTAGTGGGTACATAGTTGCCAGTGCCCCCTGATGACTTAAGACGCCATACCGGAAGAGTGAGGGCAGGAAGTGTTCAGTCAGATAATCGCCACAAAGACTGAAGAGTGGAGTGCCATCCCGGGACCCACATGGTATCGGGAGAGAATAGACTCCTACAAGTTGTCCTCTGGCTTTCACACTGGTACTGTGGCACACACATGCACACATACACACACACACACACACACACACACACACACACACAATTATGAAAGGATGAATGAATGGATTAAAGAGAAAAAAGAGCGAGGGCAGGATCCTAACAGAAGTAAGACATGAGGAGAGGACTGTAAGGAGGGGAGAGACTCTGGAGCAATAGCTACTGATGAAGCTGGACTTGATGGGAGGCTAAATGTGGTCAGTGAGAGAAGAAGGCAGAGTTAAGATGGATCCACTTCCCCCTTAGAGGTGTGGGTGAGTCAAAACAGTGAGATTCTATGTATAGTAGCAGCTGGGTAGAAAAGTCTGGAGTCCAGGAAAAAGTCCTGGACTGAAGACCTAAAAATGGAAGTCCACCAGGTCATTCTAGAAATGGAAGTCCAAGGTAGTCATCAACTTCAAAAGCATAGTAAGTGTGGCTGGGACCGGTGATGCATGCTTATATCCCAGCATTCAGAAAGCTGGGGCAAGAGAATGGCAGATCTGAGAGCATCAGACCAGCATCTGTTATAACCAATAGAAATAGTTCCCTTTTCCCTCCTGTAATTAAGGGCTCTCTGACTCTCAGTTTATCCAGGGCCCTGATAGCTTACCTTACTGTGGTGGTTTGAATAAGAATGGCCTCCATAGACTCATATATTTGAATGCTTAGTCATCAAGGAGTGGCACTATTTGAAAGGATTAGAAGGATTAGGAGGTGTGGGCTTGTTGGTGGAAGTGTGTCACTGGGGGTGGACTTTGAAGTTTCAAAAGCCCATGCCAAGCCACGCCCCCTGCCTGCAGATAAAGATGTAAAGCTCTCAGCCACTGCTCCAGCACCATGTCTGCCGCCATGCTCCCCACCATAGTGATAATGGACTAAACCTCTGAAACTGTAAGCAAGCCCCCAGTTAAACGCTTCCTTTGATAAGACTTGCCTTGCTTGTGGAGTCTCCTCAGAGCAGTAGAACAATAACTAGGACACTTACGCTTACCCATTTTTTTCCCTGAAAAAAAAAAATCTCTGTGCCCTCATTCATTTGCAGATGCATCCCATAGATACTCAAGTCCCCCAGAACCACAACTCTGTCTCTACATCTTACACTGTTGCTGCTGTTTGGAATCTCTTCCTGCTGTATGACACCATCCTCACAGTATGCCTGTTCTTACTGTTTGTCCTTTCCCCTGACTGCTGGTTTTGAATAAACCCGGCACTCCTGTGGGGACAGCTTCTGGGATAGTCCCTTCCAGCCTGGAATCTTACTCCTAAAGTGAGCACACCACCCCTGAGTTCCCCTTCTTTCCCACGTGTCTCCCCGCAGCTCCAGCCTGTTCTAACATGTCTAACATCACAGCTTATAGGACAGGATGGCAGCCCCTGTGTAGATACCAAGGCCCTGACCCTAATGGGGCTGTGGGGCGGAAGGTGGGAGGCTTGTCTGTCTGTCCAGCTGCATGGAGCTGCATGGAGCACAGAGGACAAAGAGGAATTAGAGCAGAGACTAACTGAATGGAAAAGTGGAACACCAGAATTCACTCCCAAGGAAGACAGTGGCAGAGTACCCTAAATTAGAAGCCTTAAAAGTACATGAGGGATCCCTCTTGCCTCGGTTGGCTTTGGGTGTGGACTTTACAACTGAAGACAGTTGGTGGAGCTTTCCTAGCCCTGTAATTCCACTTGTGATCAGTTAGAATTAAAGCTGAAATGTGAGTTCGTAAATTGCCCAGTTGGTGAATAATAGAGATTTAAGTCTCCTCGAAAAATTTAAATATGAAATCACATTAAAATTCATAGCCATCTGCCGACAATGATCTAATTTGAAAACTGAGCACAATTAATTTTTAATCCTAGGTCAGCTTTCCCCATGCCACCCGCCTGTCTTCTCTACCGCCCCGCCCCCCCCCCCCACCACCACACAGTCTGTGTGCTCAGAGAACAAGAGACCATTTTAAATGTTAACATGAAACAGGCATTCCTTGGAAGACGGATAGATATACACACCTCCTAATCCTATGATTGCAGTGATTCCTGTATTTCTAACTGTAAAACTAAATTCTGTTATTTCGGAATGTGGGGTGTGTCTGTGTCACAAAACCCCCTTGTTCCATGTTAAGAAATGAGCCGAGATGCCCAGAAAGTTAAGGCTGAACTTGATGAACTGGTACCATGGGAGTTTCAGTATCTGGGGTACCCCCTCTAGTTTGCTGGAAGAAGAGTCCTCAGGTTTGCAGAGGGAGCTGAATGCTTCATGATTTTAAAAAGGAGACTGCTTAACTTCTTTCTATCCATAACGCCTCAGTTTTGGATGAGGAGAAATCCTACCTTCCCCAGCCCCAACGTGGGCAAGGGGGTAGACAGACACACAGGCTTAACCGGCTGACAGCAGTTACGACCCGGAAGTCTCTGTGATTAACCGCCCTCCCCAAGCACAGAACTTATCGGCTCAGTCAGGATGCTGCCTCAGCACCAGAGGAGTCAGCATGCTTCCAGAGAGGAGCCCGTCTGTGGAGGCGCTCTGCTGACTGTGCGTGTTTTTATTCATACGTTTGATTTGCTTTTTCTTGTTGTGTTGCCCAGTCTGGCACTGACCTCCCAGGGTCAAACAATCCTCCTGCCTCAACCTTGTAAGTCGCAGGGACCACGGATGCATGCTAACATACCTGACCGCAGATTCCAGTGAATCGAAGCCTCTCACTGAACAATGACCCATTTGGGGGAAGTACAGCCAATCATGGGAAATGGGCTATGCCTCTAGGCTGCGGCATTTTCAGTGAGTTGAAAGGTAGATGGCATCCAGGGGCTAAAATCTCAGGATGTCAGCTAAATTTGGCCTTGCAAAGAGAAATTAGGTCACAAGTACAGTATTTTTGGCCAAATATCACTATAAAGGAAGCAAGTTAAAGTCACTAATGAAAAGCGAGCCAATTGTTAGCTCCAGGGAGCAGGAGAAGTAGCAAATTTAATCACAGTACCCTACAAACGATCTGTGTAGTTTACACGTGTAAACACCGGGTGCTGACTTAGCAAAAACAATGGATTTTTATTGAAAGAATTATAGAGAAAAACGAGAGGGATGTTTGACAAGTGCTGAATTCTCCTTTACTGTTCTAGGAAAATGATACATCTGTCTTTAAACTATGAGTTTGTGTGTGTGTGTGTGTGTGTCTGTGTGTGGGGTGTGTGTGTATGTGTGTGTGGTGTCTGTGTGTGTGTGTGTGGTGTCTGTGTGTGTGTCTGTGTGTGTGTCTGTGTGTGTGTGGTGTCTGTGTGTGTGTCTGTATGTGTGTGTCTGTGTGTGTGTGGTGTCTGTGTGTGTGTGTGTGTGTGTGTGTGTGTGTCTGTGTGTGGGGTGTGTGTGTGTGTGTGTGTGGTGTCTGTGTGTGTGTGGTGTCTGTGTGTGTGTCTCTGTGTGTGTCTGTGTGTGTGTGGTGTCTGTGTGTGTGTCTGTATGTGTGTGTCTGTGTGTGTGTGGTGTCTGTGTGTGTGTCTGTATGTGTGTGTCTGTGTGTGTATGGCATGTGTGTGTGTGTGTCTGTATGTGTGTGTCTGTGTGTGTGTATGGCATGTGTGTGTGTGTCTGTGTGTGTGTGGTGTGTGTGTGTCTGTGTGTGTCTGTGTGTGTCTGTATGTGTGTGTCTGTGTGTATGGCATGTGTGTGTGTCTGTGTGTGTGTGGTGTGTGTGTGTCTGTGTGTGTGTCTGTGTGTATGGCATGTGTGTGTGTCTGTGTGTGTGTCTGTGTGTGTGTGTCTGTGTGTGTGTCTGTGTGTGTGTCTGTGTGTGTGTCTATGTGTGTGTGTCTGTGTGTATGGCATGTGTGTGTGTCTGTGTGTGTGTGTCTGTGTGTGTGTCTGTGTGTGTGTCTGTGTGTGTGTCTGTGTGTGTGTGTCTGTGTGTGTGTCTATGTGTGTGTGTCTGTGTGTATGGCATGTGTGTGTGGTGTGTGTGTGTCTGTGTGTGTCTGTGTGTGTCTGTATGTGTGTGTCTGTGTGTATGGCATGTGTGTGTGTCTGTGTGTGTGTGGTGTGTGTGTGTCTGTGTGTGTCTGTGTGTGTCTATGTGTGTGTGTCTGTGTGTATGGCATGTGTATGTGTCTGTGTGTGTGTGTCTGTGTGTGTGTCTGTGTGTGTGTGTCTGTGTGTGTGTGTGTCTGTGTGTGTGTCTGTGTGTGTGTGTCTGTGTGTATGGCATGTGTGTGTGTCTATGTGTGTGTGTCTGTGTGTATGGCATGTGTGTGTGTCTGTGTGTGTGTATGGTGTGTGTGTGTCTGTGTGTGTGTCTGTGTGTGTGTGTGGCGTATGTGTGTGTGTGTCTGTGTGTGTGCACGCACACTATGTGGGGGCAGGGAGCGCGTGTGCCAGCTGCACTAGTGTGGGGGTCAGAGGGCGCCTGTGGAGCTGTTCCCCTTCTTCAACCTTTACATGTGTTCTAAAGATTTCAAAGGGGGAGAGAAAGGTAAAGGGAATAATTTGTATGCGCATGATGTTTAAGTTATGGCAATGTGTAAAGAAGAAATAAAGGGGTCGGACTGTTGAATTTCCTTCATCCTTCTCTCTCCTAAAGATGCGATCTCTTGTGCAACCCTGGCTGACTTCGTGCTCATTTCTCCTTTCTTCCTGAGTGCTGGGAACTGAGTTTGGGTTGCCACTCCCCGTCTTCAGCTTCATTAGCCTTTGAATGCTATTATGAGGCTTTTACAATTATGTGCATGTATTCATTAAAAAAGAAACAAACTTGAAAAATGACCTTTCTTCTAAAGGCCAAAATGGAACAGGAGGTCTTTCCAGTTTGGAGAGTGTTGAAAAGGCAAAATTGACTTCAAATTCTAAATACGTCAAGAAACATGGGAAGATTCAGAACCAAGGAGACCTAAGGACTTGACAATGGACTTACACATGATGGGTGACTGCTAAGTCCAATGACAAGAGTACTTGGGGAGATGGCTCAGCAAGGGCACTGGCTGTTCTTCCGAAGGACCTGGGTTCAATCCCAGCACCCACATAGCAGCTCATAACTGCCTGTAACTCCAGTTCCAGGAGATCCAACACCATCACACAGGCAGACATGCAGGCAAAACACCAATGCACATAAAATAAAAATAATGGACTAGAGAGATGGCTCAGAGGTTAAGAGCATTGGCTGCTCTTCCAGAGGTACTGAGTTCAATTCCCAGCAACCACATGGCGGCTCACAACCACCTGTAATGAGATCTGGTGCCCTCTTCTGGCCTGCAGCCATACATGCAAATAGAACACTGTATACACAATAAATAAATTAAGTCTTTAAAAAATAAAAATAACAAGAACACTTAATTTGCACTTGTGTATTGCATGGTTTTAGAATTTCTCATTGTTATCTATTACATTATAATAGGAATTAAAATTGGCAATGTTGCTCAGTGGCCAATCACTTCTTAGTATGTACAAGGCCCTGGGTCCGATATCTAGCACCAAAAATAATAATTTAAAAAATTATTCTAGCCATACCAAGCATGCTTGTGCATGCCTGTAGTCCTAACCCTTGGGAGGCAGAGGCAGAGGGATTGGGAATTCGAAGTCAGTTTTAGCTATAAGAGATTTTATCTCAAAAACAGAAAGGAAAAAATAAAAAATTAGCCAAAATTTCTTCAATAAACAGGGACCAAAACATCCTTAATTAATCATGTTCTGCAAATCTCTCTTTGTCTCTCTCTTTCTCTGTGTCTCTGTCTCTCTCTGTGTCTCTCTGTGTGGTGTAGAGTGTGTGTGTGTGTGTGTTAGTTCTATTGCTGAGATAAGCACCATAATGGAAAGCAATTTGGAGAGAAAAGGATTTATTTGGCTACCAGTCCCAGATCACAGTCCATCACCGAGAGTATCAAAGGCAAGAACTCAAACAGGGCAGGAACCCTGAGGCAGGAACTGAAGCAGAGGCTGTGAGAAATGCCGCTTCCTGGCTTGCTTCCCACAGGCTGCTTTTGCTTGTTTTTTGTTTGTTTTTTTGTTTATAATACCCAGAACCACATGCCCAGGAGTGACATCATCCACCATGTACTAATTTCAGGGGTCCCCGAAACCACCCCAGCCAGCAGAGTAGCAGTCCAGGGGAGGCAAGAAGGCAGGTCAGTTGAACATGACTAAGTGGCTGGTGCTGGTTCAAACTTCAGGAGTCTGACCCCAAGCAGTTTATTTGAAGGCATATTTAGTACAGCACAATTTGGTGAAAACTTTCTTGGTGATAATTAACTCGATCCCATGGGCACAACAAAGCATGCACAAATCTCCTTGAAGAGCAAAGTAAGTCAA
Organism: Onychomys torridus; assembly: GCF_903995425.1. Taxonomy (NCBI): domain Eukaryota; kingdom Metazoa; phylum Chordata; class Mammalia; order Rodentia; family Cricetidae; genus Onychomys; species Onychomys torridus. The sequence continues at coordinate 19,259,832 of NC_050463.1, forward strand.
ATAAAGTCAGACATTACTTCACTGAAACCTTTGTAAAGCACATGTGACACTTTTCATGAAGATAGGTTCTGCAGATTGACTGAGAAAAACGACCTCATGGTCAGGGTCCAAGGGCGGAACTGTGTGGTCTTGGCCACACCTACAGCACAGAAGTCACCAGACAATTAATCGCATCTGCTCCCAGCCTTCTGGGTGGGATAGCAAGTTATGCATTCCTTCCTTTGAAGGAACAACCTTGTGTGTTTAACATTCACGTTTCCCTTAGTGCTTATCAGTGAGCACAAGAATCTCTGTGCCTCCTACAGGTTAAATCCTCCCACGTCAATCCTGAGTGAAGAAATAATGCCCCACAGACTTGCCTACAGGTCAGTGTGATGGAGATATTTTCTTAGTTGTGGCTCCCTCTTCTCAGATGACCCTAGCTTGTGTCAAGTTGATTTAAAAAAAAAATAGCAAACTATTATGGGGTGTATGTATATACTAATGTAGGTATGTGCAGTGTGAGTTCATGTGCACACGAGTGTGTGGAGCCCAGAAGTTGACCACCAGCTGTCTCCCTTACCTTTCCCCCTTTGTTTGTTATTTATTCATTCACTTTTGTGTTCTTTTTAGAGACAGGTTCTCTCACTAGACTGGAGCTTGCTGGTTTGGCGAGGTGGGCTGGTAAATGAGCTCCATGGATCTACCTGTCTCTGCCCCCACCAGTGCTGGAATTATAGACACACACCATTGTACCTGGCTCTTGTATGGCTTCTAAAGACCCAAACTAAGGTCCCCATGCTTGTGTGGCGGGCACCTTACTAACTGGGCCGCCTCCCCAGCCTTTATGACTACTTCCTCAAAGGTCCCTGGAGAGACTGGTTCATCAGTTGGCTTGCACGTTTGTAATCAGATGTCATCGTATTCAAGTGCCAAGGACCCAAAAAGCAAGCATATTGAGGAAGAAGAATTAATCATCCTCCATAAGACTTAAGATGAGCTGGGCCATGGTGGCATACGCCTTTAATCCCAGCACTTGGGAGGCAGAGGCAGGTGGATCTCTGTGAGTTCAAGGCTAGCCTGGGCTACAGGGAGAGTTCCAGGACAGGCACCAAAACTACACAGAGAAACCTTGTCTCAATAATAATAATAATAATAATAATAATAATAATAATAATAATAATATAAAAGACTTGAGACTAGGATTTGACTTATGTTCAATCTACTTTTTACTGCTAGCAATTTTTCAGAAGTGCTAACTGTAAAGCAGTCTGTATAAATATGGGTCTTGGGGGCAGGTAACCCCTTTTAAGTAAAGCTGCTGTCATTTTGAACACATGTGAATAGAGATAGGAATATACATATGAATGTAAAGGGAAACCCTCCCCCTTTTATATGAATGTGATGATTTGAACAAGATCTTCCCTCAAAGTCTCGGGCATTTGCGTTAGTCTGGAGTTGGTGGTGGAGTTGGTGGTACTGTCTGGGAAAGATCTGGAGGTATGGGAGCTGGCTTTGAAGCTCCAAGCCTTCTGCCATCCCCAGAGCATGGTTTCTCTGGCTTGTGGTTTGAGATGTGAGTTCTGAACCGCTCCAGTCACCACGCCTGCATGCTGCCATGCCTCCCCGTCGTGATGATGATGGGCCCTTATCCCTCTGCAACCATAAGCCCCAAATAAACCCTTCTCTCTATAAGCGGCCCTGGCCATATACCGTCGCAGTAGGAAGGTGATTAATACAACAGGGGTTCTCAGCCTTGACATTAGCAACATTTCGGTCAGATAATTCTTTGTCTTTGTTGATTGTTTTGTTTTGTGAGACAGAGTCTTACTATGTAGCTCAGGCTAGCTCTGAAGTCAAAGCAATCCCTGGGCCTCAGCCTTCTGAGAGTAGAGGTGTCCGGCATGTGCCACCACACCCAGCTTTGCTGTGGGAAAGTGGATTGTGTGTTGCAAGATGTTCAGCAGCACACGACAGGTTGCCAGTAATACTTGCCACCACCCCTACCCTAAGTGATGACAACTAAAAATGTCTTCAGACATGACAAATGTCCCTGGCAGGTCAGGGAGAGAGGGTGTGGCTCAACACATCATTTCTCCTGGTACCCAACTGGTATTCAGAATGAGTGAATTCTCTGTTGAAAAGGCATTCTTTGTTTGTTTGTTTGTTTTTGTTTTTCGAGACAGGGTTTCTCTGTGTAGTTTTGGTGCCTGTCCTGGAACTCACTCTGTAGCCCAGGCTGGCCTCAAACTCACAGACATCCTCCTGGCTCTGCCTCCCAAGTGCTAGGATTAAAGACATGCGCTACCACCGCCGAGTGAAAAGGCATTCTTATACCTAGAGTTCACCATGCTAGCTCATCAAATACTTAGGTTTCATCTACATCACTAACTCTTCAGCAAGGAACATCTAAACTGTGATTAAAATTTATTATAGCACTCTGTATCTGATAACTAAGACACACTAAGAGAGAAGGCTCTCCCTGAAGTAGAATTAGGCTATGAAAATTACCTAAGTATTTGAAAATCTGGAATAAAATTGAAAATGAGAATGCCATCATGACATCCTGACATGCTGGTTAGATATTTCCCCGAGGAAGGGGATCTTGCTCCCAGCATCTTTATAATCCCTGCCTCCATGGAGCTTGCCTTAGCTTTCAAGAAACTAGGGCTGAATCCATGAGGAGTTTGAGTGGGCAAAAGGCACCCCATGACAGAGTCCCTGGCCAGAATGAGGGGGATTGGGTCTAGGGCAGAAATAGCTGCTACATCATCAAAGCTTCCTGCTCAAGAAAAGGCTTTCATGAGAACTCAGTTCATTGTGTGAAAATTCAGATGACTGAACTATAATTAGCTCGATTAGTCAACGTTTTAATTCATCAGAGTCTGGCTTTGATGTGTTCCTTTCTCACAGAATCAAAGCTAATAATTCTGGAATCGTAATTGGGTGCTGAGTGCCAGTGAAATGTGGGGAGCTCCTCTCCTCTTTGCCAAACCCTGCTTCTACGACTGTTGCTTCCCAACCATACATGCTTGTGAACCTGGCCCAAGCACCTCAATCATGTTCTCAGTTCCTAGCTTTGGAGAACAGTTTCCGTGTGTCTTTTCTCTATGAGTCAAGGTCCTCAGTATTTAGTTTCTATACATGCAGTGCTTGACTGGAAACCTCCTGGGCTTGAGCAAAGGTGCCAAATATGTGTGTTTTGGCTATTGTTAAAGAGTAGAGAAATAACGATCCTCCTCGCTTGAGGAATCACACCTAATTGAAACAACAAATTGAAGTGATTACATTTCTTCTCAAACACAGGCACATGAGGTAACTCTGGTTAATGGGGTAAAAAGAAGGCTGCTGAGATTCTCAAAAGCATCCCTTATTTAAGAAGGCAAACATACAAGCTGCAGAGATGGCTCAGTGGATAAGATCTGATGCCCTCTTCTGTCCTCATAGGCACTAAACACACACATGGTACATATACCTACATGCAGACGAAACACTCATACATGTGGGATAAAATAAATAAATTCCAAGAAGTGAGGATCAAATATGGAAACAGCTTTCTGCAATTGGATGTTGTTATGTTTCCACATGACGTTAGAGCTGTGTCCAGCATGAAGTCATGGCTACCTGGGGATAAAATAGACAGATTGAAGAGATAGAACAGGAAGATGGGATGATGGGTAGCTCCTGTGACATTGACAAGGATGCATCAGCTAGTCCTGTAGCTGTGGTACCTCTGGATTTCTTACAAAGTAGGTGTGGGCACCTGCAGACATTCTGGATGCTTTCTTATGGTCAAGACACTCTGAATACAATTTTCTTTCTTACTTTGTTCATCTCGAACTCACAGAGATCTGCCTGCCTCTCGAGTGCTGGGATTAAAGGTGTGCGTCATCACCGCCCGGTTGTTCATTTATTTTTATAGGTTGTTTTGGCTTTGCTTTTGTTTAGTTGTTGCTGTTTTGTGTTGTTTGTTACTGCTTTTGAGAGAGGGGCCCTTATTATATAGTTCAGGCTGGCCTTGGATTGATGATCCTCCTGCCTCAGACTCCCAAGTGCTGAAATTGGAGGTGTGTGCCACCCCAGGCCCCTGTATGTTCTGTTTCTCACAACTGGAAGCATTCTAACAGACGAAAGTAACTTACGTATAGCAGAGGTTTATGTGGAAATCCTTCCTACTGGGAGCTATAGTGTAACACTGCTTACTAAGCATCTATCATGTGTACTAGGACTCTAGAAACATTGACTTTAAAACATTTAATAAAAGCTGGACGTTGGTGGTGCATGCCTCTAACCTCAGCACTTGGGAGGCAGAGGCAGGCAGATCTCTGTGAGTTCGAGGCCAGCGTGGGCTATAGAGTGAGTTCCAGGACAGGCTCCAAAGCTACACAGAGAAACCCTGTCTCAAAAAACAAAACAAACAACAAAAACAACCAACACAAAACATTTAATAAAAAGATGCTTATTGCTTCTATTTTACAGTTGAGTGAATTAAGCTCTAAGAGCACAAATGCATTTGTATAAATCTTCTACTTGCGTAGTGCAACACAGATCAAATTCAGTTTTCATCTTTCTGTAGGCTAGTGGTAAACAGTGTGATCCCCTTGCTCCCCCCCCCATGCTGGGCAGTGACAGTGAGCTCCCATACAGCGATATGATTGTGATTGTCAACTGTTGATTATTCTGCAGTTCACTGTGTTGCTAAAGAAGAACACTTGTTTAGATAAATTGAGTACATTTCCACTGTATGCTATGTTCAGTTTACATGAGCTTCTCGGGACCTAGCCCCAGCATAACCCAAGTTGCCTCTGTAGTTGGTTGATGGCACGGGACAGGGGGAATAAAGAAACAGAATTCCCACTTTCAGTAACTGTCTGGATAGTGAAGGCATCGAACCCCTCCAAAGCGGTCTTCAGCCAAGGTCCTGGATGCTGCTTCAAGGAGCAGGACAAAGGGGTGGGAGCACCTTCAAATGTTTTTACTTTGGGGCTCCTAAGAAAGATGCCACAACATATAAGCTTCTTAAGTCTGAAGACTAACACGAGGTACCTTCACACAAGCTCCACCATGGGAAATCGTGACTCTCACTTGCGTGTCAAAGCCTCTGCACACAAGATCAAAACCAGCTTTGTTTCCTGTGTCTGACTGTCTCTTCCTCACTCCTGCTCTGCCTCTGACATTTCTCTGCCAAAGACAAAGCATGGTGCCCAGTAGAAACAGGGAAGGATAGTGGCGATGACCTCTTGGGACAAAGCTCTGGTCCCAATCTGACCCTAGGCTGCTGAAGAGAGACGACCCAGGTGAAGTCATTGGAAGGTGTTGGGGACTGAGTTTTCCAGAGACTCTTCAGGGAGGAAGGTATCCATCAGGATAGTGCCTCTCCTTGTGTGCCCCTGGCTTGGGAAATGAATAAATCCCACATTGTTAGCAATACTGTTTCCCCCTGTAAAATAGAAAATTAAGTGTTGTTGACCATAAAAGCCTGGAAGTGAATGTTACCATCTGGTTACTGTGAGATCTTGAGGATGCTGATGCGGAAGACTGGAGACCACCGGGGACCAGCCCCAATGTCTCCCCGCCACACATACCCATCTTTTTTCCCCATTTCCATCAGTCTCACACAACGACTGGTCACCTAACGACTGAAGTTTCTTCACATCTTCTGAGGCAGTGTGAAGAATGGATAAGTGAGAAGATCTCTCTGACAGAAAAACCCACAGTAGTGAGAGAGGATCCAAGGACAGAGATTCATGACAGTCCACAAGATTCTTGGTCCAGGAGATTTACAGAAGCCAAGGAAGGAGGATGGTTCAATGTGAGGAGTGTCCCACTTTGCCAAAGGTGGCTGAGCAGTTGGCACAGATAGGGTGGAGACCGTGAGATAATGCTGTATGTGGAGCATTTCAGAGATGGTGAGCCCAGATTGGGGGAGTGGCCGGGGCTGACACAATAATGAATCATGTTGAGGTGATAACAGAAAGAAACAACATCTACTGACGATTCTGAAAAGAAGTTGAGCTGTGAAGGGAACCACAGAGGTAGACAAGGATTGGAAAATGAAAAGAAAATGTCAAGTACTGGAGCATCCTTAGATACTGATGAGAATACCCCCATAAAGAGTAAGTTGGGGAGTAATGCAGGAGACAGACACAATATTTGCTGGCAGGGGGAGGAAATAGGAGAGCATTATCATTGGCTTGGTTTGGCTTTGTCTCATGTGTGTTTACTTGCTTTCTTACTTATTTGGTGGTGGGGATGGGGGTCACACATAGGGCCACTGCATGCTAGTAGAGTGTTCTACCATGGAGTTACATCCCAGTCTTTAGTGTGAGCTCCTACACAGCTTCGTTTGTTCTGTCCCTCTGCCCTCACATAGCTGTCTAGTTCAGGATGAGGACAAGAGGTCTCAGAAGGATTCTTTCCCTTATGTTCAAGCCTTCCTCTTCTGGACCAGCAAGCTGTGATGATCCACTCCAGGATGCACTGTCTGGCTCTTCAAAGTCCACTGATTCACTCACATGATTCATCTGTTTCTTTATCTTCAAAAGCTAACAATTGATGTCAGATCTCTCTTAACAATAGAGCCCTTGACACGAGCTAGGGACTGCAAATGCTGGTACCATGCCTCCTTAGGAGTGGGGAAACTGAGGCAAGAGAAGGTTAAATAGCCTGCCAGAGGCTAAGTAACTGTCCAGGTTCATGCAGCACACAGAAGCAGTCCTTCTGCATGCTGGGTAAGTGGAAGCATTGGGGTTTGGATGCAGGCGATATGATTATAGAGGCCCGCTCGTTAATCTCTGTACATTTGGCTTCCTTCCTCCTTCATATACTCCTTCTTGGAGGTGACAAAGATCTGTTAAACGATATTCTCACTAGTGGCTTGTCTTGACCCAGGATGCCCCAGAAAGGGATAACCTCATTCTGCAGTGACTCACACACGCCACGACTGTCCTAAAGTCCTTCAAATTAGAGGTCACCTTGATCCACCTATGACTAGTCCTGTACCCACGAGGAACTAAGTCCTCTAACCTCCCGCTCTCCTGACTTCCTATTTACACCAAGCCAGAGCTGGGCAGGAAACAGATGGGGCACTCCGATTGAGTAATTTAAAGAGAGTTGAATAAAGAGGCCATTTACAAAAGTGTGGGCAGGATGTGGGGGAAGCCACAGCTACTTGACCACCCTTGGGCCTGCAGGGGTGAGGGGAGGTGTGGTCATCAGAACCTACAGAGTGTGTCCTATGTGTTTAGGGCCACCTCACAACAGCTGTGACCACAAGCCACAGACAGAGGCAGCCTGGGGCAGTAACACCCCAATTCTGCTTCTGACCTTTCCCCCTGAGCTAAGAGTCCCACTTGAGTACAGCCAATCAGAAGCCAGAGCCACTGGATCCTGAGGCCTCAACTGGAGTTAGAGAGAGAGTAATGTAGAAGACAGGAGAGTAAAGCAGCCACCAGAGGACTCACTTTGCAATTGTTATTTATTTTATTTTTGTTTGTCTGTTTGTTTGTAGCTAGAGTCTCTCGTAGCCCAGGTGACCTGGCTGGCCTCAGATTCTCGATACAGCTGAGGATGATCTTAGCCCCTGTCCCTCCACCCTCTCAACACTGGGATTACAGCTGTTGTGTGCCACCACACCAGGCTGCCTGGGCTCAAGAGCCTGTCTCCTATGAGCTATGTTACTCTGGGAGAACTAGCGTCTCCATGAATTTATTCCCTTGTGTGTAAAGTAGGGATAATGAAAAGATCGAGCGTGTGTCCCGGTTGTAGGAGAGCTTGCATAGCATGCACAGAGTTCTGGGTTCAATGCCTAGCTCTGTAAAAAAAGAAAAGAAGAAAAAAAGAATTAACTAATAAGTAAAAAATAGAGATAGTAACAACCTTACAGTGATAGTACTGTTTTACTTCTTTATTTTGTATGAGTGTTTGCCTGCATGTATGAGCATACCTGGTGCCCTTGAGGTCAGAAGAGGGTATTGGATTCCACTATAACTGGAGTTAGAGATGGTTGTGAACCACCATGTGGGTTCTAGGAACTGAATGTGGGTCCCCTGCATGAGCAGCCAGTGCTCTTAACTGCTCAGCCACCTCTCCAGCACCCAGCAGTGCTGGTTTTTTATCTTACAGTAAAAAAAAAAAAAAGCAGAGCATAGGGTACTTGGTAAATGCTAGATCCTTTCTTTTCTTCCTTTCTCATCTCTTTCAGGGAAATGTTGGGGGTAGGGTGCTGTGAATATCGCTCTATATAAATAAAATACTGATTGGCCAGTAGCCAGGCAGGAAGTATAGGTGGGACAAGTAGAGAAGAGAATTCTGGGAAGTAGAAGGCTGAGGCAGAGAGACACTGCCAGCCACTGCCATGACAAGGAAGATGTAAGGTACCGGTAAGCCACGAGCCACGTGGCAAAGTATAGTCTAACAGAAATGGGCTAAATATAAGAGTAAGAGCTAGACAATGGTAGGCCTGAGCTAATGGCCAAGCAGTTTAAATAATATAAGCGTCGGTGTGTTTATTTTATAAGTGGGTTGTCGGACTGACAGGGCTTGGGGGGGGGGGGCTGGAGAGAAGGTCTCCAACTACAGTAGGGCCCCCCTACTTTGTACATGACCATAGGTGCTCAACAAATGTTGCTTGGCTGGGGGCTAACGTGTCTTTGCCTTCTTCACGGGCCTCAAAACACCTGGTAAAGGATTCCTAACTTATCACTGGAGACTGTAACTGTTCCCGTGGCCTTGAAAGTTCTTGCCGAGCGGTGGACATTGGACATGACTGCTGGCTAGCAGCGTTACAAGAGCCTTTGCCTTATGCGTTATGACTCTGTACATTTGCCTCGTGTTGTTGTTTGTATTCACCTTTTATTAAACAATTAAAAAGCTTTTCGTTCACACTCAGGGCCTGGCACTAGTTAAACATACACTCTACCACAGAGTGCAAACAAAACAGTCTTTCAAAAGTGTATTTAAATGTCAGGTAGTCATAAAACAAAAACAAAAACAAAAACAAAAACAAACAAAAAAAAAAACAAGTCTTCGTTGTTGGCTTTCTCTTCCTTTGCCCTTCCCCATGCTTAGGAAGAGCCTGAATTGTTGCCAGGCTCTTGTCAGTGAGCATTCGAAAAGGTGATGTGGGGGCTGGAGAGATGGCTCAGTGGTTAAGAGCACTGGCTGCTCTTCCAGAAGATCCGGGTTCAATTCCCAGGACCCACACAGCAGCTCACACCTGTCTGTAACTCCAGGGGCTCTGACACCCTCTCACAGACAAAGGTGCACCTAAAATAAAAGAAAGAAAAGGTGGTTACTGGTAACGAGTGGACCTTTGACCTCCCACTTCTCTCTAGTCCCAGGTGTAGGAAACCGTGGAGTCGAATTGCTTTTCTGCACCTTGGACATTCAGAGGCTGCACCGGACACTTACCATTTCTTTGCAGAGTCCCATGGCCCTTGCTGACCAGCTCCAAATCCCCAGTTTGGCCTCTGAGCAAGAAGCCTCTCCTCTCGGCCTCTCTCAACCTCCTTGGAGCTCCAGAGCACCGGCCAGGCTCTGCTGTAGTTCCCAGGATCCGTGTCCCCAAACCACTCTTAAGCAGACACCAAAAAAGCAGAGGAGTGCCTTTCCAAGCCTTTGCCCACAGTCTGCCCTTCCGTTATACTGTCTGTCTCAACACTTCTTTCATTCTATGCATTAAAAAAGGAGCAAAAAAATGGCCCATGTCTGCCACTCGGTGGTGGAGCACGCCTTTAATCCCAGCACTTGGGAGGCAGAGGCAGATGGATCTCTATGAGTTTGAGGCCAGCCTGGGCTACAAAGCGAGTTCCAGGACAGGTTCAGAAAAAAACAAAAACAAAACAAACAAACAAACAAAAAACAAAACGCCCATTTCTATAGGCTCAAAGTTCACGGTGGCAGGAACCATGTTCTCATGGTTTTATAAGCTGTAGTGTTGGCCAAGGAGTTGAGTCAGATTTGGAGCTCAATAAATGCATTGTAACTAACTGAATTAAATATCTTTTTTCTTCCTGACTTCAAGAAAGTCATCCATCTCTCCAGGATGGTGTGAACCCTCCAGTGGATTGCAGACTCCTTTGGGGAAGGAGGGACTTTGGACTCTCTGGGAGGTGGTTTCTGTGTGGCCACAACAGCAGCAACTTGTCAAATGACAAAATAGAGAGAACAGGCGCTTAAAAAAAATTGAAGGCTTTTTTTTTTTTTTTTTTTTTTTTTTTTTTTTTTTTTTTTGGTTTTTTCGAGACAGGGTTTCTCTGTGTAGCCCCAACTGTCCTGGAACTCACTCTGTAGATTGCCCTGAACTCACCGAGATCCTCATGCCTCTGCCTCCTAAGTGCTGGGATTAAAGGCCTGCACCACCACTGCCCAACTCTGCCTCATTTTATAAACTTTTAATTTTGAGACAGAGTCTTGCTAAGTTGACCAGACAAGTTTTGACCTCCTCTTGTTGCCCAGATAAGCCTTGGTTTTGTGACCTGGCTTTAGCCTCTACCAGGGCTGGGGTTACTGGCTGGCACCCCATACCCAGCATCTGAAGAATTTTGTTTATTTTGCTTCTTGAACAGTCAGATGAACTCTCGGCCCCTTTTGTCTCCCGCACCCCAGTTGACATCGAAAGAACAAAATCCTTCTCTGCTTTTGATATTTTCCTTTTGTTCTGGCCCCAGGCGAGGCTGGAAGATGAGCCAGTGAGCCAGACCATTTAGTTACTGTGGCTCGCCTTGCCTCTCCCGGAGCTGGCTAGCTCGGGAATTATAAATAAGGAAGAGTCTGTGAGTGCTGTTGTTAGGATGAGAGGCTCCGCTGTAGGGAATGGATGGTTTGAGGTTCCTGGATGCGGCATGTGAGGTAGTGGCCTCCCAGACCCTCAACTCCAGGCTGCCTCCCAGGCAATCAAAACACAGCTAGAGTAAATTGGCGCCTTTCCTTTTCCCTCCAGGTCCTCAAGTCCAGATGCTTTCTTGCTGAATACTATGTAAATAAAGGGGAAGGCAAAGCAAAAAGACGCCTGAGCCTCTGAGAAGGCTCTCTGAAGTTCAGGCCATTCGCATTCCGGCTGCAAAATCAAAGTGACCCCAAGTGCCCACAGCACCGACCCATGCAGAGTTTTCCCATCTCCTAGAAATGAAATTCCAAGTGTTTGCAAATAAGTACTCTCCGCAGCAAAATTTCTTTGTCCAAAAGGACACCATGCTTGTCCTGATGCCCATGAGAAGGGCCTCTGGCCAAACGAATGGGAAATCATTGGCCGGATTAACAGCATCCTATGATCTTAGATCTAAAAATGACCCGGAACCGGGTAAACAAGGTGACGTCAGCGAGCTGGGCAGGCAGCGGCTCTCTACTGCCACCTGGAGGACAGTGTGAGCAACGTCGCATAAACTCTAAGCTAGAAAATGTTGGGGCTGAAATGCGTGGGGTCAGGGTCTTCACGAGTGGGCAACCTAGATAAAATAAATAAATGAGTGAATAAATACGAATGAAAAATCCTCAGACTCTAGGGAGCAGCAGCGGATTGGTTGTCTCATGACAAAGGCCAGCGACTTTGAGTGCAGCCTCAGGCTTCCCAGGGACTTCGGTGGGGGAAGGAGTATGGTAGTCCTAATTTACTTTCCTGTCAGGCTAATGTGAGAAAGAGGCTGCCCAGCTTTCTGCATTACACAACCGGCATGCTGGGAGATGCCCCAGAAATGTGCTAGGAGAGGGAGAAGGTCAGAGCCACATTACTGTTTACCCTAGACAACCATCTCAAAAAGACGACGAAGGGCGAATTCTAACTTAATAAACACAAAAGCAAGACCTACTTTACTTTCAAATTAGTTCATTTGCTTGAAGTGTTACAAACCACCTCAAAATCTCAGCAGCTGAGGACAACAAATATCTATGCTTTTCTTGCTAATGGACCTGAAAGTCAGCCTTGACCTGACCAGCTAGGCAGGACTCCAGGCTCAAGGTCCCACACAGGTCGACTCCAAGTTGTTCCATTCCTGCAAAGGAACCAGAAAGGAAGTTCATCCCATCTCAGAGGGTTCATTGTTCAAGGCCCAAGTGAACCCAGGCAAAACCAGAAGGAGTTCCTAGCCTGATATCATTGAATACTCTACTGGCCACAGCAAATCCCAAGTTCACACAGCACCGTGTGTGTGTGTGTGTGTGTGTGTGTGTGTGTGTGTGTGTGTGTGTGTCTGTGTGTGTGTGTGTGTGTCTGTGTGTGTCTGTGTGTGTCTGTGTGTGTGTGTGTGCGCGCGCTGGAGTACAATAAGAAATATATGCTGCCTCCTCCAGAGGAAGCCCTGGGAAGTCCCATGTCTAAGTGTGGCCATGCATAATTCTGTGGGGAGGAAGTAAGGAACTGCAAATAACTTTTTTTTTTAATGTATACAGAAGAGGGCGCCAGATCTCATTACAGATGGTTGTGAGCCACCATATGGTTGCTGGGAATTGAACTCAGGACCTCTGGAAGAGCAGCCAGTGCTCTTAACCTCTGAGCCATCTCTCCAGCCCAGGAACTGCAAATAACTTTATGTGCTGTTAAAATACTAAACATAACATTATGAAAGGCTTTATTCTTCCCTCCCTCCCTCCTTCCCTCCCTTCCTCCCTCCCTCCTTCCCTCCCTCCTTCTGTTTTTGAGTTTTACTCTGTTACCCAGGCTAACCAGAAACACATTATATAGCCCACCTTGGCCTTGAACTCTTACCCCAGCCTCCTCTCCTGAGGACTGGGACTGTGGGCTCCAGCCACTACTCTGAACTTCTTTTTTCTCCCCTTTCATTTTTCAAAGAAAACCCTTAAGCCAGATACGATAGTCCATGCTTTTATTCCCAGCCTGAGCAACTTGGTGAGTTCTTCCAGAGTGAAATAAACAGGGCTGGTAATGTGAGTTAGTGCTAGACTGTGTGTGTGGCATGCTCAAGTTCCCCAAGTCCCAAACAAGCGACTTTAATCCCCTGAGTGTAAAATGTTTGCCTTCCAGGCTTGAATGGATCACATGATTATATAGTTACATCATTGTTTTCATAGGACACATAAATATGTATGTGTTCACATTTAAATTATATCCCCTAGTCTCAGTGGCTTATTACAATGGTGGATAATTTGCATCCAAACCAAAGTTCGATGTATGTCCTCATTGTGGACTGTCAGGGCCAGGGCTAACAAAGGAACCGCCATCTTGTAACTGTTCCGTCAGGAGCTCATAAGGACCAAGGGAGTGTGGTGGTGTGGATGGAACAATCCAGAAGGGATCCTTTGTTTACCCATTTGGCTACGAAACAGATCTTCCACATGCCAAGGCCTGCCTGCGCCGGGCGTGGAACACACCATGGTGAGCAAAGCCGCCTCCACCTCCTGAAGCAGTGTTGATGGAGAATTCAGGTAAGAATTCAAATTGGGGCTAGAGAGGCACCTGGAGTTTAAGAGTGTCTACTTGCTCTTCCCTGAGACCGGGATTCAGTTTCCAGCACCCTCAAGCAGGCAGATCCAAGTACTTGAAACTAGTTCCTGCATCCACATGGTGCACACAAACTAATGAAAGCATATAGACATACGTGAAAATAAATCTTAAACAAACAAACAAATGAATCCTCCAAATAGGGCTGGGGATGGAGCTCAGTCGGTAGAGTGCTCGCCCAGCACGCTTGATATTCTGGGTTCCACACGTAAACTAGGTGCGGTGGTGAGCATGTGTAATCCCGGCACTTGAGAGATGGAGACTGAAAAATCAGAAGTGTAAAGTCATCCTCACTACATAGTGAGTTAGTTTGAGGACAGCCTGAGCTACCTGAAACCATGTACACATTTAAAACGACAGAAAACAGCCCCAACTGTCTTGCACACCGGTGTACCTCTGCATATCTGTAATTAATCTAGCACCTAGCATATAAGGTTATAAGGTTCTAACACTTACCTTTAAACCAGAAACATCCAGGGCCAGGATGGGCCAGGATCTCAGGATTCGTCCCCCGTGTCCCTGGCAAGGGGGTGTGTCGCTCCTTACAGAAGGTTAAGCTGGAGGTGGCAGCACCTCTTGAGCTGATCCAGAGGGGAGTCAACTCATGAGTCACCAGTCCCTCCCTAGTGTCCGTCACCTGCTTCTTGTGAGAGAACCAAAGTGAAGACAGCGCGGGCCATGGCTACGTGGCATTGGCACCTACTAAGCACTGTCGTTTGTTCTGTATCCCCTGGCTCAAGCTATGACCTCCTGCACCATGTGTTCAAGAACACAAGATCCCGATCCATGTCGGGTCTAATTGATGACATTCTGTGTCCTTGGGGTCACAGCCTGGGCTCCATCAAATCAAGTTCATCACCCACCCCCCAATAAGCAGGTTGAAACAGCCAAATTATCAGGAAAAAAAGAAATCTATTCCATGTGGCCGTGTCGGGAAGGGAGACAAAGAGATCCAGGGACCTCCCTCAAGTCCATCCTCGGGGTCCTGAAGTAAGGGTAAGGTTTAAGTAGACGGCCAAGTTACATGTACCTAACTAGTCCTGGTCAAGGGGTGATCCTCCCTACTACAGGCCTATCATTTTCTTTTCTAAAAAGCTGTAAATCCCTTTGTGTGGAAATGTCCTCTCTGACTAGTTCAAGCATCAGGCTTTCCTTCTCCTATCACAGGACTTCTGGGGGGAATTCCTGTTTCCTGGGGTCCTTCATTTCAACCGTCTGATAGCCAAACTGAGGGAGATGAGCGTCTCTCAAATAGCTTCATCCATGCCAGGTCATTTATTCAAAATGCTTGTGCTGGAGAGGTGGGAACCAGTTCTGCAGGCGTCCTGTGTGGGCTGAAAACCCCTATGCAGAGGCAAGCAGTCCGATGCGTGAAGAAGACACCAGGCTTGAGAAATAAGACTCCGGCATCCTGACTCTGGCAGTGATTGTGTTCGGAAACTTTAGCACGGAACAGCTGCCAAATCCCTTTAGAGTCTTGTCGAGAGGCTCGGACTTTACCCTGTGCTCTGGGGCATGGCAGGGTCAGACTGGCGTTTTGGCAGTGGCGTGAGGGTGGATGGATGGCGAAGACTTGGATTGGAAGAAGGGCTATTAGGATCTGGTCCAGGTGAAAGGTGATGGGGGCAGAGGTTCTGCAGATGGCAAGAGAACAAATAAAGGACCTCTAGAAGTATTGCCGTCAGAAAGGGTTCAGAGGTACCTAGATAGGAAAATGGGAAGAGAGAAAAAAGGAAGAGAGACGGGTGAGAGGTGGCCCAGGGTGCCCAGACATGTAAGAGTAAAACCCTCTGTCATAGTTGCTCAACGAGTGTATGTGTGGAAGGCGGGCATGATAAAACATCTCTTTCCAGGCCAGACTAGGATCATATTATACTGAAACAGATTTGTGTTTTTTTAAAAATCAGTTACTTCAATTAATACATACAACACTCACTATTTAATATTACTTTTCTGTTAGAAGTTTGTTCTTTTTTTTTTTTTTTTTTTTTTTTTTTTTTTTTTGTCTTGAGACAGGGTTCTAACTCAAGAGGTAGCTGAGGATAACTTTGAACTTCTGATCCTCCTGCCTCCACCTCCCAAGTACTGGGGTTTCAGGCACGCACTGGCATGTTCTGCTGGCCTTAGTACTGTTTCATTTTGTGTTTTCCGGTCTTATTTATTTTCTTTGTGGATGGCAGGCATACCATAGCATGTCTGGTGGAGGTCAGAGGATGACATACGAGAGTCTGTTCTCTCCCACCATGTGGATTCAGGTTCTCAGGCTTGGGGACAAACAAGAACCTTCTCTGCTGAGCCGTCTCGTTGGCCCCTTAATACTATTTTTAAATGAAGTCACTTTTTTAAACCTAAATACTTACTGCAGGTCCCTCCTCAAACCAAACACCTATATGCTTGAAATGACGGCCTCATGTGCCAGGGGTTGCTTGGATAAATACTGAGACAGGTGGAAGCATTCCTATGTTTTCATGAGTGTGTAGGGAACATTTAGGGAGCCCTTGACTGAGACCTGAGTGATGGCTAAGACCATTAGCATTCTACATATCTGGCTTTCCTCTTGGTTCCCATTCAGATTGCATCAGTATCCATCCAGATCTGAAGGCAGGCCAGGTCTTTGCAACCGTTGGAAACAAGTTTTGCCCTGCAGGTAATGAATGACTTTAGCAGAGCTGGGCTGGGGGTTGTTGTCCTCCAACCACAGGCCCTGGGAGCTCCTGAGCAGATGGGCCTGGGAATCCCCCTTTCTCCTGTTTCCTTTCCCAGTCATCCCAAGGCATCCTCGGGTACGAACAGGGAGGGCTGCAACCTCATCTTCTCTTTGTCCACATCTGATGTGCATAGGTGATGTGAGGCACATTACTGAACATCTCTGCACCTGTTTCCTCCTATGATCTCATAGTGTCTCCAGCCCAGCATGTCACTCTGTGGTAGAATGCTCACCTAGCTTCCATCCTCAGTACTGCCAGACGAAAAGAAATTTTACATAAGGAGAGAGGCAGAGATTCATATTTATTTTGTCAAATAGGTACGTCATTTAATGAGTAGACTGTCATTTCCATACGGATTTGAAATCCATCATCTTTATGATAAAAATTATCATTTCGAATATTTGTAGTGAATGACCATTCCATTATTAGGAGGAAGACTTTTTATTGTGAATAAGAGAGAGAGAGAGAGAGAGAGAGAGAGAGAGAGAGAGAGAGAGAGAGAGAGAATTCAGAAGGAAGGGTCCAGAGCAGATAGAAAAGAGAGCAGACTGGACATGGCCACGACTATCTGTAAAGGAAGAATGGGGGTGGGTGCACCTTGCCTTTAGAAAGAGAACAAATAGGTATCAGGAAGGAGGGAAACCTGGCTATGTGAGAAGGGCCAAGATGCTTTTCACCAGTATGAGAAGTTATGGTGAGTAGGAACTCAGGAAGCATGAAGGCCTGAATGAACTATTGACAATAATTATTTTATATTAGTGTGTGTGTGTGTGTGTGTGTGTGTGTGTGTGTGTTTTCAAGACAGAGTTTCCCTGTGTAGCCCTGGCTATCCCAGAACTCGCTTTGTAGACCAGGCTGTCCTTGAACTCACAGAGATCCACCTGCCTCTGCCTCCCAGGTGTTGGGATGAAAGGCGTGCACCACCACTGCCTGGCTTCATATGGTATATTTCAACTGTTAGAGAATAGTTATTTCTGTATTATCATTTTTAAGACTGTAGCACACATTTGCTCCTAAATTCACTCAACCATTTTCATGGCGACCTCAAAGCCTGCCATGTATGAATTTGGAAAGAAGCAACTTCTCTTTCTCGCCCTGATAATTAGTGGTGCTGATCCTAGTGTCTAGATAAAGTAAAATCTGAGTCACAATTTTAAAGAACTTGGCTTCTGTGATCTTCGAAGCAAGTGGAATTAGACTCTGTGGGACTTTCTCTTGTCTCTGAGAGAGGTGTCCTTGTACAGAACTTGACCTCTAGTGACATGTCTCCCCAGGATGCCCATGCCTTGCTCTGAATGCCTACTGTTCTGGACTTTTCCCTGCCTCTGAGAATCTCCTCCCAGCCCTCCATTCACACTGAGGTGTTGATGACTGGTAACCAGCCAGCACAGCCGATCTCGTTAAACGACGGGGTATGTGGAAATTAACTTGTTACTAATAATAAGTACTGAAGTCTGAAATAATTGAGTCAGTCTGAGCTAACTCGAAGCCTCTCTTGAAATTAGTTCACCCAGCCTTCCTTTCCAAACTCCTTCCATTTAAAAGATGCATTTAGTTATTTACTTCTTTTTTCTATGTGTAGGAAGTAGGTTGAAGGGGTGAGGTGTGCAAGCCAGAACACACACAGGGAGGGCAGGGGGACAACTCTCAGGAGTTGGTTCTCACCTTTTACCATGGATGGTCCAGGGATGGAATCCAGGTATCAGACCATCTCGCCTGCCTATTTTACACATTACATTTTACACAAATGTGTGCTGATAATTGTCCATAGGTCATGTCATTCTAAGTGATAGCCTACAGGGATGTAATGAAACACCATTAAAGCCAAGACCATCTTGGATTGCCTTGTACAATGAGCTCTTCTGACTGCTTTTATTTTCTCCTTTCTCCTCTTCCTCCTCCTCCTCCCCTTCCTCCTCCTCTTCCTCCTCCTCCTCCCCTTCCTCCTCTTCCTCCTCCCCCTCCTCCTCCTCTTCCTCATCCCCCTCCTTCTTTTTCCAGACAGGGTCTCACTATGTAGCCCTGGCTAGCCTAGACCTTGCTATGTAGACCAGGCTGGCCTCCAATTCACCAAGCTCTGCCTGCCTCTGCCTCCTGAGTGTTGGGATTGCAGGCTTATGCCACCACACTCAGCCTCATTTTCTTTTTAATGTTGCCTAAAGAAAAAGAATTAGTGAAAAATCTATATTGCAACTGAAGTAAAGTGATACTGAAAACATATTTTGATAAAATTATAAAAACTCTGATTAACTCATAATTTCTAGAGCGTATTCAAGAGTTCTCTACACAAACATATTTGAAGTAATGAATATGTTAAATATTTTGCTTAATTATCCCACGCTGTATTTGTAAATTTAAATTTACCTTGTACCCTCTAAGAATAAATAATGAAAACTGGGCAAATTAAAGTAAAATATGAAAATAGACAAGTAATAATTATTCAATGGGAGACAGTGTAAACAAATGAAATGTACACTAGTATTGCTTACACTGAGCACCCAATAAATATTAAATGAATGAGTACGTGGACATTTAAAACATACATTCTGTATTTATAAATACAGTTAATGAGATCAGGTTTATGCTTTTCCAAATTGCTTTTTATTTTTATGTACTCTTTGTTGTAAAAGCAGCAGTTTGAAAAATACTTTTGAAACAAATAGTGTTTGTCACTGGGAATTCCTGCAAAGAGGCTTTGTCTATAGAGAATGATTGGCTGACAGAATTTACAGGGATGTGGAGAGGTTGGAATGTTGCAGGTCCAGAGGCTAATTACCTCACCTCAGGCTAGCTTTAGCCCACTGAACAGCTGTTCCTTATTCACCTGTGCGTTCAACTAATATTCTCTGACTTGTAGATAAAAGTCTTTGGAATCTACCTTAGCAGACCACTAGCTTCCACCAACCCCAAAGCTAAGAATATCATCAGATAGCATCTTAGGCCCCCATCTTTCTGTGATGGCCTCTTACCAACATATTTTAAACTTGCTTTGATTTATAACTTCCTTTGTTCTAAACTACAAAACTTCATGACACTGATCCCAGGTTGGAACATGGAATTTGGGGTAAACGCTAAACCTGTGTTTCCTGGCCATAGTCACTCATGTATGACTCCAATATAAACTCTCTTATTCCCTTTAAGATAAGATCTGTGCTTTTTACCACACTGGACTCAGACTTACTAGGTAGCTGAGCATGACCTTGAACTTCTGAACCTCTTGCCTCCTCCTCCAAAGTAATGAGAGTACAGCACTTACCACCAGCCAGTTTTCCGAAGTGCAAAAGGTTAAGGCCGGTGTTCTACGCATGCCAGGGAAACACTTGACTGAGCTACATGTCTAGCCTCCAATTTTTTCCTAAATAAAATTCAATATCCCTTAAAAAATTATCTGTATCATAAATTATTGTTAAGAGCAGAAAGAAGAAAATCTCCAGGTGAGAATGGAGTACAGGAAAACCCCAGAAGGACAAACAGTGATGCCCCCTGTCTTCTCCAAAGTTTGCATTGAATTGCTTCAGGTAAAATTCTGTTAGGTAAAATTACCTTTAGGAGTGCTTCCTTCTTTCATGGCCACACCCCTGACGTTATTTTGTGAAGCAAGACAAAATGGGATCCTCTGGTAGGAGGAGCCGTCTTTCCTGTGATCCACAGTGAGAAGCAAAAAGTTGGGATTTAAGACTGTAACTTGCAGCTGGGTGTGGTTGGGGTCCGCCTTTAATCCCAGTACTCCGAAGGCAGAGGTGGGTAGACATCTGTGAGTTCCAGACCAGGGCCACATAGCTGTAACACTGTCTCAAACACCACCCCCAAAGACTGGAAGTTGTTATTGTTAATAACTACACACACACACACACACACACACACACACACACACACACACACACCACTCTTCAAGTAGACTCCAAGACTCAATTGACCGACAACTATGGAACTTCCGAAGCCATGTGAGCAGCACCCTCCCTGGCCCTTGCCCAAGAGGATTGTCTACCTTCCTGGTTGCACTGTTTCTGGACCTGCATGACCCTGCAGGTTGCAGGAAGAAGTGAGTTGAAGCCACAGTTGGGAACCACAGATCTCTTGACTGGTTGAATGGGGAATACTGGCAGTGTCTCCTTCCCCTGCCTGCCTGCTCAGGGCATCTCCCCCTTTACCCAAGAAGAAAACAGTCAAGGTCTCCTTTAGTGGCAGGAGATGTCAAAGGTTCATTTTAGGGTCCTCTTGGTTTAGGATTGCAATTGTTGCTCACCAAGGACAACTTTCCTAGTAACAAAAGATTTTCAGTGCCCTTAAATTCATGTAAGGCCACACACCGTGTAGGGCAGGCAGGGCATCGGCCCTGTGGGCCACAAGACAAAGCCGTGATTGCATGGAGCGGGCGTAGGGTTGCAGTGACTTCATGTTGGCTAAATATAGGGAACACTTGGTGTACTGTTTGTGCCAGGGAGAACCATGATGCAACTTTGCCCTCCCGTTCATGGTAGGGGAAGGACAGGGCAGACGGCGAGAATCGGATTACTTAACAAATGGTCACTTGTAATGCTCCCCAAGTGCACTCCACCTAGAGTTTGTGAGCATGTAGTTGATGGAGGAGGGATAGCTAACACTAAGGATGCTTGAATATGAATAATATTTATATGAATGCATAAATATGAATGTATATTTATATGAATACAGTTATATGATCATATATATATACTAATACAATAGAACTTAATTGGAATTACCCTACACTGAGGATTGTGGCTCTCCCAGAAGCCATAGGTTGCCAAATAAAAAGCCCATTACCAAGAGTGGGATCCCACCCCTTGTGCTGTTAGTTAGAGTTATCTTGAAGACCCCCCAAAACAAGGCAGGCTAGTACCATTGCCTACCAGAACTTTAGGGTCAGATGTAGTGCCTACCCCACCACACAAGTTTGTCACAGGATGTGGAGAAATGAAGTTACTACTAAGAGGTGTTTTTCGCTGGTGGTAGTGGTCACAGTGCTGGGCGGTACTATGTAGGCTGCAGGCATGGGTAAGGGGTGGGGAACATCATCAACAGTCTTATCCAGCTGTAAACCCCACATGCCCATGGGTACAATAATAGCACAAATATTATAGGGTGGGTGGTACTGACCACTTTCTAATTGGATTTAAGGCCCACTCCACATGAGGAAACATGCTTGGTGCTGTGACTCTGGCTGAGAACCCACGGTTGGGAAGCTCATAGGCCCCAGAGGTGAGCCTACTTCTGTTATTTTAAATGGGCATGTTATCAAACTGCCCTGTAAGTCTATAACTATCTATAATCTAGTGCAACTCCCACACCTCATCAGAGACTAGCTTTGGGCAGGGGGCCGGTGGTTTACGTGCAAACTGGTGAAAGCACAGAGAACAGCATCAGTGGAATGCCCGGCCCTAAATGGGACATCTACATCAGCATCACCCTGCATCCCAGCCTTGGACATCACCATGCATGGCAGAAGAGGGTGTGGAATGAGTGTACGAGCCAGAGGCTGGGGAGGACCTGAGCAAAACAATGTCTTCTGGACTGTCACACTTGCACCGGCAAGACCTGTAAACATTCAAAACCATTCTAAAGAGAAGCGGGCAGGAATTCATGAGCCCCACCCCTAACTGAGGAGCTATGGATAGCCGATGGCTTCTGGGGGAGAGAGGGTCAATTTTCTTTAAAAGTGTGACCCATTGGTAGGTCAACTACATTCCAGTGGATGGTCCTACATCCAAGTGTGCATGAGCACAACCAATTAAACTACACGTGTTTCCTTCCTTTTTCTTTCTTCCTTCCTTCCTTTCTTTTTCTTTCTTTCTTTCTTTCTTTCCTTCTTTCTTTCTTTCTCTCTCTCTCTCTCTATCTCTCTCTCTCTCTCCTTCCTTCCTTCCTTCCTTCCTTCCTTCCTTCCTTCCTTCCTTCCTTCCTTCTCTCTCTCTTTCCCTCTCCCTTTCTTTTTTCTCCCAAGACAGGGTTTCTCTGTGTAGCTTTGCGCCTTTCCTGGAACTCACTCTGTAACCCAGGCTGGCCTCGAACTCACAGAGATCCGCCTGCTTCTGCCTCCCACCCCCTAGATGTGTTTCTTAAAGAGGACAGGAAGTTGAGGGGGTAGGGAGGTGGGGGTGGATCTAGGAGGAGATAAGAGAGGAACGGGGGTGAATATGGTCAAAATATATTGTACCAAATTCTCAAAGAATTAATTTTAAAAATGTAAACACACACATACAAAAGAAAGAAAATCCGTGATGGCCTGTGTGTGTCGTCAGAGCCATTGGGAGACACACCATAACAAAGCAAACAGTATATACAGTTTTAAAACAACATCAGCATTGAGCTTCTGAGCTTAGTCAAAAGTAGATTGTTTTTATTTGTTAATTAAATTGGTCCAAATTTCTCTTACTCTTCTCCATATAAGATATTCACATTCATCTTATAAAATTTACCAGATAGAAATGACCAACTATGTTGTTTTGATTTGCTTTTTTTTTTTTTTTTTAGATGGGGCTTGTGTAGCTCAGGCTGGTTCAGAACTCACTGTGTAATTTAGGATGATCTTGAGTTCCTAATCCTCCTGCATCCACCTCCCAAGTACTAGGGTTACAGGCATGTACCTCCATGCCCTGCTTGTGACTACTTATTCTTACTGAGGAGTGTGCTGAGGTCCTCTGTGCAGGAAAGCTTTTACATCCACTTAACTCAGAGCCACGAGCTGAGCTAGTACACTTACCCCTGGTTTACAACTGAAACCTAGTAAGTGATGGATTAAAATCAGTCACTTGTTCAAAATCAGCTGTTGGAAACATGAACACTGGGGTGACAGCAGGCTTTCCTTTGAGCCACCAACCCCCAAACCATGACACGGAGTCTTAGTCATGAATGCTTGGCCTTATCTTACCCCTTATCTTAAGCTCTCATAACTTAATTTAACCTGTTTCTCTTCATCTACGTTTTGCCTCTTTTTACGTTTCTTTCATTCTGTGTGTCCTATTCCCTGACTGACTGGTTGGCTGGTGGCTGGATGGCCCCGGGCGTCTCCCTCAACTCTCTCCTCTCTGCCTTCTCCTCTCTAGCCTAGATTCCTCCTCGACTTAGTCTGTCTGCCCACCAGCTCTGCCTATCCCTCTACTGCTGAGCTATTGGCTGTTCAGCTTTTTATTAGACCAATCAGGTGCATTAGGCAGGCAAAGCAACACATCTTTACATTGTTGAACAAATGCAGCATAAACAAATGTAGCACATCTTGCCTAGTTAAAGTAATATTCCACAACAGGGAGTTGTAGTCTCTTTGTGTATGGTGTATGTGTGCTTGTGTGTGTCTATATGTGTGCATATGTGTGTCTGTGTGTCTCTCTTTGTGTATGTTTGTGTGCATATGGTATGTATATCTGTAAGTGTGTCTGTGTATATGTCTGTGTGTATATATGTCTGTCTGTGTCTGTGTGTTGTATACATGTATGTGTATATGTCTGTGTGTGTGTCTGTGTGTATATATGTCTGTATGTGTCTGTGTGTTGGTATACATGTATGTGTATATGTCTGTATATATCTATGTCTGTGTGTCAGTGTGTGTGTGTCTGTGTGTACATGCCAAAGAGTTCATGGAGGTCACAGAACAGCCTTGGGTGTCCATCCTCACTTTCCAGCCTTTTGGGGCAGGATCTCCTTGTTTGCTTCTGAGCTACATGCCTCAGGCTACCTGGCCTCTGAGCTTCCAGTTAATTCTCCTGTCTCCACCTCCTACCTCACCACAGAAGTGCTGGAATTATAGACAAATACCACTTATTGTGGCCTTTAAAAAAATAAACTAAAATAAGGATTCTGGGGATTGAACTCCGGTCACCAAGTGGGTGTACCACGTGTTCCTAGCTGCTAAGCCATCCTACTGGCCCATTAATGAGGTACTTCACACTCTTCTTCTCAGACCAAGTCTAAAAAGCCCACTGTGGGGTCTGCGGAGATGGCTCAGTCACTACAATGCTTGCTGCATAAGCATGAGGACCAGTGACAATATGAAAAGTTGGGGTGACAGGCTGGAGAGATGGCTCAGCAGGCAAGAGCACTGTCTGCTCTTCCAGAGGACCTGAGTTCAATTCACAGCACCCACATGGCAGCTCACAACTGTCTAACTCCAGTTCCAGGGGGTCCAGCACAGATACACATGAGAGCAAAACACCAGTGCACATGAAATAAAAATTAATCTTAAAAAAAAAAAAAAAAGCTGGGGTGACAAGCACTTGTAATCTCAACACTGAGGAGGAGGAGGAGGAGGAGGAGGAGGAGGAGGAGGAGGAGGGGAAGGAGGAGGAGGAGGATCCCTGGAGCTCACTGCAGCCAGTACAGCCTAATTGATAAGGCTCAGTTTTGGGTCTCATGAGATCCTGTCTCAGGAAGAAAAGGAATCTATGAAAATCTGTGTTTTTCTTAAGCCCAGTGAAATGTGCTGTTAAAAGAGGAAGGCAGTGCTGGTTTTCACTCTTTGTCTAGATTGTTTGAGAAGGGATGTTGCTGTATAGCTCAAGTTGGCCTTGAACTCACTATATAGCCCAGGCAAGACCTCTGCTACTTACCCAAGCATCCATCACTGTGTCTGGGTCTGATTTTACAAGTGGACAAACTACTGCAATATCAGAGGTCGATTCCCAGCAAAATAACCAAGTCAAATACTGGTTTTTAGAAAATGGGAAAATCCTGAAACAGTGGCCTCCGGGTTCAGAAATGACCTGTTTTGTCATACTGTGTTCCCTGCCAAGCGTGGCATCTCCTCTGTGCTGTGTTCTGCATGGGCCACCACCCTCCACCTTCCTGTCTAAGAAAAGGACACAGCTAGTTTTATCATTCTCTCAAGGACCCATTTCCATCACGGCCAGGGTAAAGTGACAATTTAAACTTCCTAATTAAAAGTAATTAGGTCCCATCTGGCTTTGAAAAATTGGCAGGGCGAGGGGGTGGGAAGTCGATAACCCAGATTCAGTTGAGAAATCCGTCTTCAAATGCAAATTTCTTAGTCTTCCAAACGCTCCGTGGCTGATCTGTCTTTTCCATCCTGAGAGGGTTGGCCTCCACTTTTTTGTCCCCAAAGGGATATGGTTAGGGTGGATCAGAGCCGTTCATCCCATCTTCCCACAGCGATGTCTCTCCCTACTTATCTAGAGATGACCCTCGCTGTCCCCTTCACCTCTGTACTGCGGCTGGTGTAAAGCAAGTTATGTTCCCTGGGTTGGGGTCATCTGTGGCCCATTACCCTAGAAGCGCCACCTCCTCCTAACAACTTGATCATACCTCTGACTGCACTGGTTCTGCAGGCCTTCTGAAGTCAGGTTGCAACTCCCGACTGATTCCGAAAACCTGAGAAAAACAGCCCAGCTTCACAGCCTCCTTTATTACGTTAGGGACACAACCCAACCTCCTCCTCCTGACTCCTGCTTCCTGTCTTTCTTTAAGGAAGCGTTGATGACAGTGGTCCCCAATAAACCAGGATAGCTTCTGGATTCTTCCATGCTATAGGGCAGCTGGTGAGGCTCAGAAGGGTTGATCCATGGGTACATTTCTCTGATTGAGCAGTGTGTGAGGTGTGTGTATGCACACGTACATTTGCAGGGGCCAGAAATTTACATCAGGTGTCCTCCTCAGTCATTTTCTGTTGGGTTTATCTAATTATTCTTCATCAATAAAACTTGGGAGTCAGATATCGGAGTAAGAACCTGAATGATCATTCAAAAAGACTGAGATCGTCTCTGAGCCCCGCCTTACTACTTCCTGTCTCTCTATCTGTCCTCAGTCCTCCAAAACCTCTTTGGTTAATTTTGATAGGCTAGTGTCTAGCTTCACCCTCTGATTCAAGGCAAACTTTATTTTCAGGATGTGATCAAAATAGCACACAACGACTTTCCATCTCTGTTTTTGAGACAGGTTCCCTCACTGAACCTGGAGATTGCAGATCAGGCTAGAGAGTTGGCCAGCTGGTCCCAGGGATCCCCCCGCCTCTGCCTCCACAGTACCGGCACTACATATACACACCACTGCACCCAGCTTTTAGGGGGGTGCTGAGGATCCAAGCCTAAGTCCTTGTGCTTATACAGCAGGCACTACACCTCCTGACCCATTCCCCCCTGCCGCAGCCCTCAGGGTCAGTGACATCTGCCTCCAATCTCCCCACACTCAAAATGGACAGTTGGCCAACGTGCCCCCTCTCCTTCATCCTCATTCTCCGTTAACTTATCCCAACCTTAGCCAGGTGGCAGAGGTCTGGTCCCTCAGAGGCCAATGTAACCCGTCATTCGAGTGCAGGATGTTTCGCTCCCCTCAGCAGCCAGCATTATACCTGCACTTCTTTCTTTCTGGTGGGGACTCCACAGCTGGCAGCAAAATCCTGCCATCCAAGTCAGCCGGCCCCTGGGGTGTTGGTGAGCGCGTGACCATCGGAAAAGATTCCAGCTCCTCTCTCTTTTTCGGTCCTGCCGCTCGGTCTGGGGCTCTGCAAACTAGTTTCTTTCTTTCTTTCTTTTTTGTCAGCAGGTTTCTCATTAGACTTTACAGCGGGGAGCATAGGGGAAGGTTGGAAGACGGGGGAGGAAGACAGGGTTTCCTTTTGCTTGTTGGTCTATGGGGAGTCCTCCCTATGGGAGACAGTGCTCTCTGCAGAGCTGGGGCCAGCCATTCAGTGGCCTTCAGCTCTCCAGGCCCAACCTCCTGGTGTTCACAGAGCTGCCAGCTGCTTCTTCCTCACAGCTCTGCGGGGGCCCTTCGTTGGGCCCCAAGTTCAAGGAGCAAGTCTGTGTTCCATTGTTTCTATGCGGGGGCTGGGGGCGGTTGCCACCTACCGCCGTTACCTGGGCTATTTCAGGGTTTATTCTTCCCCTCTGTCCGCCTGAGCCCTGGGAACAATTCCTCAAGGGAGTTCCATTGGTGAAAGGATCTGGTGTGGTATCTGTACTCAGCACAACTGGACTCCTATATGGAGTCGTAGAGAGAAACTTTGGGAATTCTTTGAAAAATCCTTCTCCAACATGACCTCAAGGCTGTTCCCAACTGTGTTCTAAAAACAAACATAACAACAAAAAGACAGAGCTCCTGAAATGTGTTTTGATTCTTTATCAACGCTATGGCTGCTCCTGACTGACTGGAGAGAATACATGGAGGAAATCCGGAAGAGAAATTCATTTTCTCCCACACAGTATTCCTGTCACTCTTGTTAGGGAACTAGCACACTACCTCAAGCTGGGCTATGTCCCTGGCAGTCGAGACATGAGTAGAATAGAGAGGACGGCATGCTTCGGAGCTGAGAGAAAGTCAAAGCCACCGAGATGATGCGTGACTAGCCAGACAGGATCATTCTCTTCCCCCAGAGCCTCTAGCCAGAGCTCAGGAGAACTGGTTTAGCTCATCAGAGAGGACAGTTATGGTCAGACGAGGAAAGAAGATCTACACCCGGGAAGTCCAAGATTCCTCTGTTAAGACTGTAGAGTCTGGATGCTGGGAGGCTGGACCACTTAGCTGTGAGAAGTCACTTAAGTACTCATTATTTTTGTCCTTTGTAGCATGAATCTTAAAAGGTCTTATTAATAAAATCAAACCCGAGGCCAGTTATTGGGGTGAATGCTGGAAGATCAGAGAAGCAGAACAAGCCACGGCTACCTCACCTCGCCAGTTCCTCAGCTGATGCCGTTTCCTCAGACTGGAAGCCTCTGAGTTCTCATCCAAATGGATCTCAGCTGAACTGCTGCTAAAAGCTTAAACCGCTAAAAGCTTCTAGTTTCTGGTCCTCATGCCTTATATACCTTTCTGCTTTCTGCCATCACTCCCTGGGATTAAAGGCTCATTTTCTGGGATTAAAGGCATGAGTCTCCATGCTTGGCTGTTTCCTTGAACACACAGAGATCCAGGCAGATCTCTGCCTCTGGAATGCTAGGATTAAAGGCGTGTGCTACCACCGCCTATCCTCTGTTTAATATTGTAGCTGTTCCGTTCTGACCCCAGATAAGTTTATTAGCATGCACAATATTTCAGGGGACACAGTGCCAGCACATTCCTTTTGTCCTTTGGGGAGACTCCCGGTTCTTCCTCGTTGCTAAGCACACACCCCGTCAGTGAGCTGCACTTTCAGCCTTACTGATTTCATTTTAAAAATAAGGAATTGAAGGAGCATGGCGCCAGCCTCAGAGCGGCTTTTCTCTGTGTTCTCGTGAGGCATTCAAAAGTATTTATAAAATTTGTGTTTTATTTTACTTTGAGTTTTTGAAATAGTCTTTCTCTATAGCCCAGGCTGTCCCTAAACTTGTGATCTTCATATCTTAGCTCCAGCCTCTGGAGTGCTGGGATTACAACATGCACCACTGTGAAGTGTGATCCTGATTAGTCTTAACAATAAAAACCCAGAGTCAGATATTAGGGTGAAAGCTGAAAGATCAGAGATGAGCAGCCAGTCACCAGAGTCTTCTTACCTCTACGAATCCTAAGACCGAATGGGTGGGATCCTGTCTCTACGAATCCTCAAACCGAATGGTGCCAAGATTCACCCACCTTATATTTCTGTCACTATTTCCCGAGTGCTGGAATTAAAGGCAGGAGCCTCCCATGTGCTAGGATTAGAGTCATGCACCATTACCACCCACCTCTGTTTCTTTTTTAGATTGGATCAATCTCTTGTAGCCCAGGGTGACCTTGAACTCCTGATCTTCCTGCTTCTTCCTCACAAGTGCTGGGATTAAAAGTGTGTGCCACCACTGCCTAGCCTCTACAGTTTAACTAGTGGCTACCTCTGCCCTCTGCCCTCCAGGCAAGTTTTTTTAAAATCAGAACACAAATAAAATATCAGACAACACCACTGTGTGTAGCTGTATAAATACTGATACACCTTTCCTAGAACTGTTTAGATCTATTGCTGATCAGTACGGAAACTCATTCTCTGTCTCTCTGTTTCTGTCTCTCTCTCACCAGTGTGTGTGTATGTATGTGTGTGTGTGTGTGTGTGTGTGTGTGTGTGTGAGTGAGAGAGAGAGAGAGAGAGAGAGAGAGAGAGAGAGAGAGAACAGTTTTCGAGACACTAGCTATCACATAAACTAGAACAATTATTCTTTTTTTTTTTTTCTTTTGGTTTTTTGAGACAGGGTTTCTCTGTGTAGCTTTGGAGCCTGTCCTGGATCTCTGTGAGTTCTAGGCCAGCCTAGTCTACAGAACAATGATTCTTGAGAAGTGAAAATCATCCACAGTTGGTCCCAGAAAATGGTTAGAAGTCAGGGCAGTGGTGACACACATCTTTAACCCCAGCACTCAGGAGGCAGAGGCAGGCTGATCTCTGTGAATTCGAGGCCAGCCTGGTCTACAGAGTGAGTTCCAGGGCAGCCAGGGTTACACAGAGAAACCCTGTCTCAAAAAAACAAAAGAAAAGAAATGGAAGAGGGGATTGGGGAAAGACAGCTCCACAATCATTGCAGTCAGAATATGACATTCATAAAATTGTTTGCAATATCACCCACTGTCTATCGTGAAGTACCCCCACCATTCTCTTAAACTATCCGGGAAGCCTGAACAGATGGTTAGCACTCTATTTAATCACACTAGCCCAGTACGTCTCTGTTATCCATCTGGAAAGCACTCAGCTTCTAGAATAAAACAAAGGAAGGAAAAAAACCCTTTTACCCATGCCTGCTTGCTCTCTGGGTTAGCAGGATTCTCCAGCCAGTTCTGAACCTTCTGAATGCTGTGACCCTTCAATACAATCTCTCATGTTATGATGACCCCACCAACCACAAAATTATTTTTGTCGATACTTTATAACTGTAATTTTGCTACAGTTATGAATCATAATTCGAATATCTAATATGTGCCTCCTGCGATAAGGTCATTGAACCCCAAGGAGGTCTCAGTCCACATGTTGAGAACCCAAGTTTTAGAGAAAACTATGTTCACGGTGGCTTCTGAACCCCATCAGGTTCACATAACTAGATGGGTGGGAGCCCCCTCCCCATGACAGCAGCAAGTTTTCTGAATGCAGAAGAACCAAAAATTAATTCAAAATAAAATGCATAATTGAACCTGAAGTGTGTTCTGGCAGCTCTCTCTCCTGCCATGCATATGACCACACTACATCTTTGGCTCTGAACATACAGCCTGCCCATACTGCCATGCAATACTGTGAACACTGTCTGAAACAAGTCTTCTCAGACTCAAGACTGTCCTGCATTATGAGCTGCAGTGTTTCTACTACATATACAGTTGTCTGCTATTATATAAGCATCATGGCTTAATTATAGAAAATGGGGACTTAATATTTCTTTCCTGTCATTCCTCAGCACGTAAATATTAAGTTGGCATATCTTTGAAGTGCAATGTGTTAGAATGTTTTTTTTTTTTAAGATTGATTTATTTATTATGTATACAGAAGAGGGCTCCAGATCTCATTACAGATGGTTGTGAGCCACCAGGTGGGTGCTGGGAATTGAACTCAGGACCTCTGGAAGAGCAGTCGGTGCTCTTAACCTCTAAGCCATCTCTCCAGCCTGAATGTTTTATTTTTTTATAGTTGTTCTTTTTGTTTTGCTTTGTGTTGTATAGACCGGATCTCACTACATAGATATGTCTGTCCTAGAACTCACTATATAGATGAGGCTGACCATGAACTCACAGAGATCTGCCTGCTTCCATCCCTAGTGCTGGGATTAAAGGTGTGCATCACCATGCCCAGCAGAATGTTTGCTTTTAAGAGTTGCTGTTTGAGGCGGGTGGGAAGATGGTTCAGAATTTAAGCGCATTTGTGCTTACAGGGACCTGGGGTCAGTTCCCAGCACCAACATGGTGCTCACAGGCATCCCTAACTCAAGTTCCAGGGGATCCCTCTTCTGAACTACTCAGGCACGAGGCATGGAGATGGTGTGCATACATTCATGCAGGAAAAACACTCATACACATACAATAGACCTAAATATTATGTGTAGAGGTTCAATAAACAAAAATGACTGTATGACCTGTTGACTTGAGCTTCAGAAGAAACTGATACATGAATTTTGGCTTGAGGTTAGCATGAAGATCTCCAAAACTTCCAAAATGGCTTTAAATGCAATTCTGCCTGTTGTTGTTGTTGTTGTTGTTGTTTTTGTTGGAGACAGGGTTTCTCTGTAGCTTTGGAGCCTGTCCTGGACTAGCTCTGTAGAGCAGGCTGGCCTCGAACTCACAGAGATCCTCCTGCCTCTGCCTCCTGAGTGCTGGGATTACAGGCGTGCGCCACCACCGCCTGGCTTCTGCCATTTTTATACTACACATATTTATGTGAAGTGGCATTCTCAGCATTGACAATTATAAAATAAAAGATATTGATTAACTCTAAAAAACATTGAAGATACTCTATGTCCTGCAGTATCAAATATCCAGCCAAGATTTATTTTTGTAAAGACAAATAAGCACATTGATTTCACCAAAGCAATTTGCTTTTATCTTTGGTAAATGGTGAAATTATGTATATAGCAAAGAACTCTTAAAATAAATTTCTTGATGAATGATCAGGAATGTTTGATGCATATCCTATTTTATATACTTATGTAGCTGAGATCACATAAAAGAGTCTTAGATACAAAGAGGCTGTGAGTGGAAAAAACACGTGAGAAATCCTGCTTGAAAGGAACAGAACCAGCAGAAAGTATGTGTAACTCTAAGAGGGACTTGTGAGATTGGCTTACGCCATCAAGAACTGGATAGTCTCACATGGCTGTCCCCAAGCCACCAGAGACACCAGTAGCCATTAGAACTAGTTGTCCAAGAGGCTGGAAGCTTTAGATCAAGAGAGACCAATGATGCAGGCCAGGACCGAGCCTGGAGAGTCGCTGGCATGAGTTCATAGCCCAAGACTGAAGAGCCTGGAGTCTGATGGCCACCAGGGATGGCAGAGGCCAAACCCACATCTGTTCAAGAGACGCAGAGCTATAGGCCCAGAAAGACTCACTCTTTTTTCTGAATTTTTTATCCTACCTGGGCCTAGTAGATGGCTCCATCCACATTTAGGATGTACCGTTCCCCTATTTGCTTACCCATATGCCAGGGGTGCAAAAACTCAGAAGTACACTTGACCAATCAAGCTGATCACCAAGATCTGCCATCACACTGGCTTCTGTTGGTTCAGTGAGACCCTGCACGGCTTGAGAACATGTTTTCTTAGCCCTTCTTCTCTGTGCAAGAGAACAGATGTGTGTGAAGCCAAGATCCGAGGATAACTCAACTGAAACATTCCATCTAGAATTTGTCACTGAACCTGGTGACACCCGTATCCCTCTGGAGGGCATGTTCTCTCGGTATTGACTCCCCAACCCCGCCCCACTCTCTGTGTTGGGCCCTTGCTTTGTCTGCTTCTTGGCAGCAGAACAGAGAGGCAATGGGTGTTGGCACTGAACTTCTGAATACTCATTGCGGTCTCTCTTCTCCCTGTTACTCCAAGCTCACTTCTCTGTTTAAAAAAAATTATTGCGTTGTAAATGTTGTATGTGTCTGCTTTCCCCCAGGAGAGTGTGAAAACTATATAAGCCGCTAGCCCATTAGAAAGGAACTCAACAATTTAAAAAGGAAGGTAAATGCAAACAAATACATTTATGAAGAGGTTTTTCTCAGAAAGGAGGTGGGAAACTGATAGCAGGAGAGGTTAACAGGAGCTGGAATGGGTAGTCCTCCTGAGCGGTGCGGGGCCAGGAGAAAGCCAAGCAGCGCCTGGGCCCTGGTGGCCCTTATTTTCCATTTCCTGTATGACAGCCCCTTCTCTAACTTAAGAGTCAGATCTGATGCAACTCCCTGGGCAACAGAGCATGTTTCTGCTTTCAAATTCTCTTTTATAATCTTTGCCCCAGGAGGCAACACAAAATTCAAGCTAGGCCTACCATCAAGGAGCTGTCTTGTGATGAGAAACATCGGCTGCTTCTTCTGCACTTTGATCCACAATCAAACTTTCCACTAGAGAACAATATTGATTTCTCATCCCCTCCAGGTCAACATGCCTTTATGAATCTGGATGAGAGCCCTTCTCTTTCTCCGTTCATTCTATGAGACTCCACCCAGTCACATCGGTGCACGTAGGCAACCCCTCCCAACCCAATTCACTACAGCAATCTCCTCTGTGCCTCTGAGACGCTCGAGGTGGCATCACGTGACAACCTGGGGGCTATGTCTTACTGTGTGTCTATGTTCAACAACAAAATAAATAATAAATAAAATAAAACAAAAATAAATAATAAAGTGTCTGTCTCACCTCTTAATGATTTTGTCCTTACCTTGTACAGCTTCACAATTAGAGATCAAATTCTTTATTCTTTTCCAAATAAAAGACTGGTCCCTCCCCATCCCCGTGGGATGTTAAGCCCTATCTATTCAGAGACATCAGAACTGGGAACCAGGAACAATGGAACAAGTCTTTGGGGTTCAGGAATATAAGCCATCTCTTTTGTATGACTCTTTAGTATGGCCCCAACTTTTTTATCCTGGTAACACTGTAATCCTGCTCTTTCCCTGCATTCATCTACTGACTGGACTTTGGATAATATACTGTGTCCTTCAGATTTCAGGTCAGCTTTACAGCCTGTGCCAGGCATATCCCCATAGCGCCTATCTATCCTTGACTGTAACTCCTAACAGTCTGTGATCTACTTACTTCCAGAATTCTCTAGTTGATGGTGGGCACTGACTCCATATTGGATCTTTTCTTTCCTTTCCTTCTCTTCCTTTTTTTTTTTTTATTCATGAACTTCTAATCAGTTAATCAGCCTCACAGAATCTTCAATAGAGGTATTGCTCCCCTGAACTGTACTTTACAGCACTCTATCACTGAATTAAAAAAAAAATTAAACCCAGACTACCCCCCAAGCAAAACAAAATAAAGCGATCCATGAAAGAGGCTGGAGAGCCAGCTCAAACCATCAAATGCTTGGTTTATAAGCATGAGAAACCTGAGTTTGGGTCCCCAGCACCCACGTAAAAAAGCTGGCGCTGTAACCCATGCCTGTAACCCCAGCAGATGAGATGAGAAGGAGAGGAGATGCAGATCCCTGGGGTTTATTGTTCACTTAACAACATTTCAGGATCATGAGAGATCCTGTCTCAAACAAAAAGTGGAAGTTGCCTGAAAAATGACACCCCAAGTTGGCCCCTAACCTCCATACCATGTATACGTGAGTCATGTACCCCCACCTGCACACAGATGCAGACACACATACATGCACACACACATGTGCACAGGTTCACGCTACCCCACAAAAAACAAAACAAAACAAAAGCCTTAAGCATCTGATAAATAAGTATTAGTTAAATATCAGGGCTGGAGAGATGGCTCAGCAGTCAAGAGTACTTACTGAGTTTGGTTCCTAGCATCCATATGGCAGCTCACAACTGAGCTTAACACCAGTTCCAGGGGATCTGATGCCCTCTTCTGACCTCCAAGGACTCCTGCATGCATGTGGTACACACACACACACACACACACACACACACACACACACACACACACACACTGTATATATATTTGGTTTTTTGAGAGAGGGTTTCTTTCTGGCTGTCCTGGAACTCATTTTGTATACCAGGCTAACCTCGAACTTACAGAGACCCACTTGCCTCTGCCTCCTAAACACTGGGATTAAAGGATAAATATATTTTAAAAAATATTAACTAAGGGGCTGGAGAAATGACTCAGTAGTCAAGAGCACTGGTTGCTCTTCCAAAGGACCGGGGCTCAATTCCCAGCACCCACATGGCAACTCACAAATGTCTCTAACTCCAGTTAATGCCCTCTTCTGGTCTTCTCAGACATCAGGCACACACATATTACCTGACAGTCATGCATTCAGGCACACACACATGCACATAAGAAACAAAATTGAGCCGGGTGGTGGTGGCACACGCCTTTAATCCCAGCATTCTGGAGGCAGAGGCAGGTGGATCTCTGTGAGTTCAAGGCCAGCCTGGTCTATAAAGCGAGTTCCAGGAAAGGTGCAAAGCTACACAGAGAAACCCTGTCTTGAAAAACCAAAAAAAAAAAGCCCACTCAATGGGATATTTTGTATTCATATAGGGCTGCATAAACAGATATCTGCGATTTAAGTGAAAAGTGTAGTGAATTGTAGGTGTGGACAGACAGAAACAAGCTCGGGCATTTACCCAGCAGCATGCTCAGTGTTGGCTATTTCTAGGTTGTACTCTCACGGATGATTTTATTTTCTCTTCTAATTTTCACACAATGAACAATCAAGGTACAATCCTGAAGGGCCTGTCTGAGTAAGCCCTTTGGATGATTTTAAAAGCAAAGGGCCTGAACCTGAGGTTTCATCACACTCCTCCCTGCTTCGAGAACCATCTGAAAGGCCCAGAGGTGATCTGCAGCAGGGGCCAAGACCATGCCAGGTCACAAGTGGCTGATTGGCAGCTGGAGTGACAAGAAGCTGCCAATTCCAGCAAATGCTGCCATTGGGGACTGTGTTTGGGTAACACCCTTAGCTGTGATCACTGACATGGCCGATTCCCTTCCTCCTGCTCTAGCATCCACAATCAGTGCTGCCCATCAAAATGGGAGCAGTGACTCTGTCTTCAGACAAGACGAGCCGGTCACTTTGTGGCTTGGATTTGAATGCCCACCCTCACCACCCCACCACCCCTGGAAAAGAGTGTTATAGGTTTAATCTCTAATACAGCATTGTCCAGAAGACTTTGGGAAGTACCCTCATAAATGGCTTAATCCATCTGCGGATAATGCTTACTTGGACTTGGCCGGGGGAGGGGTGGGGTGGGGAGTGTTAAAATGCAAGCTTGCTCCCTTGCTTTCAAGAAGTGGAGCATCTTTACTCCACCCCCTTGATGTTCTGCCACACCACAGGTCCCAAACAATGGGCTCATGTAACTGTAGACTGCAGACCGGAAACCTCTGAGGTCCTGAGCCTGCATAACTCTTTCCTCCTTCAAATAGATCTCCCCAGGTATTCTGTCACAGCCTGCCCCTGTGCCTACCCTTCCTAGCTGGATCTCCATCCACCCAAGCAGGGGTGAGTCTGGGCTGGAAGCCGACCATTTTACTTACTCTCGCTGTGATTTCATGGCCTGCATTCGCCTCCTGCCCAAGAGTCCAGCTCGCTTTCCTGATGTAAATTACTATATCCAAAGGCTCAGGAAGGGGCTGGAAAGGTGGGTGGGTGGTTAAGACCACTTGTTGCTCTTCCAGATGACTGGAGTTCAGTTCCCAGCAGAAGAGTCAGGCAGCTTACAAGCTGTAAGGGTTCCAACACCCTCTGCTGGACTCCATGGACACTTGCATACACAAATGCAAACACACACACACAAACTCACACACACGCACAGAGGGAAAGAGAGAATTAAAAATAAAATAAATCTTAACAGTTGGGCAGGGTAGTCCATGCCTTTAATCCAGCACTTGGGAAGTAAAATCAAGAAGATCTCCATGAGTTCAAGGCCAGCCTGGTCTACATAGCAACTTCCAGGCCAGCCTGGTCTACATAGTGGGACCCTGCCTAAAATAAACAAAAGCAAAAACCAAATCAAATCAAAACAAAAAACCTAAAACTTAAAGAAAAAAGTTTAGGAAACAAATCTTCTATCTTCTCGCAATTTTTCAGAATTTCAGACCGTTCAGCAAGATCAGGGCTCCTCCCTCTGGCCAGGATCTCAGTAGCCAAGCTGAGAGCTCCCTTGAAGAGGACAGGGGAACTCTTTTCCACACACCGTTTCTTCATACCACATGCACATGTACAGCCAGAGAAAAATACCACACCTAGACATGGCTCTCCCTCAGCCATGTGTGCATGCACAGATGTTGCATAGATACACCCTAACATACATGCAGACACACACTAACATGTTCTGTGAGGCAGCCATACATCTAAACAGAGCAAGTATATGCACATAGATAAGTCATAGTTTACACACTTGAAACTGCTGTTTACATGCCGTCCTGCAGAGACATTCACACCTATCATGTGTTCATACTTCCACACATACTAAGCCACACACCCAATGAACATGCATAAATCTGACAGCGGATAGGACATCTATTCCCCAGCAGAGACAGACTAATACCACCCACACTGATGCCACCAGGATGGCTTTTGTTCTTGAGGAAGTTTTTGTAGAAAGTTGTCTGTGCCTCGGACAATGAGTTCATCCTCTTCTGCTTCCCGCTCCCCAGCCAGCTCTCTCCTTCCTGTCCCCTCAGAACCCCATTCTTTCATCCAGCGCTGTGCCTGCCCAAGGAGAATGCTAATCGCCATGACAGAAACCTGTTTACGTCCAGGCTCGCCTCCCCTAATGCCATTTCAGACTCTGCCAAGCAGCAGTGGAGGCCTGCTGTGCCGGCCTTGTGAGAGAGGAGAGGAATGAACGAGGGGACAGTTGGGGTGTGAAAAGGACCAGTCGCTAAGTGACTCCCTCTTCCAACAGCCACACACAAGATGCACATAATTGCTTTTAGCACAGTGGGATGGATAGGGATACAAAAGGTCGAATCAAGGATTTGTCCCATAATATCTTTGCTAAGCAGCAGCGTCAGGCGTTGGAAAAGCATATTCATGAATTGAGCCGCCTGAGTGTGGGGCAGGCTTTTCAGAGGCGGCTGTGTGTTCCCTCTTTGAGGTGTGCCTGCCGTGGTGATTGGATTCACACGGAGCAAGTGACTTCTCAATGCTCAACAAAGCTCTGCCTGTGAATTGGACTAAATAGACTACTTGGCAGGCAGCTGAGATAACTATGCTAAGTGAATTGCAGACTATTCTCACTCCCTGGATGTCCAAGTTTCCTGGAAAATGCCGGATAAAGGCCAAAGTCCTGAGCATGGCAGGCAAGAGCCTCCACCATCTCACTGACTCTCACCCACCTTTCCAAGTAGTCTCTACTATGAAGGTCCCCTTCCCCAATAGATCCAAACCACCAAGAGACGTACTGCCTTGAAGATGTTACCTATGGCATTTCCCATGATGCAGTGTGCTTTCTCCTCTCTCTCTCTCTCTCTCTCTCTCTCTCTCTCTCTCTCTCTCTCTCTCTCGATCTGGTTTTTTGAGACAGAGTTTCTCTGTGTAACCACCCTGGCTGTCCTGGAACTCTCTCTGTAGACCAGGCTGGCCTTGAACTCACAGAGATCCACCTGCCTCTGCCTCCCGAATGCTGGGATTACAGGCGAGTGCCACCGCTCACCCAGCTCCAGTGCTCTCTTTGCCCATCAGATCCTACCTGGTTACTCCAGTCCAAATTCCACCAGCTCTTTCTCTGCTCTCTCCTGCTACTGCACTTAGAGGGGAGCGTGCCCTTCTTATCTGGACGGAGGCCACAGGACCATGGAGAAAGAGACTAGTAGTTTCCTGACCCTGCAGATCAGAGTGGCCAATAGCCAGATTGGTGAGGTCAAGTGTTATGTGGGACAAGGAAGATTTCCTGCCCTTACTCATCAATGAGAATAGGTTTGGAGGGTTGAAGTGGTACCAAAACAGTGGGTTTTTTATTTGTTTGTTTTTTGTATTATAAAATGTGGAAAATAAAACACCACCTCTTATAGTTAAATTTTTTTAAAAAATCAGGGTCCCTAGTTTGAATCCTATGACCTGACTCAAGCTGTGACAGGTACACTCTGCTCAGCGTGTTGCAAATAGCCTTCAAGGTAGGGAAGAGAGGTAGAAGCAGATGGTGGTTTAGGTCTGCTGTAATCATAGGGGGAGATGTGGATGACCTCAACCAGGGTGGTATCAGTGGATGTGCTGAGCGAAGATTAGGTTCTGACACTAGATGATATTGTTATTGTTGTGGTGGCTGTTGAGATAGAATGTATGCCACAGGGCATATGTGGAAGTTCTTTCCTTCTGTCTGTGAGTTCTAGAGACCAAATTCTGGTCCCCAGGCTTGTGCAGCAGGCATGTTTACCTGCAACCTTCTGGGCCCTGATCCTCAATTTTGAAAGCAGAGTTGAAAGGATTTGATCACGAATTGATTGTAGGGGCTGGAGAGATGGGTGGTGGTTAAGGACCGTCAGAGCTTCTGCAGATGGCCCAGGTTTGTATCCTAACTCTCACAGCAGCTCACAATTGCCTGTACCTTCAGTTCCAGGGGATTCAACGCCCTCTTCTGGCTTCCACAGGTACTACACACATGTGGAACATACATAGAAATGCAGGTGCACATATATACACATAAATAATAATGACAATAATTGTCATAGGGTTTCTATTGCTCTGAAGAGACACCATGTCCAAAGCAACTCTTTTTTTTTTTTTTACTGGAGCTGAGGACCGAACCCAGGACCTTGCGCTTGCCAAGCGATCTACCACTGAGCTAGATCCCCAAACCCCCAAAGCAACTCTTATAAACTCTTATTAATGCTGGCTTACAGTTTCAGAGGTTTGGTCCACTATTGTCACGGCAGGACATGGTGCTAGAGAAGGAGATGAGAGTTTTACATCTTGATCCACAGGCAGCACAAGGAGAGAGTGGGTACTAAGTGTAGCTTGAGCATATGAGACCTCAAAGCTTGCCCCCACAATGACACACTTCCTCCAACAAGGCCACACCTTCTAATAGTGCCACTCCCTATGGACCAAGCTGAAGTGTTAATCTAATTAAGCTTTATCAATTAAAAACAACAACAACAACAACAACAACAACAACAAAACCAGGAGTCAGGCCAGGTGGTGGCACATGCCTTTAATCCCAGCACTCTGGGGGCAGAACCAGGCGGATCTCTGTGAGTTTGAGGCCAGCCTGGTCTACAGAGTGAGATCCAGGACAGCCACCAAAACTACACAGAGAAACCCTGTCTTGAAAAAAAAAAATCAGTAGTCAGATATCAGGGTAAAAAGCTGAAAGATCAGAGAAGCAGGGGAGCAGCCACAGTCACTTCCCACCTCTCCGGTTCCTCCAACCAAAAGGGCCAAGAGGTCCTCTCTTAGCCTAACCTTACCACTTCCTATCTCCTGTCTCTCCAGTCCTCCAAACCTCTATGGTAAGCTAGTGGCTAGCTCTGCCCTCTGACCCCAAGCAACCTTTATTTGTCAGAGCACAATCAAAATATCACACAACATCAAGCATTCATACACATGAATCTATGGGGGCCATACCTGTTCAAACCACCACAATAACAATCATCTTTTAAAAGAATTTATTGTACACTGTGAGAAAAAAATTAAAGATGAAAGGACTTTTGGCCTGAACACTCACTTGTATGCAGAGAAATCAAAATCACACAGTAAATACTGAGTCTAGTTGGGAATGTATTAAAATGCTTGTTAGGCATCTAAATGAAGAGATCATGCAGAAGGATAAGGAGCAGGACCCAAGAAATCTGGGAAAGACTGGCAAATTAAGAGGAACATGCTCTGAGGAGAGCACAACTGGGCAGGACCAGGAACTGTGTTGACCCAGGCAAGCACGAGGCCTGTGAGGCTGTGGAAGCAAAAGCTGGAATTGGAGCAGCATCAGGAGGAAACACTGAAGGGTTTTTGGCTGCTGTGCTGTTTTGAGATGTGGTTTGTAGCCCAGGCTGGCCTCAAAGTTGCTGAGGATGACCTTGAACCTCCTCTTCCCACATCTCCAGTACTGGGGTCACAGGCCTGCACTATGACGCCCAGTTGGGGTACTGCGGACCGAACTCAGGGCTTTCTGCATGCTAGGCTAGCACTCTACCAACTGAGCTACACTCTCAGCTATGGCATAGTGAACTTCTGCAGTTTGGTAACCAGGAGAAGTCAATCAAAGTTCCTCATGTTGTGGTGACCCCCCACCATAAAATTATTCTCATTACTTCATAACTGTAATTTTTCTAGTGTTATGAGTTATAATGTACATATCTGATATGCAGAATGGTCTTAGGCAACATCTGTGAAAGGATCCTTTGACTCTAAGGGGGTTGCAACCCACAGGCTGAGAATCAATGGTTTAGAGGCATCTCCCATGCAAGTCTCTCAGAAAACCAGGCCAGCTATCCTTTATGCTAAGCCCAGCCACTGGCCCCAACCACATTAACCACCCCCTCACTTCTAATATCAAAGCCAGTGTTCTTTCCAAAGATCTTCCTAACCTGGAAAGGAAGACAGCTTCTCTCAAGAGAACTGTATATTCTTTACTAGGGAGCACTGACTGGTACATTCTTTTCCTAGCAAATTAAAAAGACATAACGAATACGTTTTTAAAACTGAATGTTCTTCACCATAGGGGGGAAAATGCCTGGCTAATCAACTGTGGAGATGTGAAGTACGTTTCCGGTTTCCAGAAAATACACTGTGTAGCAGGTACATGATTTCATTAGCCTACTGCATGGAGTGAGCTATTGTGAGGGTCTGTGGTGTCTCCACTCTCCCCAAACCCCCGCCGGGGTTTAATCACACTAGTTTTCCCATCGCAAATCTTGTTAGACTAAAATTAGTCCGATCGCTTAGACTTTGGGATGCAAGCGCTCAGTGTTTTCCATCCGTGCAATATACTGGTTAAGTTGTCTCTGAATAATGTAAAATAGAATGAAATGCTATCAATATGAGAATATGAGAGTTGAGATGACTGTCCTGAAAGCCTGTCCATCGCAGAACTGCTGGGGACAGCGGGCGGGGCGCTCCTCTCTCACCAGCTGGGCTGTTTGGGTCCTGACCTTTTCAGTCCAGTGCGGTGAGAAACCCTGGCCCCTCTCAGTGAGAAACCCTGGCCTCTCTCAGGAACCCTGCCTGCATGTTGAACTGCTGGTCAGAGCTGCATGTGTTGTAAATGATGCTTCTAGAAGTAGAGCAACATACAACCAAAGTACATACAGCAGCCTGGCTCCAGAAAATGT
This sequence comes from Onychomys torridus, assembly GCF_903995425.1. Lineage (NCBI taxonomy): Eukaryota > Metazoa > Chordata > Mammalia > Rodentia > Cricetidae > Onychomys > Onychomys torridus. The sequence goes on from NC_050463.1 coordinate 19,301,740, forward strand.
AACGTGTATGAGTTAAAGAAAACATCTGTGGGCAAATATTTGGTGTGTTTTCACTAACTGTGGCCTTCCCACGGTTACCACCGACACCTTGCTCACACTATCCCACTGAAAATAGCTGAGATCACAAAGTGTGCCAGAACCTGCACCATTGGCCTTTTAAATGGGACTAGAGTGTCTCTCCGAGTAGAGTGCCTAGCACGCATAAGGCCCTACATTTAATCCCTAGCCACACACGCATGCCAAGCATCCTGTTCAAGAACATCTCACGTGTGATGGCCACTGCCTGAGCGGATACTCAGAAACACAAAGGAAACCACGCTGCAGCTACGGGCCTTCCTTCTACCGGGCGTTCAGAACGTTCCCACAACCCTCACAGGACGTGTCAGTACTGCATCTACCCAGAGTACCCACATCCTGCACACATACCCCTGAGGCTGAACCACCAGCTCCCCTTTTAAGCAGCCCCTTAGTATATACGCATTCAAGGGCCCCACCCCTTCTCCATCTCTCTGCCTGGGCTACACCAGGGCCAGCCCTCAGCCCTCAACTCGCCTCAGAGGGAATCTGAGGGAATCTTCCTAAAGTCTTTCTCTTGTGACTCATATTGTACCCATTTTCCTGTCCTTTTCCCACAGAGGAAAGAAAATCCCCTTCTATCATAACTGGAGGGTGCTTTTTGCTTTTTTTTTTTTTTTTTTTTTTTGAGCAGAGGATCGAACCCAGGGCCTTGTGCTTGAGCGCTCAACCACTGAGCTAAATCCCCAACCCCGCTTTTTGCTTTTGACCAGACTCTGACAAGGTTTTGGTCCTTGTTTCTTCCCGATGATTAATATGTCTCCTATTATTAACCTTCACCATTATCATTCACATCTCCTGTAGTGTTCTCTTTACATGCAAAATATCCTTGGTTTCTCCAGTGTGCTATCACGACCAGGCTTCTCAGTTCCTTCCACCAATCAGCTGTCGTCCTTCATCTGTCTTGCTGATGTCCAAGTACAACCCCAGTTCTGATTTGACTACACATCCGTACATGGTTTTATGGGAGCCTTCTTTCTCCTTGCATGCACGTACATATTAGAATTTCATTTGACATAAATAGTTACAGGGACTGTAAAGTAATCCAGACAGGCTCTCTAAAAACAGACTGAATTCGAGCTGTTGCTGTATCGAACATATTTTTATTTATTTATTTTGGGAATGTGTTTGGAGGGCTTGTTCTTTTTTTTTTTCCTAAGATTTATTTATTTTTATTTTTTGTATGTGGGTGTATGCCTGCATGTATGTCTGTGCACCTCATACATGCAGTGCTCATGGAGGCCAGATGAGGGGGTCATGTCCCCTGAAGTTACTGATGGTTGTTAGTGAAGATGTGGATGCTGGGAACTGAACCCAGGTCCTCTACAGAGCAACGAGTGCTCTTAATTGCTGAGCCATCTCTTCAGCCCACCCCCCTTTTTTGAGATAGGATCTTACTCTGGAGCCCTAACTGGTCTGGGATTTAGTATGCAATCCTACCAGGTTGACCTTGAAGCTTGCCACAATCCCCCTGCCTCTGCTTTCTGAACGCTAGGGTTATAGGTGAGTATCACCATACCTGGCTGGGAAGAGTTTTGTTCTGAGACATGGTCTTAGGTATCCCAGGCTGGATTTGAACCCAGTACACAAAGGATGACTTTGAATTGGTCCTCCTGTATCTACCTCTTGAGTCTTGGTGAGTGTGCCATTACACCAGCTTTTTACAGTGCTGGGGATCAAACTCAGGGCTTCATGCATGCTAGGTAAGTATTTTATCAACTGAACTATGTCTTCAACCTTGAGAAGTGTTTCAAAATGACCTTCCTGGCTTTGATACATTTAATAAAACCTACTAGAGCATTTAATCAGATCTTTATTAAACTTGCAGGAGGCAGTTTCCCTATTTGGCTCCCAACAGTCTCATCATGAAAACAGGGGTGTGAATTTGATGCTCTCTGAACTGTTCATGATTTGTTCTTTCTTGGGGGGCACAGGTATTGTCCAATACTAAAGGACAAGCTCCTAGCTCCATTGTCCATAGATACATGTTTGGTGGTGCAAGACTAGGTCCTCCCCCACCTGTACACAGGTGAGGAACTGGGTTAGGCAGAGGGGTAAGGTTTTGGGGTGAAGAGAAGGGAAAATCCTCTGAGTTCTGACTACAAGACATCGGGAGTGGTAGGACTGTTCTTAGTTCCCTTCTCTGAGCCAAGCTAACTTGGAAACTAGGGACAGCAGAAAAAAGCCAGACAAAGGAAGGATTCTAAACGGTATTGTCTTTCTCTCACTTCCTTTTTGGAGATCGGTGCCACGATGGGAGACATTCTTTACAATAGCTTCTTCTGCTTTTACTCATGTTGGAGAAAATCTCTTCTACCTAATAACATTATGGGAGATGAGAGAAGTCTCTGGTGGGTCGTGTGAGGAAGGGGAAGGTCAGGCTATGCCATGGAAATGTCCTGTGGCCTCACAGCCAGGAGAGCCGAGTCTGGTTTAGATTCCTTCATTCATCATGGTCCCCTCTACCTGCACTATGACCTAGAAAATCCACCGTAAAGAAAATACATTGTTTTTCAGTCTGCTTTCAAAAGACCACTTCCTGCTACTTAATGTGACACAGGAGCAGAGACATTGTTTTGTCCCAGCTTCCCCTCAAGAGTTCATTCCAGAAGATGTACGCATTCCCTGAAGAGGTTTGTTTTTGTTTGTTTGTTTGTTTGTTTGTTTTTCTGCAGAGTTTCATTGTCTCTGTCACCTCCACAGCCAACTCCCTTTTCCTTTCACCCCCTCCCTCCTCCCATCCTCTGCCAGTAATCCGCAGGTCACACAGCTTTTGTACTGCCCTGCCCTCATCTAATCTCTGAAGAGCAGACTCTGTTGTTACCTTCTGTCTCAGACAAGATGGATTTGTGTTGATGGGATGATGACCTTTAGGCCACCAAGGACCTGCTAACCTCTTGGGGAGGTTAGCTTTTGTAGCGATCCGGAGCCCTGTCTCCTGGGACCTGAATCAGGCTATTGTCCACCACGTTTGAGCTTGTTTTTTTAAGAAGGGACATGGAAGGGCAGCTCATACCACAACCAACTGTGAACTCATCTCTGTTCTGGAGGCTTTTCTTCCCCCTGCCCCTCCTATCCACCTTGGAAGAGCAGGGAGCAGAGGCATGTGTGCAAACCCTATTACCACCCCATCAGTTAAAGAGTATTTCTAGAGGGGCTGGATTGTTGCCAGAAGAGCAAAACATCCCATGGTATGTCATGTTTATTATATTGTAAGAATATGCCTGACATCTGCATATCATTATCATATCATATTCGTATTCACAAGCATTAGTGAGAGAAGTCACAGAAAGGATGCCTTAAACAATAGTCTGCCTCAGTTCTGGAGGCTGGAAGTCTAAGATCACGGTATCAGTGGGCTTGGTTTCTTCTAGGCCCCTTTCTCTGTTTGATGGTTAATCTTGACTGTCAACTTGACTGGATCTGGAATCAACTAAAAGACACAGCCCTGGACAGACCTGGGGATGGGGCATTGAGGTGGTAAGCCCCAGCCCAAGATGGGGGGCAGCATCTTCCAGGCAGCACCCAGATACAGGAAGGGGTCAGAGGGAAAAGCCATGCTGTTTGCTGGTCTGTCCTTGCATCTCCTCACTGCGGCTATTCCCATCCCCCACTGCTATCAGAACTCAGCTTCTTCAGCCTTCCAGTGGCGACTGAAGGAATCCCTCAGACCTTCAGACTTAGACCGGAACTGCTGAGGCATCCAGTCTGTCCACTGAAGAGCTACTGGCCTTCAGCCTTTCCAGTGTGCAGAATACCATGGTTAGAATACCCAGACCACATCATGTAAACCAGTCTAATAAATCTTTTGTAGTATATAATCATCTACCAATTCTGTCCTTCTGAAGAACTCTTTTACATCCTGCTTTGCTGATGGCCATCTTCTCTGCTCTATTATTCTCACATTGTCAGTGTCCACATCCCTGATGGATTTTTATTTTGGAAGTATGCGTGTGTGTTCACATATGCTTTGCATATGTGTGAGCACCTCTCTCTCTCTCTCTCTCTCTCTCTCTCTCTCTCTCTCTCTCTCTCTGTGTGTGTGTGTCTGTGTGTGTGTGTGTGTGTGTGTGTAAGAATCTCCTTCTTTTGTAAGTTGGTGGATTGGAGCACCCTGATGCCTTCTCCAACTAAAAGATGTTCTCCAAGGAACATCTGGGCACCTCACATTCCCGAGGAAGAACTTCAGGGAAAACAGTGTCTCACCCTCGGCTTGCACTGAAATCAGAGCAATGGGGATCTGTCTGTCTGTGGTATGTGCACACTCGGCTGGGGTTCATGAACTTGAAAACTGAGATCCTGACTGGGAATAGCAAGCAGGAGTCGGGAAGAAGGGCAAAGATGAAAGCAGACATCTCACAAAATATAATCCCCTGACCTTCCAGAATTAGAACAAGGCAAGCAACCTTGTAGTCCCGGCGTTGATGTGCTCCCTCACTGCCTCATCTGGCAAGCATTCAGGGAACTCTCACTGGGCACCAGCACCGGGAACATGGAGCACGAAGCTAAGGAAGGGTCTTGCCCCCGGAGAAAAGCTAAACCGAGCGTCTACATCTGGGAGTTTGTAGGGGTTTGGAAGCAGCGGATAAGAATGCTTCCAGGAGGCTTGAATGTTCACAGAATCTCGCTCACGTCTCTGTGGAGTCACCACAAGCATTTCTGACACCCCGCCACCATCACACCTCGCCCCGGGACGAGATCCTCCATCAATTTGCTAGCCGTCTATATAAAGTGCAAACGCCCTATGTTGAGGGAGGTCTTGCAACTAGAGCCAACCCCCGGAAAGCTCAGGTATTTCAAGGGCCAGCACGTGGGCAAGGCAGGTGAGAAGAGTGCATGGCAGTTGCTCCAATGCCTGGTCACCTTAGCCAGATGCCATGAAGTCTGAGCTGCAATGGGCCCAAATCTTGATTCTACTGTAGCTGAAAAGGATTAGCAGGTTTCTCAAACCAGATTCCTCCAGGGACCCGTCCCCGGGGGTCAATCGCACCTTTGGCAATCTGTTGGGACTTGGGTAATACTGAAGCCCAGGGGTTCCAAGCTAGAACGGATACAGCATTCTCATCCTGAAGGCAAGGCTGCCATCTAGTGTTCAAATCTGGCCCGTACAGGCACCAGCAAGCTGTCTTGGCTCAGGACCCTCCCTGACTTCAGGACGGGCTTGTTTTTAGGAAATGACTAAAAGTCGTTCCAGACTGAACGGTTATTGATGGAAATATAAAGAAATAAAATCAAGAAGTAGCCACAGATCTCCACCCAAAGGCTTCTAACAATTTAATGGCAAATGATTACTTTGAGAGAAATAAAATCATAACACACACACACACACACACACACACACACACACACACACACCATTTGTGTATGCACCTGTGTGTATTCTAGCCTCTTCACAGGCATATACATCCTTATTTTATTTTTAATAGTGGATTCCATGGAACCTGACTGAAGTGCATTTTTACACCGACTTTAAATCTGTTTTCCCCTTAGGAATGAGCATTTCTGGTTCTCTCTCTCTCTCTCTCTCTCTCTCTCTCTCATTTTTGAGACAGGTTTCTTCGTGTAGACCCAGCTGTCCTGGAACTAGCTTTGTAGACCAGGCTGACCTCGAATTTACAGAGATCCGCCTGCCTCTGCCTCCTGAGTGCTGGGATTAAAGGCGTGCTCCACCCCACCCCACCCCCCACGCTCACCGGGCTTCATGCCTGTCTTTTACGAGTAAGAATGGCTTGTTTGGTTAACCAGCCAATTCACGGATAGTTATCCTCACAGCCCAATATCCTCCCAAGCTGTGCCTTTCAGAACCAAATGGTAAACCCAGAAAGTGGATGCTGGCTCCCGGGACTCTCAAGGGGCTTTACAAACAACTCCAGATTTGGCAAGGGGCTCATAGTAGGAGGGGCCCTGAGCATCTTTCCCTGTGCTCTACAAAGGACACCTGCAGGCGGGAAACAGGCCAGTGCTTATCCCTGAGTGACATAGATGTGCAGCTAGCATGAGGACACACAGGGAGACAAGACAAAACCAAAGGGCAGAGGTGCAGATTTGGTCCTGGGAGCAAGGCCATCAGTGGCCTTCTGCCTCTAGGAAGAAAACCATGAGGGGTTTTGGCCAAAGCAGAGTCTCAGAGCCAGGCTGCTTTGAAGATGGGGGTAATGAGAACAAGGAGAAACCCACTCCAAACTGGAGGTCAGACCTCAGTTCCTGAGCATGAGGCCTCACCTGAGGCTCCCTTTTCCGGGATCCCAAAGCAGGTCACACTCCTAACATACCAATCGCCTGTGCCGAGCTCCAGGAGATCAAATGCCCTCTTCCGGTGTCCTTGGGCACCAGCACGTATACATAAACACAAACACCCACACATACACACATATAACTTTTTTAACCTCTTAAAAACTACTCCGCAGTTTCCAAAATGAACCCAGAGACACCTGTGTGAGAGACATGGAAAAGGCTATTTGTTGGCAATTCCAGGGACTGCCTATTTGGTTTTTATTTTTTATTATTTTCGTAATATTTCATATTTTATTTATTCTTTAAACATAGTTTCTTTATGGATTCTTTGGGAATTTTACATCATGCACCCCAATTCCACTCACCTCCCAGTCCCTACACATCCTCTCATGCCTGCAATGCCCTCCCTGCAAAACTAAACCCAAACAAAGCAGAGCAAACAAACAAACAAACAAAAACAAGAACAAACCAAACCAAAAGGAAACCTCTTTGCTTCTCTACTTTTCCTGCCTCTTCAAACCCCTCTTCATTCATCCTGGTGGCTTTGGGAGCGATGTGTCATGTGGTAGACCCTTTTGTCCTGTCAGTTTTACTAGCAAATGTTCATTGCAATGAGCTACCGGTCTGGTTCAAGGCCTCTGGTTTCCGGCACACTGGATCCTCACTAAAACTCCTCTGGGATATCCCACAGCCGCCCCACTTCATGGAGATCCTTCAGGTATCATTCCACAGGATCAGTCAGGGACTGCCTAGTAGCTAAGCAAAATGATTAGCATTGTCCATAATATTCATGCAAAGACACACACCAACAGAACTCTGAGGAACAGACACACCTATGTGCTTATAAGTGGAAATACATTAAAAAACAGTCACACACACAGGGACCGGAGATTACATGCATGAAGGCCTGGGTCCAATCTGCAGAGTTGCATGAGCCAAACTTGGTATAGCATGACTCGGCATGGTAGAGGCAACAGGATCAGAAGTTCAAGCTGTGATATATATATCACAGCTGGGTGGTGGTGATGCTCACTTCTAATTTCGGCACTTGGGAGGCAGAGACAGGCAGATCTCTGTGAGTTTGAGGCCTGCCTGGTCTACAGAGAGTTTTAGGGCAGCCAGGACTACACGGAGAATCTCAGTCTTAAAAAAATTACATATGTATAAATTGCACAAACGCTAGAATAGCCACTAGAAAATGTACAAATGTCCAAATACCCACAGGACATGAATGTAGTCGGATTTTTTTGTCCTGCCTGCCAGCTCCCAAATAACCACACAGAGACTTCTTATTAATTATAAAAGCCTGGCTGATAGCTTAGGCGTGTTTCTAACAAGTTCTTATAACTCAAATTAACCCATTTCTTTTAATCTGCATTCTTTTATATAGTTTGGTTACCTTTACTTTGTAATGTCCATGGTGCTTCCCACACATCTGGCTGGTGACTGCCCTCGTCTCCGCCCTTCTTCCCATCATCCTTTCTGCCTCCCAATCCTGCCTAGTTATTGGCCATTTAGCTTTTTATTAGACCAATCAAAGTGACAAATCTTCATGGTATACAAAAAGATTACCCCATAACACACAAGGACATACTCACCGCCTAGCTAATGATAAAATATTCAACCAATATCTGTGGGAGGTCTGCCCGCCTCTGAATAGAAATGGAGGAGTGGCTGGGGGGGTGTACAGGGAGGAGAGGAAACAGCAGTCAGATCATGAAATATGTAAATAAATAATAAAATATATATTTTATTTTATTTTTGTGGGTTTTTTTTTTTTTTTTTTGAGACAGGGTTTCTCTGTGTAGTTTTGGTGCCTGTCCTGGATCTCACTCTGTAGACCTGGCTGGCCTTGAACTCACAGAGATCCACCTGGCCCTGCCTCCCAAGTGCTGGGATTAAAGGTATATGCCACCACCACCCAGCTTAAAATATATATATATATATGAAATATACAGCCAAATAAAGCTACATGAGTTTAGAGGCAAGGGTGTGGCTCAATAGTGGAGTGCTTGCTCAACATGTTCCATGCTTTGGGTTCCATCCTCAGCACTACAAAAATCCAACAAGAAAAAGAATGTATTGGCAGTGCCGAATATCAGTGTATGGCAGGACAGACAGAAATGCTTTGGAAAGAAAAATAAAACCTTTTAAACATTATTCTGCTGTGTCGGGATCATTTCTCTTAACTTGTCGGTAGAGTTTAAGGTTGAGTTGAAAAACAAAGTGTGAAAAGGAAAAGGATTGCATTTGACCTTCTTGCCCATAATTCTCAGTTCCCTCCTACCACTCCATGGGTCTCAGGGATGGAACTCAAATGGCCAAACTAGGCACCACGCATTGTTCCCCTCTGAGCCATCCTGCATCCATCTCCCATGTAAAGCCCATCTTCACCAAAACCAGTTCCCTCCACCAGGCTCTCCTCTCTCCTGAGCTCTGGACAGCCGCAGCCTACTGCGGACTGCAGGTCCCGTGAGTGCCGTTTATGGTAGTTTAGCTCGGTAGACAGCCCACGGCCACTTACACAATGCTGCCATGCCCGGTTTGTGCTGTTCTTCTCTCTGAGGGCAGGCTGGTGGTTTCTGTTCTGGTTCATCTTTCAGACAATGGACCGAAGGAAATCGTCCAGGATGCTTGGGATTGTCTGGTTTTTGTCAACTTGACGCAAACCTAGACACACCTGGTTAGAGGGAACATCAGTGGAGGCATTACCTTCGTCAGATTGGCCTGTGGGCATGCAGGGGACTGGGGGGCATTTTCTTTATTAATGACTCATGTGAGAGGGTCCACCCAGCCCACGGTGGGTGGTGCCACCCCTGGGCACGTGGTCCTGGGTTCTATGAGAAAGCAGACTGCACAAGCCATGCGGAGCAAGGGAGTAACAACCTCCTTTCTTCTTGTGACCCCTGCTCAGATTTTCTCAGTGCCCCCCACAACTTTCAGAATGAACATTAGACTTTAAAAGCATCTATTGTTTCTTCGAGAATTTAAACATCTGAGTTTCAGTTGTTAAAGTCCTTTATCACTTAGCGCTAACCCCTTCCGCCACCCACCACCCGCCCCAGCCTCTGGCTCTAAAGCCTATCCAGCCCCTATTCCAGTCTTTGAATGGTGTGTCTCCTCCACAGAGCACACGTCTCCTTGCTCTTATTATCTCCATGCCTGCCTTCCCCTGTGCCAGGCAAAATCCCACCCCTCCTGAAAGTCCCTGCTTACACCAACATCCCCCCAACAGTCTTTCTGACTTATTTTAAGGCAGCCCTTGACAAGGTATCGCCAAATGGATTTATCTCCATGTTTTTCCCAATTGTGTTTCGAATTGCTTCGGGCAAGGACTACATGTTACCTTAATAAATTCAACAATGGCAACAATAATGGCACCAGTGAGCAGTGTTAATGGGACAGAGGGCGGGTTCTTTTCCTGCTCTGGCTGGTTTAGTCAACTGAGGCATATCCAACTACCTCCTGGAGGGAGACCTGTTTCTTAGTCAGAAATGTCTCTGCATTCCAGGGTGCAGGCTTTTCTGCAACCATTAGTCTTCTGGCTGCTGCATCTCAGTCCTCAGTGAAATTCTGGCTTTTGCTTTCTGAGTCTTGGCCTGATGGAGAACTGCTTGCCCTGCGGGCCATGGATGCTGAAATGAAGAAATGACACCTCACTGATGGAGGCCCAGCCGGCTCCCCTCCCAGGCTGAGCTGTAGACTCTGATTCTGGCTGACACTGGGCAGCTGTTAGAAGAGGTCTCCCCAACCCTGCCCACCCCCATGACTTGCCCCTAGCCTGTCTCAGCCCCTGGGGGATAATTTCTTCTTTCCTTTCTTTCTTTTTCTTTTCTTTTCGTTTCTTTTTTTTTCTGGTCACAGCAATATTTAAGCAGGAGCGGCCAGCCATGCCTCGTTTGAGTTGTGATCTAACACCAACTGACAGGTGGGTTTCGGGGGGTGTCTCTGGGGCCATGGCCTGTTTAGTGGATTTCCCACTCTAAACTCAATTACAGGAGGCTTTCACGCTCCAGAAGCAACTCCAGGCCCCTGCTGATAAAAACTCTGGTGAGTAAATAAGTCATAATGGTGATAGGGGCCTGCCATTTAATATTCATTGAAGTACACGTGTTTGGAAATTGGAAGCACAGTTTAATCCATTTTCATATTTACATCAACATGCAGCTTTTAAAAGGACCTCCTCTTTTCTCCAGCAATCTTGCCAATTTCTTGTCTGCAAAGATAAAGGTATAAAGGACATATTTTACTTTTAAAAGTTAGAAAGTTCTGGAGTTGTAGAGGTATACTTACTAACCCTTGAGTTCCAAGGCTGTTCATTTATGAAAGAATTTATTCTTTATTTCATTCACTTCACGTGTGTGTGTGTGTGTGTGTGTGTGTGTGTGTGTGTGTGTGTGCGTGCAATCAAAGCCATTGTTATTTCTTCCAGCTAAACACCCAGAATTAACTGTGCAATGGGAACTTACAAAGAAGAGGCATTGGGACCTCAGGCCCTAGACCTTACAAGGCAAGGGAATGTTGCATAGACAAACACAGTCATGGAGAAGCAGCCCTTTGTGAATAAAGATCTCCCCCACTCCCCCAGGACAGAGTTTCTCTGTGTAACAGTGTAACAGTCCTGGCTGTCCTGAAACTTGCTTTGTAGACCAGGCTGGCCTCGAACTCATAGAGATCCGCCTGCCTCTGCCTCCCAATCTGCTGGGATTAAAGGTGTGCATCACCACCACCCAGCTAAAGATCATTTTAAAATGAGCAAGGAAGCATATTTAAATGCTTCCCTAAGAAAGTTCCAGAGCTCTTTGTTGAGCATGGGAAGAGGCAAGAAACCTGTGGGGAAAGGGTTAACAGAATGGCAAGTTGGGACACAGCTCTGTTGTCTCTCTCCAGCCTGTTTAAATGTAGATGAATGTTTTAAGTATGGTGCTGTGGTTGAAGGCATCTCTTTTAATAATGCAACGGAGGGCTTCCTGAGGGGACAGCAGTTGATTTGGAAACCGAATATGGTGCACTCTAAATTCTGGTCCCCGAGGAAGGCTGACTAACGGATGAGTGCCATGAGCTAGCATGGGGACTCATTCTGTCAAATCAACTTGCCGGAAAGGCTCCATGCGGAACCTTCTCCAGTCTCCGGGAGCTAATGCGAGCAGACATTTGTGACATTAGACAGAGCAGCAGGCCTGGCATGAAGGAAAGTTCACCATCCGCCAACAAGGCAGTCTTTAGATGACAAGGATCAAGAACCCGGTGCAAATTTGTTAATGTAACAACTTGGAAAAGTATGCTTTAAAAAAAAAAAAGTGCCATTCTGTAGGGAAGGGATCAAAGAAGAGCGGCCATGGGCGGTCCCGGAAGCTTTCAAGCCACTGCTTTGCTCTGTCGGCCCCTTTTCGAGGCTGAGGCATCTCTAGTTAAATGAGTGAGTTCCACACTTTGTCAGCCACCAACCACTTCCCCTCTTAAAATGCAAAAAGTAAGGAAAGGAAATGGTAACGAGAAGGAAAATGTCTGCCTTTTGCCTTGCTGGACAAGAAAACCTCTCTCCTGTCCTTCCTCCCTCGCTCCCTCCCTTCCTGTCTTCCTTTTTGTTTGTTTGTTTCTTTGTTTCTTTCTTTCTTTCTTTCCTTCCTTCCTTCCTCCCTTCCTTCCTTTCTTTCTCCCTCCCTCCCTTCCTGTCTTCCTTCCTTCCTTCCTTCCTTTCTTTCTGTCTAAGGTTTATTTTACGTGTGTGTGCTCGCACGGGCACCAGCCACCTGTGTGGGGACCACAGAAGTCAGAGGAAGGTACTGGATCCCTTAGAGCTGGAGTTACAGGCAGTTGTGAGCCACCTAACGTGGATCCTGGGAACCGAACTCAGGTCCTCCGGAAGAGCACTATGTACTCTTACCCTCTGAGCCATCTCCCCAGCGTTTCTTTCTGAGTGAACGCTCTCGGTTGTCTGATTCTGGTCCACACGGCTCAGAGGAAAAACGAAAGCGGTTATTTCTTGAGGAAAGAGATGGTAAGAGGATGTCACTTCCTGTCGTCTGCAGCCGTGGCATGCCTGCCACTGGGTAACACAGAGAGTACTGAACTCAGTAGACGTAGAGGCTGGGAAGTCCAAGAGGGTGGCACCGGAATCTTGCCAGCTTTGGGTTAGGGCCTCAACCCAATTCAACTTGTAGCCTCAGAAAGCGGAATGGCAAGCGGGGTCATTCCAAACAGAGAAAGGGAGGCTGAACTACCCCAACAGATAACCCGCTCCCATAAGAAAAGCCTTAGTGTGTCTTTGAGCTCCGCTCCCTACCCGCTAAAACCTCTCGCCTTCCCAAGCTGTTCCACCGAGGATTTAGGGAAGGGGCACAGACCGAAACCGCAGCATTCTGGGGTTAAAAAAATCCAAGTAGATGTCTATTACTGGAAATACAAAAGTGTCTAAGGACCAAACTGCACTTTTTGAGATCAGATAAACTAGCCTGGTTGTTAGCACTCAGGAGGCAGAGCCAGACGGATCTCTGTGAGTTCGAGGCCAGCCTGGGCTACCAAGTGAGTCCCAGGAAAGGTGCAAAGCTGCACAGAGAAACCCTGTCTCAAAAAACCAAAAACATACAAACAAAAAATTAGTCTGGTTGTTTTGGATGTGTCTGGTTATTTCCTTTTAGTTGGGGCAATGTAACCAAATGGCAATTTGATGTGGCGTATTTGTCTCAGGTTTAAATTAGGGAAAAAATATGGGGTATCATTGAGCGTGACGTAATGAACTAGCTCTTCCATGGAATCTAGGCTCCGGGGAGACATCTTCCATCAGATCCTAGCTCTACAACTCACTACCGCAACTTGTGATCTGTGAAAGCATCTACCTCAAGAGATTATTTTAAAGACACCTGCCTCATAAGATTATTGGAACATGAATTAATCCGTATGAGTTCTGGGACTAAATGGCCTCTTAATTACCATCACTATAAAGAACTTTCTCTGGTCAAAATGAAGTTGGGGAAGCAGGCTTTCCCCCTGCGCCTTCTCTGCAAATGTGTGTTGTGAACACCCAGGGGAGAGCTTACTCACATTTGACCATCGAAAGCTTTCTTTTCATTGTCAGTGATGACGCCATGCTCGGGGATGCCAGGGTGCCCAAGCTCTCACTCTGCAGACAAAGGGCCTGTTGTGCTGTGTACCTGCGCCATGACAGTAATTCCAACCATGGCTAGTGCAATTGACCTTGGTTAACATAGAGAAATCACGGGTCTCACTAAAAACTCCAGTTTCATAAACTTTCATTTTATGATTACTCTTATGTTTTACTGTGTAAACCTGTAGCCTAGAACTCACTACCTAGACCAGGCTGACCTCAATCTTTATTGTAATCCTCCTGCCTCTGTCTCCTAGGTCCTGGAATCGCAGGTCTGTGCTACCATCCCTGGCATCAGTCCTTTTTCTAAAACAGCCTTTTTTGTCTGAATACCATAGGGTTAAAACACAGATCCTGGAATTGGGCACACCCGGGGGTTGCTTCTAAAACAGATCATTTAGAATCTGTTGGCTTCTGTGCCTTCAGCTATAAATCGGGGTAGTGGGGACGATGGGATTATTCACCTCTTAGGTTTTGTCTTTCAGATTAAATCTGCCTAGCTTATCGTTGGAGCCACTGGTTATTAGTGATGCCTATGTCCCAATAACGAGGCTAATTTTTGTCAACAATAGTAAAGTTGGTACTATGTTTACAACTGTTTCCATATCCCTGTGCCCAATTGTGTTGTTTGAAAACAACACACAGAGTACAGATTCTCTACTAGTTCCGCAGTGATGAAGAAAATTCCAATGCTGAGGTACGTACAACTTTCTGGTTTGTTTGTCTGTTGGCTCATTTATTTGTTGGTCTGTTTTTTTGTTTGTTAGTTAGTTAGTTAGTTAGTTAGTTAGTTTGTTTGTTTTTCATACAAGACTTGCTATGTTGTCCAGGTTAGCCTGAAATGATGATCCTCTTGCCTCTGTTTCCCAAATTCTGGAATTACAGATGAGAGCTAGTTTGGGATGACTTCCCTGGGTGTGTATGTGCGTGTGCATGCCCATAAATGTGGGTGCCAGGCTCATGTGTGGAGGTCAGCAGATAATCTTAAGTATCGTTCCTCAGTCACCTTCCACCATGCAGGGAAAGGCTAGCAATCCCTCCGGCTTCCAGGGATCTGCTTGTCTCCACCTCCCACCTCGCCTTTGCTGGAATTACTGTGTGCTTTACCATGCCTGGCCTCTCGTGTGAGGTCAGTGGCTCCATACTCAAGTCCTCACACTCACAAGACCAGGGCTTTCTGGAGCCACCTCCCCAGCTCTGACCTATTTTCTCTTTTGTAAGTGTGTCTGTGTCGGGGGTGCATGCATGTGTGTAAGCACCAGTGAATGCAGGTACATGTACATGTGTGTGCACTTGGAAGCCCTAGGGTGACATCATGTGTCTTTCTCCATAGCTCATCCCTTCACGGAGTCAGTGTCTCTCCCTGAACCTGGAGCTCACCAATTCGGTGAGTGTGATGGTTATTTTTTTAGCTAGCTGACAACTTGACTTCATCCAGAATTAACCAAAAAGCAAGCAGCTGGGCACACCTGTGAGGGATTTTTTTTTCCTTAATTAAATTATTTCAACTGGGAAGACCTACTTTTTTTTTTTTTTAAATATGCACTGGTGCTTTGCCTGCATGAGGGTGTCAGGTACTCTGGAACTGGAGTTACAGACAGTTGTGAGCTGCCACGTGGGTGCTGGGAATTGAACCTGGATCCTGTGGAAGAATAGCCCTGGAAAGACCCAATTTTAATAGTGATCTTTTGAAGTGGGAAGATCCTTCTTTACTCTGTTCCACACCTTCTGCTGGCAGCCTACACAATGGACATGGGAAAAGCAAGCTTGCTTTTGCCTGTTCTCACCCTTGCTGGCAAGTCTGCTCCTTCAATGGCATTAGAGCCTACTTCTTCCAGATCCTGGCATGTACTGAAGACCAGCTGGGACATCCAACCTCATGGACTGAACCATTACTGCTGAATTAGGTGGACCACAACCTTCATCCTTTACTGACATCGGAACCCAGCTTTAGGGACTGAAGACCAGCAGCTCTCCAGAAATCCTCCATGCCTTCAGTGGCCAAACTGGGACTGTTGAGACATACAACTCTCTGGACTGAGCAGCTCATTGACATCTCCAGTGTTCAGATGACCAGTGTTTGACTGCTCCGCCCCTATTATGAAATAACCATTGTGTTCATGAAGGCGACAGTTAGCTAGCTAGCTTGGTTGCGTTAGGGATACCCTCTCCTCACTGCTTGAGGGCAAAAGTTAGAATGCTGTTGGCCCAGCTTTTATGTGGGTGCTGGAGAGCTGAATTCTGGTCCTTACACTTGTATGGCAAGTGCTTTATCCATTGAGGCATTTCTCCAGGCCATGGCTTTCTCAAAAGCTAATCTGTGATTACTGTAGACCAAATCACACTATCTCACAATCAATGGCTCTCTTAAATCCTGACTGTGAGTTGAGTCCTTTTATACCTGATTCCCAGATGGGGAAATAAGTCTCACAGATAGGGCATGCTACTAATTTCCCCCAATACCTCTTAGCTAATTAATAATAAAGTCAAGAATCAAACCCACCCATGTCTGACATCAAAATTTTTAGAACCATCATAACGTAAAAATTATACTAACCCACATTTTAAATGGAAATTCATAGTGGCTCATAGAACTGTCTCTGGTCCAGTGTCTGCAGACATCTTTGAATGTAAAAATCCTTAGCTTGCATAGTTAGGTGGTGGATGAAGATGTGGTATTATGTAGAAAACTGAATAGACAACGCAGGACCCCGTCTCTTAATTGGGTGATGGTTTATGGACACTGGCTAATAGACTGACTTTCTGTGTGATCTATGTGCATCTGTCATGGTTGTTACTGTCACTAGCAAGCATGGAGGACACTGATGGGAGAAAGTCTAGTCACCTGTATTAATTGATCTTTCTGTCCTGATGTTTCTGGATGGAAAAATTGACTGCACAGTAAGCAGTTCCATGGACTGAGGCAGAGCAAGTTCTGTCAGGGAGAGAAAAATCCATATTAATGATATGCTATAAAACACTTTTTGTTAGGTACATATATTCCTTTACTTTCGTTTCCCAAGAATAGCTCAGCTGTCAAAGCATTTCCAAGATTTCCATGGATTCGGCAAATACTGTGCGATCGAATTATTGCCCTGAGAGAAGCTACAATTAAAACACATTAATCACTGTAACAAAAGATCCTTATTGAGGCTGACAAAGATGGTGAAATCTGATGAATAATTAGTCTGGTTAATCTTTTTAAAGTGAATTAAACTGCTAACAAGTTAAATCACTGCGATTTTTCAAAATAAGCCTCTAGGGTGAGCAGAGACTGGGGATATTATCCTCATTTTACAACGATGTTTTCTTTCTTTTTCATCTCTGGTGCACTGGAGGGCCTGTGGTTGGAGCAGTGGGGATCTGGAGCCGGCTGGGAGGGCACGGCTGGCCAAGGGGCGAGGGCAAACTCTAGCCTTTTTCCACAATAATTTCCCAATATGTCTAAGGGACTCATACAGTGTCTGGAAGAGGAATTAGGAATGACCTCTATATCTGTCCCGGAACTGATGTGGTACCTTCTCACCAGCCATTAGCATAACCCAAACAGATCCACCATGGGGTTCTGATGCCTTTCCCAACCACCCACCACTCTCAGGTCCGTCTTGAATTCATTTCCTCTTATTTTTATCCTTCTCTCCAGTTGGGTGGTTTATTTTTCCAGACCACACTCCTCTTTTTACATGTCAACTGTTGAGAAAGAGATTTTTTTCCATGTTTTCAATAAAATGAGAGGTGGAAACTGACCGACCACAGAAGTGGATGGAAAGGGAGGACAGTCATTTGGGCTGAAGGCTGCTGTTGTTTTGTTTGCTTGTTTGTTTGTTGTTTTAAGGTTTATTTTATTTTTACCTATTGTGCACATGTGGCTTCGTGTATGCATGAGTACAGCTGCCAGTGGAGGCCAAAAGAGGAAGTTGGATGCTCCGAAGCTGGTGTTCCAGGCAATTGGGAGCTGCCTGATGTGGATGCTGGGAGCTCATCTGCAAGAGCAGTATGTGCTCTTAACCACTGAGCCATCCCTCTGGCCCTGCTTCATCTGGACCTCTATGACTTCGGGGAGCTAGAACAGGGTATTCTGAGAGAGTGTCTAGATCCTCCTTCAGTGGTGAAGAGTTTATTCCCCTAGCTGCTGGAGGTGGTTGCTAGTCACTAGTGGAATTGCCAGGAATGAAGAAAACTCTCCTGCTTAAGATCACTTGTCCTCTAGGAGTAGAGTGATGTGAGAGCCTAATATGAGGCAACTTTGTAAGGACGATTCTGCAGGGTCACTCTGGTGAACAGACTCCTCTGTGGTGTCAGAGAAGCCTTTATCGGGAGGACATTACAACTTCACTTTCCCCGTCTGCCCAACCTGAACTTCTTCTTCTCTTTTCCATAGATAGTGCTCGTGGACACAATACCCAATAGACCCACTGACTGCTGTGCTTGAACTTAGAACCTACTTCTGGTGGCCCCAACCTGTGACAAGAAAAGTGTCACTTCTGAAGAAGTATCTGATGGCCAAGGGTCCCATATCAGCAGGTGGGAAAAGATTCCCATCTCAGCTGCTGCTGTTCCTAGCCCTACTGTTCTAATAGCAAGTGTGCTCCTGCTCTCAGAGGCCATGAGAGACACATACAGTCATTTTTAAAAAAAGATTTATTTATTTATTATGTATACAGAAGAGGGTGCCGGATCTCATTACAGATGGTTGTGAGCCACCATGTGGTTGCTGGGAATTGAACTCAGGACCTCCGGAAGAGCAGTCGGTACCTTTAACCTCTGAGCCATCTCTCCAGCCCCATATACACCCATGTTGTTGTTGTTGTTTTGTTTTGTTTTTGTTTTCTGAGATGGTGTGGTGATGTGAATAGGGAATGGCCCCATAGACTCATGTGTTTGAACACTGGGTCCACAGGGAGGGGCACTACTAGGAGCTGGGGCTTTGTTGGAGGAGGTGTGTCACTAGGGGATGGGCTTTGAAGTCTCAGAAGCTCAAGCCTGACCAGTGTGTCACCGTCACGTCCTGCTGCCTAAGGATCCAAATGTAGAACTCTCAGCTACTGTTCCAGCACCATGCTGAAACTGTAAGGCAGCCCCAGTTAAATGTTTTCCTTTATAAGAGTTGCCACAGTCATGGTGTCTCTCACAACAATAGAAACCCCAACTAAGACAGACAGGATTTTACTTCTGAGCCCTGGCTGTCCTGGAACTCTCTATGTAGATAGACCAGGCTGGTCTCAAACTCAGAGATCTGCTGCCTCTACCTCCCGAGTGTTGGGATCAAAGGTGTGTGCCACCACTGCCCAACTATAGACAGTCACTGAAGAGGGGGAAGAAGCTACCTGGAAGTGGTACGTCAGTTTGCAGTGACATCAGTGTCACTGAGTCCTGGCTAAGAGAAGTTAATGCCACCCCACCTCACACATTCCTTTCATGATCATTTTTATAACTGACAGTTGACTAATTACTAAAGATGCTTACCTGAAAGTCCTATAGTGAAACCCTAGAATCTTTATGATGGAATTAGGAGGTGGGGCAGAGAGAAATAATTAGATCGCTTGAAGGAAAGCTGTAAGAAAAGGACCAGTGTCTTTATGGAAGAACTTGAAGTGCTGGAAGGAGGTTGGGTTTGGGCTGAGGTGGAAGGAATGATGAGCTCAATCTTGGCTCTGCCATGAGGCATTCAAGCAGAAATATCGACCAGGCCAGCCCAGATCTTAAAGTGGATCTTTCAACCAGAGAAACATTCATTGGCTCAATGATGATTGCTTTTGAACCTACTGTATGATAAATCACCCATTTTCCTGCTGGTGTGCTGGTGCGTCAACAGTGAATAAAAAACATTGTTTCTAACTCCACTGACAAACAAAAACTGTTACATGAGATAATGATAGGAAAATACAACAGCAAGGACAGGGAGAGTTAATGAGAGACGGATCTGGGACTTAAATTTAGATTGAGTGCTGTGGTAGTTTGAATGTAATGGGCACTATTAAGAGGTGTGGCTTTGTTGGAGTGGGTGTGGCCTTGTTAGAGGAAGTACATCACTATGAGGGCGGGCTTTGAGGATTCCTATGCTCAGGATATCTCCCAGTGAGTCAGTTGACTTCCTGTTAACTGCAAAGTGTAGAACTCTCAGCTACTCCTCCAGCACCATGGCTGCCTGCAGGCCGCCATGCTCCCCGCCATGATGATAATGAACTGAACCTCTGAAACTGTAAGTGAGCCTCCCCAATGAAATATTTTCCTTATAAAAGTTGCTGCTGTCATGGCATCTCTTCACAACAACAGAAACCTAACTAAGACAAGAGCCATGGCTGCAAGAATTATGGGTAAACTCAGCTTCACAGGCCCCTTAAGCAATATCAGGATCAAGCCTCTAACAATATGGTTCAGACTATCTACATTCATCTGTCTACTCCAGTGAATACCCCTCTTCCAGATGGACAGAATTGTATGGTGAAGTCGGGCGGTGGTGGCGCATGTCTTTAATCCCAGCACTCAGGAGGCAGAGCCAGGCGGATCTCTGTGAGTTCGAGGCCAGCCTGGGCTACCAAGTGAGTTCCAGGAAAGGTGCAAAGCTTCACAGGGAAACCCTGTCTCGAAAAACAAAAACAAAAAACAAAAACAAAAACAACAACAACAAAAAAATTGCTTGGTGCTTGCTAAACATAGGTCACTTCCTGGGCTCCTCCCTCTGTACAGTCAATCTCTGGGGAGTATCTTAGGCATCACATGTCAGTGGGTGCCTTATGGGATTCTTGGCAACAGGGAGGTTCAGGAATGCCAGTCCTTTCCTTTGCCTTAAAAGGGTAACTCTACATTAGATGAATTATATATTTATGTATGTGTGTATTGATTTTTGAGACAGTGTTTCATTTATCCCAGGCTGGCTTCTAAGTAACTATGTAATCAAGGATGGCCTTGAACTTATGATCCACCTGAATACTCCCAAGTGCTGGGATTATAGCTATGTGCCACCATACCTTGTTTTAAGACTGGTAATTTGGCTGGGCGGCAGTAGCATACACCTTTAATCCCTGCACTTGGGAGGCAAAGGCAGGCAGATCTCTGAGTTTGAGGTCAGCCTGGTCTACAGATCGAGATCCAAGACAGGCACCAAAACTACACAGAGAAACCCTGTCTTGAAAAAAAAAAAAGATTGGTAATTTACTAATTAGCTTAAGAACATGTGACTTGTCTTGTATTAGGGGATAGACCAATTATACATCAGTCACCCTATGTGTCAACATTAATTTTGAATGAGCCAAAAATTTAAATATAAAACACAAATTCATAAAAGGCCAGAGAAAAAATTGCAGGTGAACTTAAAAATGATAATCTTCTACAAGGAAAGTGCTTTCTAAGATAGAAAACATAACAACAGAGGATATTGGGAAGTGTGATATGTATTTGAGTATAACAAATTTCACATTAGCCCGATTTTATTACAAATCTTTTAATAAATAGATGCCTTGTGAAAACTAATTTGGGACGTTCAATTATATAGCATGTATATTCAGTTACATAGTATGTATGAGGACTCAGTTATATAGTACGTATATGCATTCACTTATATAGTATGTATATGCATTCACTTATATAGTGTGTATATGCATTCACTTATATAGTGTGTACATGCATTCACTTATATAGTATGTATATGGATTCAGTTATATGATATGCATGCATATTCATTTACATAGTATGCATATGGAGTCAACTGTATGCATTTATCTCAAAAGAAAGTGTGTAACAGTTTGGAATCCATCTCCATAGCCTTCATCTCCTTCCATACGATACTTTGTGGCTCTGTGTGTTTTCTCCTGCATATTCTAATGGAAGGAGTGATCATCCAGAAGTACAAAGTACCTACATCATTTGCTAGTAGGACTTAAAATAATAATAAAAGCATGTAACTATAAAGTCTAAAGAATTATCATTGCATTTATTTGTGTGTGTGCAAGTGTGTGAATGTGTGTGTGTGTGTGTGTGTGTGTGTGTGTGTGTGTGTGTGAAGGGTGCACAGACATGCAAATGTGCCACACCACATATGTGGAGGCCAGAGGACAATTGTTAGGAGTCAGTTCTCGACTTCTACCATGTGGGTCTCAGGGACTGAGCACATGTCGTCAGGCTTGGTAGCAACTGAATTCACCTGCTGGGCCATCTTGCTAGCCTAAGAAATGTGATTCTAGACACAAAAGTTCCAAACAAGAAAGGTTTGAGCTTGATGCAGTGGCGCGTACTTTCAATCCCAGCACTTGGGCGGCAAAGGTAGAAGGATCTCTCAGTTCTCGGCCAGCTTGGTCCACATAGCCAGTTCCAGAGCAATCAAGACCATACGGAGAGATCTTATCTCAAAAAGTAAACAAACAAACAAAAGAAATGTTTGGGAGTTTCTAGCAGTGTTCAGGGCAGAAAGGAGCACATGAAAAGTGTGTCACAGGAGTGCAGTTCCCATGGTGGCCCAGAAGAGGGCGTCGGATCTGACGCAGGAATTAGAGACAGTTGGGAGCTGCCTAACATGGTGCTGAGATCCAAATTCCAGTGTTCTGGAGGGGCAGGAAGTGCCCTTAACTGCTGAACCCACTCTCCAGCCCCTGGTCTTTGATTTAAAGACTTCTCCTCTTTGCATATTCATTGCTTCTTTTGTTTGTTTGTTTGTTTGTTTTGTTTTTCGAGACAGGGTTTCTCTGTGTAGCTTTGCGCCTTTCCTGGAACTCACTCTGTAGATTAGGCTGGCCTCGAACTCACAGAGATCTGCCTGGCTCTGCCTCCCGAGTGCTGGGATTAAAGACGTGGGCCACCACTGCCCGGCTCAGTGCTTCTTAAGAAAGGAGCTTTTCAAAATAGAAATGTATAAAAGTTCACTTTTATTAGAGGTGAGTGATGGTGGATCTGGAAACCCGGCTATACTGATTGTTGGGTGGAAGTTTGCAAAGATAACTAGCTTTTGTCCAGTCCGTGACAAGTATATAGGAATTACATCTCAACATGCAACACTGTGCATCCAGCCACAGATCAAAAAGGAGACATCTTTTCCTCCTTTAAAAAAATACATATATTGGGGCTGGTGAGATGGCTCAGTGGGGAAGGCACTTGCCCCCAAGCCAGATAACCTGAGTTTGATTCCATGTGGTTGTCCTCTGACCTCCACATGTGCACCAGGGCTTGTGTACAGCCCCCTACATACACAAGTAAACAAGCTAACAAGAAAACAAGCAAACGTAAACTTCTAAAATACATTTCATGGATTTATGTCATCTTATGGCTTGTTCCTTCATGTTGTAACTCTTCCTCCTCCTCTTCCTCTTCCTCCTCCTCTTCCTCTTCCTCCTCCTTCCCTTTGCCCCCTTTTCTTCTTTTCTTTTCTTATTTTTTGGTTTTTCAAGACAGGATTTCTCTGTGTAACAGTCCCTGGCTGTCCTGGAACTTGCTTTGTAGCCCAGGCTGGCCTCAAACTCACAGAGATCCACCTGGCTCTGCCTCCTAAGCGCTGGGATTAAAGGCGCGTGTCACCATGCCTGGTTAGCAAGACGTTTCTAAATAGAAATTTTTCTGTGAGAAATTCCTGCAAGAGACTTGGAAGAACCAAAAATCAATTTTAATTTCCCATTCCCTTGATTCTTGCAGTCTCCACTCTTTCTACTCTCTGGTACCAGAGAGGTCCCAAAGGAAGTGGGTGTAAAGTCGAAGAAAGGAAAGTCCATTGGAGATGCCTGAAAACAAACTGAGTATCAGAAGAGAAGAAGGCTTGGAGCAAAAGAGGACAGGTGTGGAACACGGCCTGGATCCTGGAAGACTCCCACATGGGCGAACAGCTCCCACCACACTCCCAGCTCCGCCAGATGAGAAGCTCTTAGGATAGCAGGACTGAAGAGACATCAAACTCGAGACTCAACGGTTAAAACAAACCCAGAGGAAAGGAAATAAAATGTTTGCTCTCAGTAAGGAAAACAGCCTTCAGTTCTGAGGACTCGTGGCTGCCAAGGTGAGCAGGTAATAGAATAGCCTAGGCCAGGCATCCCGCCCGAGAGATGTCCAAGGATTTTGTCCTTAGCGTTTTTTTTCCCCAGGATTTAAACAAAGTCGCAGGTGCTCACGTTCCTAAAAGCCCTTGAGCCATTTGTGTTCGAGGATAATGTCTCATACATAGGATGACTCACAGGGGACCCTGACCAATACCACAGCTCAGACTGTCAGAATCACCTGTGGGATAGAATACAAATGTCCTAGGAATGTCCAGCACTGGCTGGGTTGGCTTTCCCAGCAGACAAGCACAGCCTTCCACGCAGAGAATCGCTGTACGGATTAAAAGGTATGTGCTAAGGCAGACAAAGATTCCCTGCATTGCCGCAGGACGGAGAACTTGCATGTCAGGCTGAAGCCTTACACAAATTAAACAAACGAGAAACAAATCCTTCTGGGGAGAGCTTATAATGGAAACACTGACGGGATATAATTAGGATCTGGATTTTGATCACTACCTTCTATTGAAGACACCTCCGGTACACAGCCGTTATGTAAAGTACCTGTACACTGTTGTCAAGGCACATTAGGAAGGCATGGGGCAAAGTTAATTTTTAAGAGCCTCAAAAACCACAGTGATGATTAGATGAGGGAATCAACAGAGCATTCTCTTCGCTACAAAGGAATTCACAAACGGAGGGGTTACTGATGGACATCTACACCATCCCTATCTGTTTCTCCTTCACTTCAGGAAAGTTCTCAGCCTTCAAGGTCTGTGCTGAAGGTCTCATTGAAGGACTGGTGTGCAGGTGGAGACTGATACCTCAAATGTTTTCTTTACAAACAAAGCAAGTCACAGAGCTTCTCCGGAGGAGTTTGCCATTATCGCAAACAAAATAATCCAAATTCAAAGCGAGGCTATGCATGGGAGGTACCACCAAGTCTCTCCTTCCATTGGCAAGTTAGGAAAACAAAGGCCATGAAAGATGGGTAACATCTTCAGGAAGAAACAAATGTGTGGCGTGTTTAGAGCTTGCCACGTAGAGGGGTGTGGGGAGCTCAGCATGCAAACCCCTGATGCCCAGTGGGGACAAACCACTAGAAGAAAAAAGTGAGACTTCCAGTGAGCAAGGGGCCAGTCTGACAGCAGGACCATGAAGACTGCCTCATCAGAGATGCAGAAAGCCCAAAGCCTGAGGACTCAGAGCCCAGTCAGAAACTGGTCCTCCCAGAGCAGTGTTAATATCCCCAGTGGCAGCAAGGCTGGTGATGCCCCCTAGCAGAACACCCCACCACCACTTTAAGGAGATGTGCTACAACCTTAAATCCATTTACAGGCTTCCTTGCATTCTTCCCTGTGACCCTTTCCATGAATACTCCGCCCTGGCTCTAACCCTGAAATGTCACTTAGGCTGAAATTTAAGTTATGGCTTTTATTCTATTTTGTTTTAAAATGTTATAAAAGGGGGCTGGAGAGGTATCTTAGTGGTTAGGAGCACTGGCTGCTATTGTAGAGGACCCAGATTCAATTCCCAGGACCCACATAGCAGCTCACACCAGTCTGTAACTTCAGTTCCAGGGCATCTGACACCAACTTTTGGTCTCTTCTAGGAACCAGGCATGCAAGAGTTCCACAGACATACATGCAGGCAAAACACTCACACACATAAAATATAATAAATCTTTTTTTAGAGTTAAAATATTTATTTATGCTGGGCGGTGGTGGTGCACGCCTATAATCCCAGCACTTGGGAGGCACGGGCAGGTGGATCTCTGTGAGTTTGAGGCCAGCCTGGTCTACAGAGCTAGTCCAGGACTGGCTCCAAAGCTACAGAGAAACCTTGTCTCAAAAAAAAAAAAAAAAAAGTATTATTTATTTTGTGTGTGAGTGTGTGTGTGTGTTTGTGTGTGAGAGCATGCATGAGTGTTAGTGTGTGACTCTGTGACTGTATGAATGTGAGTATGTGTGTGAGTGTGTGTGTGAGTGTGTGTTTGTGCGTGAGAGCATGCTTGAGTGTTAGCGTGCAACTCTGTGACTGTGTATGAGTGTGAGTATGTGTGTGTGCGTGTGCGTGTGCGTGTGCGTGTGTGTGTGTGTGTGTGTGTGTGTGTGTGTGCGCGCGCGCGCGCGCGCCACAGCATACATGTGGAAGTCAGAGGACAACTTAGTGGGAGTTCCTTCTCTCCTTCCACCATGTGGGTCCCTGGATTGAACTCAGTTTTCAGGCTCAGCAGCAGGCACTTATGCCTGCTAAGCCATCTCACCAGCCCTAAGCTAGGCTTTTAAAAGACATTTACTGATGAGAAATAACAAGTCAATAAACAGACAAACCCAAAACCCAAGACCAACCAAACATTAAAAACACACTGTTAGGATTAGGCAACCAAACCTCTGTGGATTTTTTTGGTCCTTTAACACCTTTGGCCACAGCAAGAAGCAAGCTTTGGGTTTCACATCAGTGAGAGTCGTTGTACCTTCTCATGAGAGACTGAGTTCAGAAGGGCAAAGTGCATGTTTAAACCATCACATCGTCCCCTCCAGCATCCTCAATTTCTGTAAGCAGAATTAGTTTAGATTTTCAGAAAGCTTTGAGTGTCTGTGCACCTGTGTACACTAAGTCTCCAGGGAGAGAGCAAAGGTGAGGCTCCCTCCCCAGTGGAAATGAGAAGGGGCCTAGTAGAGAGAGTAAATTCCATGGCCCTGGTGCCTGGCCTGCAGGTGGACTGCTGGCGCTGTCCGTGGTACTGACCAAACACTGCCCAGCAGATTTCGCTGTTTCTTTTAACTCTGGGACCATGGTGGAGAACTAAAGGTCCATCCAGCCCAGTGCTTACATTAAAAATGGTCAAAGTTGTGAATATTTTATCTTGTTCCTCAAGACTAACTTAATACTTTGATCACAGAGCAGAACAAATTGTGATTTGAGCATCCCTATACAGAGAGGATTTATAAACACTAAAAATTCTCAGTTAATAACAGAATTGTCACCTGGAAAGACACTGTCTTATCTACCTTGGTCAGTTTGGGATGCTATAACAAAATGCCAGAGACTAGGTGGCTTATAAACAGTGGAAATTAGTTTTTCTTTGCTTTTCTTTTTTCTTTTCCCTTCCCCACCTCTTTCTATTTCCCTTTCTTTCCTTTTTGGTATGGGGCATTACTTAAGTACCCTAGGATAGCCTCAAATTCATAAACCTCCTATCTCAGCCTCCTGAGTGTCATGATTTTAAAAATGTGCCATTATGTCTGGTGAAAAAAAACACTCTCCCAGATCTGGAGGCTAAAAGCCAGAGATCAGAGAACTAGCTAAGCCAGGGTCCAGTGAAGCCCTCATCTGGGTTGCAGACCACTGTCTTTCTATGATATTCTCCTCTGGTAGAGAAGAAGGCAAGCTCACTCTCTGGACACCAGCCCATGTGTTTGGGCTCCACCTTCAGAACATGGTCGCCTCATTCACAGCCCTGCTTCAGATACCACCATAAGGAGAATAAATTTTAATATGCTCTCCAGCCAAGGTCTGGCTAATGGTGTACAACGTCACAGCCCTGGGCACTGGCAAGTGACACCTTACTGTGGAAACATGATTGCTACACAGTCTGTGTCCCCAAACCCTTTAGAATTCCAAGTGCAGTGTGAGGAAATGTCTTCTCTTCTCAGCACGCTGAATGTCGGCACATTCCCACCACATTCTTTATTTCCTATTATCAGAAAGGGCAGGATTTCTTCTGAAAGAGAAGAAAAAGAAGATGCACAGAATATCGGTTTTAAGTGTTATTTTTGTTCTTGAAAGGGCTTCTCGTCGTCTTTCAAAGAGAGCTTTTTTTCCCCTCCAGAGATTTATTTTGATAGAATTAGCTGAGCCTTGTCAGGAAGAACAAAATTTTTGTGAGCTTACCATACTAGTAAAATGCCAAATTATATGCTGTAAGTTTCTTGTTTTATTATATCTGAGTCCAGTCAAAGAGAGAAAAGATTTTGAATCCAGAACTATTAGCATTTGGAGACAAAAGAGAGACTTCACCGCAGCTTTTTGCCGGGAGCTGGTTTTCTCAGACCCGTGGGCCCTGTCACTCAGGTAACAGGATGCTGTGTATACTTCTCACTGCTCTTCAGGACCAGGAAGTTTCACATAGGGTAAAGTTCCTCAGCATCAGACATTGGCCCAGACTCCCCTACCCTCTAAAAAGTTAAAACCTCACAGAAACGATTACATTTAAAAGAGGCAATATGGCCTAGCTGTGCATGGTGGTGCATGCCTTTAATTCCAGCACTTAGGAGGCAGAGCCAGGTGGATCTCTGGGAGTCAGAGGCCAGTTTTTCTGCATAGTGAGTTCTGAGCAACCAGGGGCCACATAGAAACATAAGAATTGGTTGAAAAAAAAGAAGTAATAAAATAATAAAAGTAAATAAAAGAGGCGACACAATGTAAAGAAAGGAATTTGGATTGAAAACCATAACCATCTGGATGTGGATTCCAACAGTGTCACTGCCTAGCTTGGCTACTTTGAGCAAAATACCTGAAACTTGGGGCTGGAGAGATGGCTCAGCTCTTAAGAGCACTGGCTGCTCTTCCAGAGGACCCTGGTTCATTTCCTAGCAACCACCTGGCAGCTTTCAATTGTCCATAACTATAGTTCCAGGGGATCCAATGCCTTCACACAGACACACATACAGGCCAAACACAGAACACACATAAAATTTAAAACACATATAAAATTTAAAAAATACCTAAGACTCACTGAAACTCAGTTTCCTTCTTTCTAAAGAGAAGGTAGACATCTGCATGGAGGCTGTAACTGTTGTTATGAAAAATTACCTGTGTTGGGGCTGGAGAGATGCCTTAGTTGGTGAAATGCCTGCTGCTCAAGCATGGGACCTGAATTCAGACCCCCAGCATCTGTGTAATAAGTCAGTTATGTACACCTCAGAGCTGAGGATTCCTGGGGCTTGCTGGACAATGAGTCTTGTCAATCAGTACACTTCAAGTTCAGTGGGAGACTCTGTCTCAAAAAAGAAGGTAGAGAAGAACTGAAGAAAACACAGGACACCAACCTCTGGATATGTGTGCAGGAACACATACACACACATGTGCATGCACACAAGTTATCATGCTAAGTACCTAATGTATTAGCTCACACAGAGCAAGTTCAATAAATGATATGAAGTTACAATGAATGACAAATGGGATTATGGCATCTGAAAGGCCAACTTGAGGCACTCAGGGAAGACTATCTTGAGTAGAAGGAAGCACCCAGAGCTTGCAGGTTGTTGAGATGGAGAAATGAGCAGAGACCACATCAGGCTGTATCCCACACAACCATGGTGTGGTGGTTTGAATAAGAATGGCCTCCATAGGCTCATAGATCAGATTCAAATGCTTGGTCACCAGGGAGTGGCACCATTTGAAAGGATTAGAAGGTATGACTTTGCTGGGGTAGATGTGGTCTTGTTGGAGGAAATATGTCACTTGGGGGGGGGCACTGAGGTTTCAGAAGCCCAAGCCAGGCTTAGTGTCTCTCTCTTCTTGCTGCAGGCAGATACAGATGTAGAACTCTTAACTCCTCTCCAGCACCATGTCTGCCTGCATGCCACCATGCTTCCCACCATGGCGATAATGGACTAAACCTCTGAACTGTAAGCCAGCCCCAATTAAATGTTTTCCTTTGTAAGAGTTGCCATAAGCCGGGCGGTGGTGACACACGCCTGTAATCCCAGCACTCAGGAGGCAGAGCCAGGTGGATCTCTGTGAGTTTAAGGCCAGCCTGGGCTACCAAGTGAGTTTTAGGAAAAAGGTGCAAAGCTACAGAGAAACCCTGTCTCGAACCCCCCCCCCCCCCAAAAAAAAAAGAGTTGCCATGGTCGTGGTGTCTCTTCATAGCAATAGAACACTGACTAAGACACATGGTAACCAAGAATTTTTCTTTTAAGTGTGATGACAAAGCTATAACACTCCCGACCAGGGGAATGCATTAATTAGGTTTATATTTTAAAATACTACTTAGAAGCTGGACACAGTAGTATATACCTGTAATCCTAGCACTTGGAAGGTAGAAGCAGGAGGCTCAAGAGTTCAAGATCATCTTCTGCTACAAAATAAGATCAAAATTAGTCTGGCTACGTGATAACTGGACTCAATGCTTCTCCCACCTCCACCTCACCCTCTAAAAAGGAAAGAAAATGGGCCTTTGGCTGCTGCATGCCAAACAGAATACAGTTGAACAATTAGGAGGCCCTCCTCTTCTCCAGGTGAGAGCTGATGGGGTGGGAAGGCAGTGGCATGGTGGTAAGGAGTGCTTTGCTGTGCACTGTCTTCATGGTGGAGTTGACAGAGTGCCATATTGGAGACATTGTGTGTTCTAGAGAGGAGGACATCAGGTGGTAGTCAGGCTTTGGCTTGGGACAATTGGGAGAGTGAAAGAGCCAGGAAGAGGACTGTAGTTGAAGTTTTCCTGTGTCCACCTGGCTCCTGCAGCTGCTCAGACCCAAGTAAACACACAGAGACTTATTAATTATAAACTGTAATGAGCCATGACAGGCTTCTTACTATCTAGTTCTTACATCTTAAATTAACCCATTTCTATTAATCTATAAGTTGCCACGTGGCTTGTGGCTTACATCTTGCTTCTCATGGGGGCAGCTACTGGCAGTGTCTCCTGACTCAGCCTTCCACTTCCCAGCATTCTCCTCTCTGCTTGTCCTGCCTGTACTATACTTCCTGCCTGGCTACTGGCCCATCAGCATTTTATTTATCAACCAGATCAGAGCAACACATTCACAGCATACAGAGTGATCAATATCTACAGCAGAAGCTATCCAGGCAGGGACTGAAGGTTAGCCCTTGGGGAGAAGTGAGGTTGAGTCGTCATTGTCACCCTTATGAAATGTTGTACAAAGTCAAGAGAGCACAGTGGGTGAGCAAAGAAGATGGGTAGAAAAGAAAGAAGCCTAGTGTTCAGAGGTTGGAAAAAGTGGAGACCCCAATAAAAGGAACTCAGAAGGGGTATTCACTCCGGGTTTGGCTACATGAAGTCTGTTGGTAAACAGAATGACGGAAATGAATGCCTGATTACAAAAAACTTCAGAGTGAATGGCAACTTAAAAAACTTGTTCCTGAGTGTTTTATTGTAAAACTGGTTGGGGAGTTTGCTGGAAAGAGAAGTAGAGTCTGAGAACCCCTCCCTGATTTTATTTCTCAAGATAGAAAGCACATAATGACATATACTGATGGGGTTCTTTTAGCAGAGAGGGGCAACTTAATATGCAGGAGGAAGGAGAGAGGGTTTCAGCCGCGGAGCAGCTGAGCAGAGAAGGAGGTGGGATCTGAATATAAATGCAAGGGTCAGCCTCGCACACAATGGTTTGTGAGAGGAAGGATGGCTGGGCACAGATGCAGGGGAGGGGGGAATCATCAGCTCACATATCTTCAGGACGTTGTTGGAGAGTGGCCCTGTACCCAGGAGAAAGCTAGTGGGTCAATGTAGGATTTCCCAGTACAGTCTAGGGAAAGCTGGATGTTTTCCTTCTGACTCCCTTCCCGCTGACTCTTCCTGTAGTCTCTGTGGTTTCTCTAACCAGGAGCCAGCATGGACATTGCATGCTAATGAAACAGTGTTTGGTCCAAGCTCTGGCACTCGTTTCTGAATAATCAACCTGGCACTTTACCAGCAACCATGAGCTTTGGAATTGCTGACAATTAAATAAAAGGCCAAGGCTCTTAACAGTCATCCACCAGCTCCACTGTTCAGTTTGGCTTCATGTCATGTTAACAAATGGAAGGATGGGGGAGCTGAGGAAGATGAACCTCCCCATCCCTCCACCGCCATGACTTCCTCAGCTTGGAGGAAAATGGACAAGGATAAGATGTCATGACAATTCCCACATCACCACCCCACCACTGTGTGTGTGTATGTGTGCGTGTGTGTGCGTGTGTGTGTGTGTGTCTGTCTGTCTGTCTGTCTATGCTATGGTGCACATGCCTTGGCCAGAGGACAACCTTGGTTGTTGGTCTTCGGGTGTGGTCTACCCTTTTTTTTTGAGGCTGGGTCTCTCACTGCCCCAGAACTTGCAAACTAGCCTGGGCAGCCTGCCAGCAAACCCCAGGAATCCTCTTATCTCTGCCTTCCCAATGCCAGGATTACATACGTAACTACTACACCTGACTCTTTTGTTCACACCTGGTTTTTTAAATGTGGGTTCTGGGAATCAAACTTAGGTCCTTATACCTGTGCAGCAACTA
This sequence comes from Onychomys torridus, assembly GCF_903995425.1. Lineage (NCBI taxonomy): Eukaryota > Metazoa > Chordata > Mammalia > Rodentia > Cricetidae > Onychomys > Onychomys torridus. The sequence goes on from NC_050463.1 coordinate 19,333,351, forward strand.
CATCACTGACTGAGGTATCTCCACAGAGCCCTTTATGGCTCACATCTTTTCATCTTTTTTATTTTTACTTTTTTTTTTTTTGTAGAGTTAGGGATTGAACCCAGAGCCTTATGTCCATCAATGTACCATGGATCGTTTGCCTTCTCACACTCATTTCAAGTGTTCGTGGGACCATCCTGGACCCCTCGCAACCATCCACTTGACTTGATTTTGTTTGCCTTCTAGTACCCTCATATCGCTTCCTTTTAGTATTTATTTCTCTTTAATATGATACCTATCAGTTTAAGTCCCTCAGACTGTATTACTAAAGCCCTGAATTCAGAATGGGAGTCTCTTTTCTGGTGATTTATTTTTTAAAGAAAGCAAGAACAGTTTGTCTTAACTCAGATGTGAACATGCCAAACAAAAGCCCCCCTTTGAACGAAGCTTCAGGGCTTTGGCTGACATTGAAAGATGAAGAAGACGAGTCAGCAATCAGTTTTGTGACATCCTGCCGGCGCCGTGGAGCTCCGTGAATTCACGGGGGACGTTGGGCACTGACATGGCACAGATCGTTGTGGCAGAAGCAACTGGAAAATGTCCTGAGACTGAAACACAGACGGATTAGCATCACCGGGGCGGACACTAATGACGAGGACTTGGAAACGCCGGAGGCTCAGTCTGCCAGTTAAGACAAGGAAAAAACACATTTGCAGTCCCCTAAGACCTTAGATATTTCCAGACTCTGAGGGCAAGTGCAGCCCCAAGGATTTTGCAGCAAGGTTGGGCAGTCCCCTGTGCTGAGAAGGGAAGTGTTGCCGAATCTGTTATGGGCAGCATAGCCAGGAAGGTTGAACACAACAATCATGTGACACCTCCCGGAGGTTAAGTCAATAATGACTTGATCTGTAATTCAGTGCAATCAAGCTTTCAGCATCTCCCAGTACCTGGCTTATTTTAATAGTACCAGGTGAACCACTCTTTTTTTTTCCCTGAATGCTCAGAAGCTCAACAAATGGGTTTTGAGACACATTTTATGATTTACCCTTGAAAGATAATTAGAATGTCATTTCAATCACTGGCATCTGGATTAAGTCATTTTGTCCCAGCGTGTTTATTTCTAGGAGACAAACAAATGCTTTGGCAAAAGGAAAACCTCTGAGGGACTGCTCTCCTCCTCAGGAAGGGCCTGCACCTTCCCCACACCAGTTTGATGAGCAGAAATCAATGTGGACTTCCAAGTCGTGGAGATCAACAAAAAGATATCCGGCCTGAATGAAGGAAGGAAACGGTGAAGGGTATAAAACTGCAGAAGAATAGGAACTGACCAAATAGTGAACCTAACACCCAGAAGGGTTCAAGAGTTTAGTTCGGCCATTCAAATCTGACCAACAATGAACATGGCGCTGTCCCAGGTCTCATAACCGAGGAGCTGTAAAACTGGACGCTGGTTCTCCAGAAGTCCTGACTCGTACAGTTGAGAAGGCGTGGTGAGCAGCATGAAGGGGCACTGTGGAATGTTTAAGTGGCTGTACACTGAGCTTCAGGAGTTTGGGAATGAGAGAAAGCAATGTTGGCCAGAAGAACTCCTGGGGGGAAGTGTAACAACAGGTCAAATGAGCTCAAATGTATCTTCTGCTGACCTGTGTGCAATTGCCATCCTTCTTGCTGGGCCTATGTGTGAAAGCCGTTCTTTAAAATAATATACAGAAGTAGTTAAACACATTGGCTTGGAATCAGCCTACCTGGATTTCAAACGCAGCGTGACCATTTGCTGGAAGGATGATCTTTAGTGATTCGTCCTTTCTGTGTCTCCATTTCTTATAAAAACGGGGTTAATGACGGAATCTACTTTATAGCACTATTTCCTTCATAAAACTGAGGACATCTTTATTTTATATGCAGTACAATCTAGTACATGAAGAAATACACTCTATCACAGTCACGGTCAGTCTCCATTTCCGTTTTGTATGTCATTGAAAACCTGACAAATCATTTAGCTATTTAAACACACATGGGCACACGCAAGAATTCAACAGTTGATTCTAAATAAGAGTGGGCCTGCCTTGACTTCTTCAGTACTCGAGTCAGCCTCTGCTGATGGGAAGTAAATGCAAACCCCACAGTGGCATTCATTTACAAGACTAATTTCTGCTTCCAAGTATCACAATTAACTTTTCCAACATAATATTTTATTGATTATTTGGGAATTTCACATCATGCACCCTGGTCACACTCACTTCTCAGTCCTCCCAGGTCCTCCACTATCCTTGTGACCTCCCCCCAAAAAAAGAAAAAAGAGGGAAAAAAAGTTCAAGTTGTGTTGCCCGAGTACTCACTGGAGCACGGACAAACTCCCAGTGGCCAGCCCCTTAAAGAAAACTGAGTCCTTCCCCATCTTCCCCACTGCCAGAAGCCGTCTCTTGTGGAGAGCTGCAGTTCAGCATTTTGTCATGATTTTTAAGAGTTTTCTTCCATGGCTTCCTGTCTAGGCTGTTACTGTTTGGGGTGGAGGGTGTCTCAGAAGCCTTTCATGTCCCTCTTTCTCAACTGTGAATCTGCAGCCATCAATACCACTGCAAAAGAAGCTTCCTTGCCCTTTACAGTCAGTGACAGCATGGGCCATCGACTTCCACGTGGTTTCTGGTGACAGCATGGACCAGGGACAACCACGTGGTCTCTGACATCAGCAAGTGCCACAGTGTCTCTGGTGGCAGTACAGACCATGGACATCAACATGGCCCTCTTCAAAGTACAGAGCATAGACACCATCCTAGCCCTCAGCAGCAGCACAGGCCAAAGGCGTCAGCATGGCCTCTGGGGCAGCACAGCCCACAGACACCAATATGTCCCCTGGCAACATGGCTTCAAGTGGCAGCACAGACCACAGACACCCACGTGGTCTTCGGTGGTAACACAGGCCACAGATAACAACATGGCCTCCAGCTGCAGTAGGACCATGAACCCCAACATGGCCTTCAGGGGCAACATGGACCACAGACATCAAAATAGCTAAAGGTGGCTGCCAAAATTAACTTTGAATGGTGCAAAATCTGTCTTGACTATTAACCACCAAACATTCAAGTTGAAGAAAGCAAAAACATTATGGAAATAATACTTTCTTTTCTGTAGAATTTAGCTCAAAATGCATATGAGCAAGGTCTGAGACATGATGAGGAGCCCATAATGCATATGAGCAACATCCAAGACATGGGGAGGCTGCAATGCTGCTCTGAGGGCCTGCTCCCAAGGGTATGTACCAGGATGCCTCTCCCTATTGCTTCTGTGAGGCCTACCCTCCACTGGCATGCTTACTCTAGCCCTTTATAACTCCAGGCTAGGTTATACTCACCAGAGAATCTTGGCTGAACTCAAGGATAGCATCCCATCTAAAAACATGTTCTCAGGGTGTGGAGGCCATTCCCAAAGGTTGCTTTATGTACTGGCTCCTGTGGGAGACCATTCCCCTGTAGCAAGGGAATTCTGCACCTGGTGATGCCACCCTGCCACTCTGGATACATCATTTTCCTGTGAGACCCCACGTGTGTAGTTATTGAACAGGCATTCTCCATGTTTTGGCCAAAATAACCTAGGAACTCTCCATTTGGTCCAGTCAAATCCATTATTATTGTATTATCCACTTAGTAGCCCTCATCTTCACCCTTAGGGTCAGGGATGTAATAGACCCTATATGCCCTGGCCACTCTGTCAATCTCTTCTTTTGTGTTAGTCAAATGAACCAATAACATAACCACATCTGCCATCCCACCAAGATGACCTGAGGGCCAGGCCCCCCTGAGGTAGCAGCTCACAAGCCCTGGACCAGGGCCTAAGCAGATTCTCAGCAAGGCCCTTGCTGTGGAATAATCCTTTGTACACTATGAGTATATGTTGCACTCATTGTTAATAAAGAGCTGAGTGGCCAATAGCCAGGCAGGAAGAGGTTAGGTGGGAGAGCCAAACTGAGAGGATGCTGGGAAGAAGGAGAGTGGACTCACCAGCCAGATGCAGAGGAAGCAGGAGATGAGCATGAAAAAAAGTTACCACCACGTGGTAAAGCAGAGATAAAAAAAAAATGGGTTAATTTAAATTGTAAGAGCTAGTTAGTAACAAGCCTGAGCTGTTGGCTGATCATTTATAATTAATAATTAGTCACTGTGTGGTTATTTAGGGAGTCGGCAGCTCCAAGGAAAAACTCCACCTGTAAGTACTAGCGCCTGAGATATCACGGCAGGTTACATTGGCATGCCAGTGCTGGGACAGGCCTGTAGGGAAACCAAATAACACAGAATGTACTCAGTGAAATTTCAGTGTAGTGTACAACCTCTCCTGGGGAAGTTATCTGAAGTATATGTCATGGGATCTGCAGACGTTGAAGACAGTCAGTCCTCTAGAAAATGTCTCTATCTGGGGAGACAGTGGTAGTATGGAGCATAGAAGTTAATTGAAAGCTTTGTCTTTCAAAGTCTCATATCTAAGCCCTTTAGTTGGCAGGCCATGTTACTTTGGCTACACTGCATCTTAACTTTTTGCACCATTTTAATGTGGAATGTTTTTGGAACATTAAATTCAACTTAATTATTTTGTGTGTGTATGTGTGTGTACACACATATTCACATGGGTGCACATATATGTGCAAGTGTAGATGGATGTGTGTATGTGTGTGCATGTAGAGACTAGAAGACAGTCCTGAGTATTGTCCTTCAGAAGCTGCCCACCTTGGTTTTCGTTTTGTTTTGTTTTGGAGCTGAGGATTGAACCCAGGGCCTTGTGCTTGCTAGGCGAGTGCTCTACCACTGAGCTGAATCCCCAACCCCACCCACCTTATTTTTTGAGACAAGTTTCTCTCAGTGGCCTGGAGCTCACCAAGCAGCTTAGGCTAGATGGTCAATGAATACCAGGGATAGCTACCTATCTCTGCCTCCCCAGAGCTGGCTGTACTAGCCAGGGTTCTCTAAAAGGATATGGAATATATTAGTTTGGTTTAAATGATAAGGTCTGGGTAGTCCAACAATGGCTGTCTCACACTAGAGGAGAGCTTGGTTCTCTTTTAGTCTTTCAACATTTTCTAAGATAATTTTTTCTAAGATAGGTTCTGTGGAGCCCTGGCTGTCCTGGAACTCACTTTGTAGACCAGGCTGGCCTTGAACTTACATAGATCTTCCTGCCTCTTCCTCCCAAGTGCTGGAATTAAAGATGTGTGCCACCACTGCCCAGCTCACCATTTTCAGTATATAGTATTTTTATTTACTATTAGTGTGTGTGTGTGTGTGTGTGTGTGTGTGTGTGTGTGTGTGTGTATGTATACATGCCACAGTGTACATGTGGAGGTCAGAGGACAACTTAGTAGAGTTAGTTCTCTCTTTCCATCTTTATGTGGATGTATGTTCTTAGAATGAAGACCACACCCCCCAGCTTTCACTTTAAATGCTTTTACCAGCTGAACCATCTCACTAGTCCTCAGCATTTCATTTTTTAAAATATAATGAAGTTCTAACTAACAAAATGATTCTTTTTTTTTTGAGCTGAGGACCAAACCCAGGGCCTTGTGCTTGCTAGGCAAGCGCTCTACCTCTGAGCTAAATCCCCAACCCCACAAAATGATTTTAAAATAACATATGAGAATGCAAAGGATTAACAAAAACATTCACATAACCATGCAGAATGAAAGCTTATAATTCATGCTTAGAAGCATGACGTTAAAGGAATAAATCTAGCTGGGCAGTGGTGGCGCACACCTTTAATTCCAGCACTTGGGAGGCAGAGGCAGGAGGATCTCTGTGAGTTCGAGGCCAGCCTTGGCTACCAAGTGAGTTCCAGAAAAGGTGCAAAGCTACACAGGGAAACCTTGTCTTGAAAAAAACAAAACAAAAACAAAAACAAAAACAAAAACAAAAAACAACCAAAACAACAACAACAACAACAACAAAAGGACTAAATCTAAAGAAGAAAGTGATGGTTCCGGGCCAAGCTCAACATGTACTAAGTCAGACCCTTTTCTACGATAGACTGCAAAACAATCTCTTAAACCAAAGCAACTGGGATGACGTCATCAGCCCCTTCTCCTTGCCTCTCTCTGATTGAGGTGGTTCCCTCATTCTCTCATACAGCAGGGTTTGGACTGGCATGGAGCAGGAGCAGGAAAGTCATCCCCAGCAATTGCTGTTTGCATTTTTATGTCTCAAACCCTAAGATTAGACAGCTCTCCTTCCCCACTAACTGCAGGTAGAAGCATCAGATGAATTATCGTATTTGGCTTGGTTTGGGTTCCCGAAACAATGCCTCTAGCCCAAAGTTAAAAATTCTCATAGGCTAGGCCTGTGCCACAGGCTGATCTCTGTGACATTGAAAATCTAAGTATGTCTAAGTCAAGCATAGTGATGTTCACCTTTAATTCCAGCACCTGGGAGGCAGAAGCAGGCAGATCTCTGAGTTCGAGGACAGTCTGGTCTACAGAGCAAGTTCTGGGACAGTCAGGGCTACACAGAGAAATCCTGTCTCAGGGGCGAAGGGCAGTATATTTACAAGCTGGGGAAACAGTTCATTCAGTAAAGTGCTTGTATCAAAACCATGGGGCCCAACAGCCACATAAAAAGCCAGTCAGGGCAGCACACCTCCGTAATCCCAGTGCTATAGAGGAAGAGACAGGCGGATCTGTGGGCCTAGGCACCCATCAGTTGAGTAGAACCAGTGGACTTTAGGTTCAGTGAGAGACCCTGTCTCAAAAAAGAAAATAGAGAGTGAGTAGGAAGACACTCACTGTCAACCTCTAGTGTGCATCAAACGCGTACGTACAGCTGGACACATACAAATACCTACATTTACATCTACCACACACAGTAGGCCTACAGGAAAATCATTGTACAGCATCAATTACTAAAGCCTTCCAAATATGCAACAATAACTGTATGTCTTTCTTCCATAATTAATTCCAAAAGTGTTTTTTAACATAATTCTACTGAATCACATTCAATTAGAAAAATACCACTTACCCTCCAGTGAGTGGGAGACAACCCAAAGACAGAAACACCTCTTTACATCCTACTGTGTTCCATAATTGCAGGTGGTTTACAGTCTTCTCATTCATCAGCACCTACCAGCCTGCGTCTAAATTTTAGATTGCTCCCACCAAACACGCTTAAGGCATAGAAGTGGAAAGAAAATCAGGTAATCACAATTTAAATCTCATTTAAGAATGGTAAAGGTAGAAATTTCCTGTTGGAGGGATTATAGCGTCCTTTCCAAGACACCCAGGAGTCTCTCTCTCTCTCCCTCTCTCTCTCTCTCTGGTTTCTCTGTGTAGCCCTAGCTTGTCCTGGATCTCGCTCTGTAGACCAAACTGGCCTCAAACTCAGAGATCCGCCTGCCTCTGCCTCCCAAATGCTGGGATCAAAGGTGTGGGCCACCACCGCCCGGCAGGAGTGACTCTCTTGATTGTAATCTGGCTATAATGGTTTTACCTGATGAAATGATTTCCTCGTCCCTCATCTTCAGAGGGCTCCAGGATTGTGAGCTTTGTAGACTCTCAAGTCCCTGTTTGCAAGGGTCAGAACTTCTCTGGTAGTACATTTTTCATTTTCTCCTTGGGACTCTAGTCAACTGGCTGATTTGTAGGGTGCACAGGAGGTGGTGACCAATGCCAAGATCGTGTCAAGGTGCATCCTCCCAATTAGTCTCAACAGCTTTCAAACAGTGTCTCCCTTGGAAGGAAGCACCACACAGATAGGTGTGGCAGAGGTTGTTTACCACATACGTCCCAGTTAGGACTGAAGTCTTCATTTTCATAGCATCTCTGAGTGCTGGGAGCCAGTGGATCTCAGCTGACATTAACTGGGAGCCACCTGAAGCCTCCCCTGGCCTATGGTCATGGTTTGCTGCCGGGAGATCACTGAGACGGTAAGAGACTAGTGACAGACACAAAGGCCTGACTGGCTTAGCTGAAGGCAGGTTAGTTGGGAAGGGTCGTCTTGTTAGTTATTACTATGTGGCACTGTGTTTTTCATTAAGCAGCGCTGTTGACCGTGAGAGAAAAGCCAGGAGACACAACAAAACCCACTCTAAGAGTCTGTTAAGAGAAGGAACAGAGGGGCATGTGCTTAGGCCTATGGAAGATCGTGCATGGAGAGTGAGGAAGAAGAAGAGCAGGGAGGAGTCTGTGACCCGCTTTTTATGGATTCCCTCGCACATGCGCATATGGGCTTACGTAGCTACACCAAGCATGCACATGGATTATGTGACACGGAAGACGTAAGGCCCCAGGATGACTGGCCTCTTCCTTGGCTACTGGACAGCGCATATACGGTCATGTGGCAACACCTCTCACATCTGAAGCTCTCTGGATGCTGAGGCCTCAGTAGTAAATGAATTCTCATTTGACTTCTCTCTCTGCCCAGTCACGCTTTGTGATGACCCACAGACGGAGTTCTTGGCACACACTCCGACAGACCTCCTGCCCTCCAAAAACTCAGTATTTCCCCGGGGCAGGCAACATATGAATTAGTGAGAAATGACAGTGTGGACCTGTCATGGGATCCCAGGTTGTCCTAGAGCATGGCCATTGCCAGAGCCGGGATTTGTTACTTTGATCAGAGAAGCAGTACGGAAAAATGACTTGGGAAAAAACAATCCGAAGGCGTCTCTCTATTTTTTGATTTCTCTTGGATGCCAGCTCTAAATCTTGTGATTTTTAACTAAACACCAATTTAGAGTAAAGTCTAAAAATCCATGTAGGACATCTCTTCAAGTTCTGTGTTATCAGACTGTCAGCAATCTGAGATGGCTGGGGGACAACCGGAGAGACCACTGTTTGACAAAGGTGTGTTCTGTGAACTTTCTCTGGGGAGACACAAACAAGTGCCTATTCATGCCAGGTAGGGCACCAGCCACAGACCAAGTCTGAGTCCATCAAAGTGCACTTGGCAGGCCAATGAGTTTATCAGAGTGACCTATAGAGCGTGGGTGAGGGGCTACTATCAGGAGCGTAGGTGACCTTAAAACAGTAGCACCCCAGAAAAGTCTCACTCCACACAAATGACAATGTCCTCATAATTGCACAGGTGGTGCCCCACCTTCAGTTAACTTCCTGCCTTATGTATATCCTCTAGCACTTCCTGAGACCTCAGGACCACATGCAATCAGGTCACAATGACACATTGCTGGCAGGGGGTGCATAAGAGAGTGGCCAACATCTCAAGCGAGCATCTAATCTGCCTCCCTTTCCACTCAGTGAAGGAATGTCCACAGGCTCCATCTCGAGAGACTCTGGCTCAGGCAGTCACAGCTGCCTCTGGTGACGATGGGAAGGGAGGGCAGTGTTCACAGTGTGGAGTGTCCCAAGTGACAGTCTCCTTCTGCTCTCAAATAATAATGTGGGAAGGAGCCTGATCCTCCCTGCCGGGACAGTGCTGGGAATCAAAAATGAATAAGCAAACTTGTAGGGCTAGAGATGTAGCCCAGTGGAGGAGTGTGCATTTAGTTATATATAAGTAAATAGTAAAATAAATAAGTAAAAGACAGTATGTATGTGTAAACACATACTTGATATGCTGGCTTTTTTTTTTTTCTAAGAAATTCTCTAAGACTCTAAGCTTAATAACCACCTTATAGAAGTCTATTTCTCCATATCGAGTCCACATTAGTCAGGACTCTTGGATGAAAATCTCAAAGTCACTCCCACTCAGGTTGAGTGTCAGAACCACCAGGAATATACTGCCTTGTTTTACTGGAGAGCCCAAGAATGGAATTCAGATACTGCGAGATCTAGAGCTGGAGAATCAAAATAGGTCATTATTTTCTTTCTCCTCCCCTCTCTCCTGCCTCGTTCTTACTCTTTCCCTGCATTTTCCTATATATTGATCTTAGTATCTGCCCTTGAAAATGAACTCTTTTCACACAGCAAAGAAGAGGCTGTCTGTCGATAGGCAGGTCTTCATATTCTTCAAGTCCCATGGCCTTAAGCATTAAGACACCCTCCCCAGGGAATGTAGTTTGGTTGTAGAGCACCTACCTCTATAAACCACACTACCCTCTGCTGTGGTCTGAATGAGAATGGACCCCATAGGCTCAAATGTTTGAATGCTTGGTCCTCAGTTAGTGGGATTGTTTGGGAAGGATTAGGAGGTGTGGCCTTGTTGGAGGAGGTGTGTCACTAGGTGAGGGCCTTGAGGTTTTTAAAACCCCGCATCAAGCCTAGAGTCAGTCTCTCTCTCTCTCTCTCTCTCTCTCTCTCTCTCTCATGGAATCAGGATATAAATCTACTGCTCCAATGCCATGCCTGCCTGCTTCCTACCAACTCTTGAAAGTTAAATGTTTTCTCCTATAAGAGTTGCTTTCGTCGTGGTATCTCTTTACAATAACAGAACACTAATTAAAACACCTCCCTTACTAGCTCCTATAAAACTTTGATTAGGCCAGATTTTATTTATAGTATCACTACTTTGACCAAGGCAACATATTAGTTAGACCTAGATAAGTCTATATATCAGGCTCTTGAAACGTATTGCAATTAAAAACAATTTCCCTTCTAGTTATGAGAACTGAATCCAGGGCCTTGCACATGTTGGGTGAGTGCTCTACCATTGAGCAACATCTCCTTTCATATTACTAAAGTGAAACAAAATCTTTTGGTCTTCCTTCCCTTAACTTAATTGAAATTATCAGAAGGAAATTTGCATAAAAGTGTTCAAGGGAAATTATCTTTTTACCATGGAGAAAATAACAGAAATTCCATGTTACATATGCTCAGAGAAAATGAAATCATTTTCTAGCTCTTTTAAAAACAAAATGTGGGGCTGGAGAGATGGCTCAGTGGTTAAGAACACCAACTGCTCTTCCAGAAGTCCTGAGTTCAATTCCCAGCAATCACATGGTGGCTCACAACCACTTGTAATGAGGTCTGGTGCCCTCTTCTGGCCTGCAGGGACACATGCAGGCAGAATACTGTATACATAATAAATAAATAAATCTTTAAAACAAAATGAAAAAAAAAAAAACTATCAAACACCCAGGACATTAAGAGACACATCACATTTTAGTAATTAACCGTTTTGCTCAATAGGGCTTCCTAAAGTTTGTTTCCAGTGTGGTATCACCAGTTCCTGTCTTGAAGGGAGTCAGTGGTGTCTATCAGTCAGTGCACTGGTATGCCCATTATGTTTGAGCAGCATTCTATATTGATTTACCCAGACACTATCTGCCCTATGGGAAACACATAGACTTGCCAGCCTTCACACTTGGAGACATCGGGAAAATATCAGCAACAACTCCTTCTTGCCAGCACGGGTTATTTTCGTATAGTAAATGACCGTGCGTCTGTCTTCCTGGTTTGTGCACTTATAAAGAATCTGTTTGACAGAAGACAAGCTAGCTGAAGGCTGCAGCTATGAAGGCTTGGATCTCTGCTCTTGAGGAGAATCCTGGGGCTGTATGCAAACAAGGGGCTGAGCAGAATATTTTTGGAATAATTGAGAATTACATACATGAATAAACTTGGATATGAAAAATGTTGTCACAGATGGGAGAAGCCCCTGACTCATCAGCTAAGTTGCCTGAGGAGAAAACCCAGGCCTGGCTAAACATGAGATCTGCTGCTTAAAATATGCTAAGACTTTCTAAGCAAAATAGGCATTTAAACTCCAGGCAATCATTTGCTTCTGTGCTCACACTATTTTGGATGTGTTTGTGTGAAGATTGAAGGAGACTCCAAAGAGGCCAACATGAAATTATGACCAAGCAGTGCTGCTTTCTGATTCTTTGGGAGTCTCACAATCTATTATCAGGCAAGAAACAAGTTCATTGATCAAAGCCAAATACGATTAACATCTTCTGCTTAGGGTGCCAAGCGCCCCCTTCTCAGCTCAGAATCTTGGAGGTTTTTTCCCTTTTGAAACCTCAGTCTTCAATGAAAATGGCCATCTTAGACGATGAAGGCTAAAATATCAGTTCTCCATTATTTTGCATAAAACACTTTAACAGCACGTTGCTTTTATTTATTTATTACTTATTATTTGTTATTTATTTATTTATTTTTATTTTTTGGGTTTTTTGAGACAGGTTTCTCTGTGTAGCTTTGCGCCTTTCCTGGAACTCACTCTGTAGCCCAGGCTGGCCTTGAACTCACAGAGATCTGCCTGGCTCTGCCTCCCAACTGCTGGGATTAAAGGCGTGCGCCACCACCGCCCAGCCATCTGTATGGTTTTTTTGTTTGTTTTTGTGAAACTGAGGATCGGACCCAGGGTCTTGCGCTTCCGGCAAGCGCTCTACCACTGAGCTAAATCCCCAATCCCTTGACAGCATGTTTTGATGTTTGGGAAAGCTTTGTTGGAAAAGTCCACTCAGCCACACAGCCACGTGGCTCCTGGGTACGGGTGGGTACCTTTGCCTGCCTGGTGCCTCTGTCTACTTGCATTTACACTGACTTGCCTGAGAACATGTTTCTAAAACTAAGACTCACACTCCAACCACGAGCAGAGAAATAAAAGCACGAACAACGTTTAAATTCTCAGTGAATTGTTTTTCTCTCAGTATTAGTAGCTGAACCCAGGGCTTGTGTATGCTAGGCCGGTGCTCTACCTTTGAGCTACATCCCAGGCATGTAACATTTTTTCAACACATTAAATTACAAAGAGTAAAACGACCTCTCAAATCCCCAAAGCACTGTTACATTTGTTTCTCTTGTTTTGTTTTATTTTCCTTTGAGACAGGCTAGCCTAGGGTAGCCTCAGACTCACTATATGAAGCCAAGGATGCCTTTGAACTTCTGATCCTCCTGCCCCAGCCTCCCAGAGTGCTGGGATTATAGGCATGTGCCACCACACCTGGTTTTATATGATGCTAGGGATTGAGCCCAGACTTTTTGTAATGAAGGCAAGCACTCTACCAACTAAGCTACATCACCATCCCACTTTGGGGAAGCATCTTTTTTTTTAAAAAAAGAAAATACTTATTTATTCTTATTTTATGTATATTGATATTTTGCCTGTGTGAGGGTGTCAGATCTTGGAGTTAGACAGTAGTGAGCTGCCATGTGGGTGCTGGGGATTGAACCTGGGTCCTCTGGAAGAGCAGACAATGCTCTTAACCACTGAGCAATCTCTCCAGCCCCCAGGAAGTATCTTAAAGACAACTCTAGATGTCATGTTAATATAATTCACAAATAGATAGGTCAGTGACAATAGGTTTCCCTTAAAAGGAAAAAAAGAAAAGAAATGTATTTTCATCTGTAATTACAAAGCCATTATCATATATGTAAAAATTAACAGTTCTTGGTATTACACAGTATAAACTCCAAGTCTTAGTTGGAATTCCTATTGCTATAATAAAACACCATGACCAAAAAACAAGTTGGGGAAAAAAGTGTTTATTTGGCTCATATTCCACTAATAAAGGAAGTCAGGATAGGAACTCAAACAGGGCAGGAACCTGGAGGCAGAAGCTGATGCCAAGGCCATGGAGGAGTGCTGCTTACTGGCTTGCTCCTCATGGCTTGCTCAGACTACTTTCTTATACTACCCAGAACCATCAGTCCAGGGATGGCACCACCTACAACGAACTGGACCCTCTCCCATCACAGCAGGATCGTATAGAGGCAATTTCTCCACTGAGGTTCCATCTTTTCAGACAACTCTAGTTTGTGTCAAGTTGACATAAAACTATCCAGCACACTCAAATTGCCTTGAATGTCTCAAGAGTGTCTTCTAGTCAGGCATGGTGGCATCCCAGAGTGTGGGAAGCAGTCAATTCTGTCATACATAAGGAGTTCCAGGCCAGCCAGGGCTACATAGTGAGACTCTGTCTCAAACAAAATGTCTCACTACAATTAGTTTGTTCATACTAAGTCAATTACCATTTTTTAAAAAAGAGACAAGTATAACCCAATAAAGCTAACTATTCTTTTGTGATATCTTCTTTTTTTTGAGATAGGGTCTAAATGTTGTGTAGGCTGGCATAGAGGAAGATGACCTTGACCTTCTTATCTTTTTGCCTTCCACTTCAAATGCTGGGATTTCAAGTTTGTACCACCATGCTCAATTTGTTCCATGCTGGAGTTCAAATTCGAACTTAGGGCTTCACGTACTTGGACAAGCTCTCTGCCAACTAAGCTACTTCCCTAGTCTTAAACTTCCTTGTGTGTGTGTGTATTTGTATCCTCTGTGAAACACTGTTTCTATTCTTGGGCACAGTCACAGTGGCTTGGAAACTGCTGGGTTAGGGACTCTCTCCTTGCATTGATAAGCTCTGAGTGAACACCTCCAAAGTGGGGTCTATGTTCCCTTTCTACAACTAAAGAGGCATGTCCAGGGCAGGCAGGAGAGCTGTCAACCTTGACTTCCTGTCCCCTCTGCCGACTTCTCTGCTCACCACCACGTATACTGTTGCACTGTTTTCTAACCTCCAAAAGCTGATGCCCTTCCCCTCAGGAGACCATTTATCGTCCCAACCAGCTGTTACTTGCCTACCCTCTTTTTTGTTATGCTCATTACATTGTCTTATATAATGTGATTAGTGTACAGAGTTTTATCTTTTTTCCATAAATAAAGTGTAGTCATCAATACTAAGAGGAATACACTAACTTTTTTGTCCTGAAATGTAATTTGGCATATGCTTTACATAAACTAATTATCTAACTGAATATATGAGTTCTAAGATACTGTCAAGAGGTTTTTTGGCAATGAAGACATTAGTGTCAAAATGCAGATCGGCAAGGGGAGCCTGGTAAAGAACTCAACTTGGTGAGGTGTACCATGAAAAGCAACAATAACAATAACACAGGTTGGAAAATAATCATTCAATATGCTTGGGGCCAGAAGAAAGGTCTCAGATTTTGGCACCATGGGGATTTTGGAATATTTTGGCTGCATCTTACCAGTTTGAGCATCCTTAACCCCAAAATGTAAGCTGTTCCAAAATTTAAAGCTTTTTGAGCATTATGTCACTGCTCAAAAAGTTCTGGGCTTCAGAATATTTCACACTTCAAATTTGGAGGTTAGGAATGCTTAACCTCTAACAGTTACAATATTTTCAGAGACCTCTAACTGCATGGCACTGTAAGCAGCTCCCTTATCTACCTAGTATTTCTCCAAATCCTGGAAAGAAGGCATAGAGTCTCTAGTGTGCTTTCTGTTGCTGTGATAAACACCAGGACCTTTAAAATCAACCCAGAGAGAAAAGGGTTTATTTGGCTTCTTCTTTCAGGTCACAGTCTGTCATTGATGGAAGTCAGGGAAGGAAGTGAAGTAGAAACCATGGATGTTTCATACTGGCATGCTCACTCTTGATGGTGTTCTACTAATTTTCTTATATGATCTATGACCTCCTGCCCAGAGGTGGCACCACCACATGGTCTGGGCCCTTTCACATCAATCAGCATTTAAGACAACTCCCAATAGACATTGCCATAAGTCAATCCGATCTTGGCAATCCTTCAGTTGAGACTCTGTTGGGAGTCATGTGGCCTAGTTTTGGATCAGCATAAGAACGCTTATCCAATGGCTCTCCACAAGGCAAGACCCATGAAGACAGGCTCTCACTTGGCAAGGACCAGTGGACCTTAGGACAATGCAGAACACTGCTGAGACCACAAAGCCTGCACACTGTCTTCTCTCTCATAATATTGATGATTCTCTTGGCGCTTTTTAGTTTCACTTTGTCAATCACACATGGGACAGAGGTAATCATTGCTGGAAACCCCATTTTTTTTCTCCACTATTTTACCCTAATTTTGGGGGGGAACTGATGCATCGCAGGTTTCTTATAGAGAGGCTCAACCCTGCAGGATGATTTTGTAAAACGAGGGAACCATTAAAGAAATACAAGCTAACTCTATGCAAGCAGCTTATGGCAAATCACCCCTATTTCTGGAGGTATGCTTTAAGTTTTGGAAGATATTGTTCTTGAGAATGTGTGCCTATGTAAGGATGGGATGTGCCTGGCTCGATATTTAACCAAGCTACCAAATTGCTAAGCACTGTTTTTGTTTTAAAAGTTGTTTTGATGTAAAAGTTTGGAAAAAAATATTTGCTTTTACTGGAGGTTAGTGCTGGAGGGTGGGAAAAACATGCCTGCTTTTGAAGAATAAATAAAGACGGCTGGGGCTATTCAGGGCGGCCACTTGTGTGGACCTCATCTGGTATTTGGACCTTCTGCCGCCGACGCCCCTCCCCGTCAAGACTCCTTCTTGGTTTTATCAGATGACACTTGGTTGTGTCAAGTTGACAATCCAAACTAACCAGGACAACTAGTTTTACATAACCATGAGTTTAGAAAACCACGGTGTTCAGACTTTTGCAAAGTTCGACTTCTAAGTTGTTCTTCTCAGTAAGACTCTACTTAGACTATTCCATTCCCTGGAAATCCTGATAGTTAACCAACTCTGAGTCTTTTATGTTATTCAGAAGAAGCCAAAGAGAGGTCAAGGACAATCCCTCTGGACCTCTCTTCAGTCACACCCAGCTGGAGTACGTCTAAGGTAGTATTTGAAGACGCTGGGAAGGTCTGAACTGAAAATGGGCCTCTCCCCCTCCCCCCCGAACTTGCAAATGGCAAGGCCAAGTGTTGGGGCTGTCCAATACTTTCATTATAATATCACATGCCTTGATGCTGGACATAGTTATAGCAATTAATGTTTATTCTGCTGGGTTTTGGTCCTTTTGGGGTCCCATCTCTCTTTCCTGTGCCCCCATGGCTTCATTTGGGAATGGAAATGTTTACTTTATGTCACTGTACATTTGAAGTACGTAATTTGTTGTTATTTTTAATTTTTTCTTTGGCTTTTTTGAGAAAGAGTTTTTCTGTGTAACAGTCCTGGCTGTCCTGAACTCTGTCTCCAGATCAGGCTGGCCTTGAACTCACAAACAGCCTGCCTCTGCCTCCAGAGTGCTGGAATCAAAGGTGTGCACCACCACTGTATGCTGCAGGCCGCAGGAATATATCATAAGAACTCAGCTGGTTATAGCAAAGTCACTACCTGGAGATATCAGGGAATTCCTCCAGAGGAAGCCAAATTCCAAGGAGTTTTTGGTGTTATTTGGTTTGTTATATATCAGCTGTATTGTTATGAAAATCATGTGTGCCTTCATAGTTTTCCCAATTGACTTTTCCCTAAGAAGGGCTAAAGTGTGGACTGATCACTCTCTGGACATACACATTCCAGGTATTTGGAGAACAGCCTCAGGAAAGGCTTTCTCTGGATTCAGATATCTCCCTTAGCCACTTTCAAGGACTAACAAGGAGACACCGCCCAGGTGGGCGCCCAACTTCCAAGGATTAACAGTGATAGCAGCCCACATACAAGTCTCCTGTCTTAAATTCCACAAGGGGACACTGCCTAGGTCAGGTGGATATTAAGTAACAGGTTTACACAATTTAGCTCGGACCTTCCCTTTTTACACCGGGACTTCCAGAGAACAGCACAGAGAAGAGAAAAGAGAATGGAAGAACTAGATGGGTAAGAAATTGAGAGGAACAAACTGAGATGGGGAAGAACTTGATTAAAGGGCTAGAAGGGAGTACTAGAAGAACGAGATGGGAGATGAAGAGCCAGATGGGGAAGAAGAAGATGAGGAAGAGCCAGAGGAGAGAGAAGGAGATGGGAGAGGAGCTGATAGGGGGAAATAACTAGATGGATGAGAACCTACATGGGGCGGAACTAAGATGAGAGAATTAAGATAGAATTTAGAGGGAGCAGTAGATAAATATAGAGAGAAATCAGGCAAGAAAGGAGCTAGACATGAGAGCAGAATAGAAGCTGTGTAGAGAGAAAACAATCACAGAATAATAAAGTGTATGAACTAAGAAGTTTCGTGTACATAGTTTTTGTTTGTTTGTTTTTCTGAGACAGGGTTTCTCTGTAGCTTTGGAGGCTGTTCTGGAACTCGCTTTGTAGACCAGGCTGGCCTTGAACTCTCAGAGATCCACCTGCCTCTGCCTCCCGAGTGCTGGGATTAGGCGTGCACCACCACCGCCTGGTCCCATAGATTCATTTCTTTTCATCAAAGATAATTATCAGCTGGTTGTAGATTCTTCCCGGACCCTGGGAGGGGACTATTGAGGGGCTGGACCCACATAGTTCCCGATAACTGTAGTGGTAACATCCGTGCTACCACCACCCGTTCACCTTGTCCGAGCGAGGGGCTGTGGATCAAAAAAACAGAGACAAGAGACAGCAGGTCATTCGCCCCAGCAGAATGCCAAATGCCCTTTATTGAAAGAGGGAGGAGGCCTTAAATACAGGCTTACAGCACAGTGGAGGAGCCCGGAGGGCAGAAGTTCGCTACCCAATGTTCTACATTCTTGCATCTAAGCTGTTTACACCAAATGCAGTATACACAAAGAACCTCTGGTGAGCATACAAACCGGCAGGGAATCAGTATAGGGAGGACATCTGGTCAAGGTCAGCAAGCAAGGCAACAGCGACCCCAAAACAGGGAGCCAGGGCCCTACACACCACTACCCAGCTTATTTTTAGTTTTTTAACATGGGCTCATATCTAAGATTGTACACTGAGTTTCAGCAGTGACTTTGAATTGGGACTTCTGACACAAAGAAGAATATTTTAACTGTGCTGACTCTGAGAACCCTTGGGCTGGATTATAGGCATCTTGCATTATGAGATGACTATGGCCCTTCCGGGTCCAAGGGTAGAAAGCTGCAGCTTACATGTGGAATGTCTTTCACAAACTCTTACACTTTGTCCCTGGTTGGTGCTGCTGTTTTGGGAGATGGCGGGTGTTAGTTATTTATGCGGCGCTCTTACCCTGAGAGGAACACGTCCCGAACACGACAAATCCACGGAAGAGAGGTTTATTAATATAGGATAGGAAGAGACGTGACAGACCTGTGTGAAGCACACACGTGAGTGAGGAGACAAAAGACAGAGGAGAGAGGGAAGAGAAGAGAGAGACCTGTGCAAAATGGTGCCGGCTTTTTAAAGAGTGAGCCGCGCATGCGTACAGGACCGCATGTGGCTACTCCACGCATGCGCGTAGATTACATGGCCGTGGGCGCTTTACGCAACCATGTAAAGCCACGGAATCCTAGCCATGCGAGACCGGAAACAATTAGGCGGTCCGCCGGCAAGCCCAACCTTGTGGACATGTTGTAGTTTTCTATCAGTGGGAACTTTGGGGTATCATTTTTCAACCTGCGGGTTGTAACTCCTCAGGCTGAATGACCCCTTCACAGGGGTCGAATATCAGCTACCTTGCACATTAGATAGTTACACTACGATTCATCACAGTAGTGAAATTAGTTATGAAGTAGCAATGAAAATCATTTTAGGGTTGAGAGTCATCACAACATGAACAATTAAAGGGTCGCAGAACTAGAAAAGTTGAGAACCACTGGCTTCGGGGACGGAAGTAGACCACTAAGTCATGCCTTTGAAACTGATACCCCGTCTCCAGTCTCTTCCCCTTTTCTCTACTTCCTGTCCAACATGAAAACCTCCGCTTCTCCACGTTCCCATCACTATGGTGTTCTGCTCAAGTGAGGCAGGCAAGGAAAACGGTCGACTGAGAGCTTTGAAACTGTGAGCCAAAGTAGACTACTCCTTGGAAGCTGTTCATGTGCCACGCAGTTAAAAGTAGCTAACACAGTCCAGTGCAGTGATGGCGTTAGCATTCAGGCATTCACACCGGAAACTGAGCCACAGCAGGACGTGTCATCAGCAGTTGCCAAAGATTTGATCCTGGCTACTGCGGACAGTAGTGAACTCTCCCTACCCACATGTGCTGTATCCCCTCATACCAAGCAAGTGCTTTCTCTCCCTGCTCTTTCCTCCTGCTCTTGTTCAGAGGCCGCCTCTGCAACCCCCCCACCCCACCAATAAAACTCTCACCTGAGCTCTGTTGCACGGTATGACTGTGGTACCTCCTGGCTCCAACTCGCCAAGGTACCCACTAAATCATTACAGATGGGGTGCTGTGGTCACATGCATGCACAAAGACAAAACACTCATACACATAAAATAACAATAAATCTTTTTTTTTTTTTAAATGCAAGTGAATACTAGTACCCCAGCAACACACCAAATTTTCCAATGTTTTTTTTCCATCTCATCTATATAAAAGTCTAAGCCTTAAAAATTAGCTCTCTGTGTGTGAGTGTGTGTGTATGTGTGCAAGGTAACCCCTATGACCTCCCTGTCCAACCCCCACACTCCCTGCTCATTGTGGTGATACTTTATTTGTAAAATGTGATTTTATTTGTATATTAATAAAGTTGCCTTGGGGTCAGAGCAAGCCATAGCAGAAGCTGGGTGGTGGTGGCGCACGCCTTTAATCCCAGCACTTGGGAGGCAGAGGCAGGCGGATCTCTGTGAGTTCTAGGCCAGCCTGGGCTACAGAGCGAGTTCCAGGAAAGGAGCAAAGCTGCACAGAGAAACCCTGTCTCAAAAAAACATAGAGTGGAACTCGGAGTAAATTAATCTTTCTTTTTTTTTTCCTGAGGTTATCAAGCTTCCTTTTCTCCAAAAGAAACGTAACCGTATATCCGTTCAATAAATGCTTATCGTATGGAGGGTGTCTCAACTTGAGCAGGAGCTTCCACTACCCAAGAGGTCGCAGTCCGTGCTCTCAGAGTTTGTTATCCAGCAGGAGAAACAGCCGAATCGGAAACTTCCAGAGGGAGAAAGAATCTGAGTGTTCACCTGGTGGCAGCCAAGGAACCAGCTAAGAAGGTAGAGGGTGGAAGCCTGTTCCCAGTTCGGGAGAGCGCACAGGGAACCGTTTCAGTCCGCCAGCCCTGCGCAGACAAGAACTTGTTGTACTAGCTCCAGACTTACCCGCAGACAATCACACCATTCTCTGAATAGCTATATGGGTGTATTAACTGAAAGGAGGAGCGGATCAGTGAGAAAGACAAAGTTCAATCTCAACATTTCAAACTATAGGACCTTTGTTAAAATCCACTGATTTCATAAAGCGAGGCACTGCCGATGCGCTTAGGATGAGGTCTGCGTTTATTCGTCTACCCTATCCCCAGCCCCAATCACACGAATCGCATATATTTAACTTGGGGACCCACAGCGCAGCAACACATTTTCCTTCGTCAAGGTTTCCTCTGGCCCGCCTTTCTGAGAGCTAGGGCAGGAACTACGTCACTGAGCAACCAGGGCCGCAGCGCCGCAGCAACTTAGGAGCAGGGAAGGAACGTCGGGGCCACTCCGGGATCTGCACGGTCGGCCCTTCCCGGCAACTCTCGGGGTCGCACCTAGTTGGCCCCCCACAAGCCCTTGCGCGAGCATGGGCGGAGTCGACCTCTAAGGGCTCTACCAACTGCAAAGTATAGGGGGGGAATCTGGCCGAGCTCTCTAAGAATGGGGGGGGGACAAGATATATGAAAATAGGGATTTTGAGGATAGAGCACAAACATGATCTGTTTTAAAGCAAAAACGGGATCTCCATGCCCCAGGCAGCCCGGCTTTCCTCTCGTGTGTGCCCTGGCCCGGCTCCAGCCCCCCTCCAATTGGCTCTTGGTCCGTCCCACTGGGGGCGACCCCGTCATCACGTGTTCCTCCAGGTCCTCTGCAGGAGCGTGCATCCTGGCTTGGGCACGCTGAACCATGGCAGCCCTGCTGAGACCCGCGCGTTGGCTGCTCGGGGCCTCGGCGGCCCCGCGCCTCCCGCTGTCCCTGCGTCTCTTTGCTGGCGGCCCGGGCCGGCTGTTTTCCGTCCCCCGGGTGACGGCCGCTGGTGGCAGGCCGCCCGCGGGGTGAGTACGGGACCCTTCCTCCTGCCGGCGGACGGGCCGGTGTCGGGCTCGCACGCTCCGGCACCGTGCTGCTGGCAGCTCAGGCATGAGCCTCCCATGCTTTGGTCAATGCTTTGCCTGTGATTTTGGGGTGACAGGGTTGAGCGTCTTGGGAAGGTCATGGTCGAGGGCATGGCTGGCTTCCGGCCTGATGTTTGAGGTCGCCACCTGCCCTCCGGCTGCAGATGGCCCGGGAAGCTGAGGGGTTTTGGGGGTGCTGCTGCGGTGGATGCAGGCGTTTGTGCCATTATTTAGGAGTAATCTTCTTGGATACTGTCCCACACTGTTGATCAGTAACCTGCTAGTATGTGGTCATAGGAAACTTGGGGTTTTCTTTTCTTTCCCCCCCTGGGGATGGGGTTTGAAGTTTTGAGTGACCGAGGGGTAGTTTAGAGCATGACCTTTGGATTATGGCCAGTTCGGGTTTTTGCCTGGCCAGTTCTATTTTTGCCTGCGTTTTGTTGAATGGAGTTTTCCTTTAGTGTCATAGGTTGGACTTTGTCTCAAAAGAATAGGTTCAAGAACACATGCATGGCACTGTGTTGGGATCTATCTAGGTATGCAAAAACAAGTTAAATACCCAGTTAGTGTCAAGTGTTTGTATGAATACGTCCTCGTGGAATGAGGTTATAAGGGAGGTAAGAGTGTTCATTTGATGCGTATTCTAATCACCAGAAAAAGGAAGATGGGTACTTCAGTTTTAGCACCAGATAGAAAATGACAATTGAATGACCCACAGAAGAACGTTGGGGTCTAGCAAGAAGATTTAGGAACTTATCTGGAGTTGGAGATCCATGGACTGAGGGTCTTCAATTTATTTGCACTATGCCATTGGACAAATCACTCAACATTCCCCTGAGGTGGGGAGCAGTTCATGAGATGCAGGGCCTACATGTAGTAACTGCTTTCCTGCTGTAATAGAAGCAGTTTGGGGCCTTGCCTGTGTTTGTGTGTTAGGCCTGAACGGTGAACCTTCAGCAGTCAATGCCTTTGCCATCCCCACATCTCTTCATCCTTCATCCCCAATCCCTTTTACGTTCCTTTAGTCTACTGGTTCTCAACCTGTGGGCCCAGACCCTTTTGGGGGTGCATATATCAGATATCCTGCATATTAGATATTTACATTATGGTTCATAACAGCAAAATTAAAGTTATGAAGCAGCAACTAAATAATTTTATGGTTGGGGGTCACCACAACACGAGGAACTGTGTTACAGGGTCACAGCATCAGGAAGGTTGAGAACCACTACTCTAGTCCTTAACATGAGGCCAGAGGCCAGAGGTCAGTGTCGAAGTGCTGTTGATCTCTGTCATGTTTGGGAAACAATGAACACATGTTAGCAGTAGACTCCTGGTCTGGATGTTCAGCAGATCTGGGTCCCATTTATTTTCTGCACAATGTTAGACCTTTTACTTGCTTCTCTGAACTGGTTAGTTGTGTCTGTCAGGGAGAGGTGCCAGATGTCTCTGTAGAGCTGATCTTTTGTCATTCAGGACTCAAGTGTCTCTATAGAAGAAGCTTCGCCTTAACATGATTCAAAAAGTGACCTTGCGGACCAGCAAGGTGGCTCATTTAGAAAAGGCACTTTCCCTGCAAGCCTGAGGACCTCAGTTTGATCCCCCAGGATCCAGGTCAAAGGAGAGAAGCTCCTGCAGCTTGTTCTCTGACCTCCACCTGTGTGCACACATAAAAGAGGAAGGAAAAAGGAAGCAGTGGCGTTAATGAATCTGAGCCTTGTCTGTGGCCTGACCCACCTGTGTCATGAATTTAGTTTCTGTGGTGGAGAGGAAGCCGTTGGAGCACAGTGCTTGGTTTGGTTCACAAAGCTGTGTGCTCAGGTCTCAGTAGGCAGTAAAGTAGTATTTGTTGACTTTCGCTGGACTTTAAACTCTTTTCCCTACAGTCTCCTGTCCATCCCACAACGTCTTTTTGTTTGTTGGTTTGTTTTGTCTTTTGATCCCTCCACTCCCCCCCAAGACAAGGTTTCTCTGGCTGTCTCTTTTGTAGACCAGTTTGGCCTTGAACTCATAGAGAGCCACCTGCTTCTAGCTCCCGATAAAGGAGAGTGCCACCACCGCCTGGCTATCCCACAACTTCTAAGTCTGCCTAGAACTTTGCATCTGAAAAACACAACCTTTTCTCATGGCTCTATTTATTATAGAAGCTTCTTAGTCTCTTTCCTGCTTAGGGTCCCTTGTCTCCTTTGCTCATTTTTCTTCATTTACTCTTCTGTTCTGTTCTCATACCTCTGCCTGAGGCCATCAATGTCTTACTACTTTTTTTTTTAATGTAGCCCTGGCTGTCTTGGGACTTGTACCAGCTTGGCCTCAAGCTCACAGAGAACCGCCTGCCTCTGCCTCCTTAGTGCTGAAATTAAAGGTGTGTACTGTATGCCAGAAGAGCATGTCAGATCCCATGGACTTGTAGTTAGATGCAGTTGTGAGCTGTCTGGCATGGGTACTGGGTACTGAACTTGGGTTCACTGGAAAAGCAGGAAGCATTCTTAACTGCTGAGCCACCTCTCCAACCCCATTTATTATTATTTTTTGAATCGTAAAATTCATGTTCCTTGAGGAACAACTAAATTACAGAGAGAGAACACCAAAAACCTCCTTAACTGTCACCCAGAGAGAGCCATTGGTATACCGTTAGTATATCTTCCTGGTCATTTATAAATATGTGGCTGTATGTTGGTTTTACATCACTTTTGCAGAAGACATCGTGACTACCAAATCTGTGTTCTGGGCCTGAATCTCTGGCATCTCCAGCTTTCCTTTCTTTCCATGATGGCCCTTTCCCGGTGCTAGCTAGGATGGCACTGTCAGTTTCTTGCATCTCTGGATTTTTTTGCACCTACCTCCTACTCAGGTTTTGCTGTTGTATGTCAGATGCTCCTGTACTGGGAGGTTTTGCTGTCCTATGTCAGGTTCTCCTGTACTGGGAGGTTTTGCTGTCCTATGTCAGATGCTCCTGTACTGGGAGGTTTTGCTGTCGTGTGTCAGGCGCTCACGTACTGGGAGGTTCTGCTGCCGGCAGCTTACATCTTCTCACTCTGCGTTCTCCTTGTAGATGGCCCTTTTGTTTCGGTGGTTTAGTCATTTCTTGCCTCTAGCACTGTGGTTGCATTGTTTCTCGTGGACATGGGCTGTCAGTTGGATAGTTCCCTCATGCTTAGCCACAGGTACCTCAAACCCAGCACATCTTGAGTGGAACTCAGCTTTTCTCCCAAGTCTGTGCTGTGAGTGTTGCTGTTTCTGTTACTTAGAAAGAGCCCACACGTGTTTATGCTTGCTTCCCTCCCCTCCCTTAACATCTCATTCTCCCTTTTCATCAACAAATGATAGAATGCTGGAGTTCTGCTTCATTTGGGATGGATACCCCATCTCTCCCGACCCCATCAGCTATTGGTGAAATTATTAAGGCCTCTCCACGTAGTTAAAAGGGAGGTTTATTTTGTGGGGTAACTTACAAATGAAGGGGTAGGTTACAGGGTCTGGCAAAGGTATAGCGCAGTCCGGCGGTGTTCTCTGGAGAACTCTGCTCGGTCTACCTCCAGCGTCCAGGGTCCCGGAACCAAGAGAGCGACCTCCTCTCGATCCTTGGTCTTCCGCTTCCTCCTCCGCCCTGCCTTGTGGGCGTGACCATTACCGAAGCCTCAATGGGGGTTGGAACTTCCAGGCCAATGCTGGGATGGCTACCCACTACAATCATCCTTTCTCTAGAGTTCCTGATAACCCTCACCGCGTCCCTTCGGGTTCACAGTGAAGCACTCTGGTGGCTCCCACTGTATCCAGGGTAAGGTCCTACCAGGTGCTTTGGAAAACCAGATGCCTCACCTTTTCTGTCTTTGCATGGCAGGCTGTAAAAACTACAGTGAGGGCTGTTTCCCTAGGAATCTTGTGAAAGTGCATTATAAAGATCTGGCCAGGACTTAGGCAAAATGTCTTAACAAGCCTCCAGATAATAGAGGTGCTGTGGGGCTGAGTCAGGAGGGCCCACTGGGCCAAGGTGCGTAGCTTTCTGCTTTTGGGTCTGATGCTCATTCTCGTATTGAGAAATCCACGTCCTCTGAAGGCTTTTCAGCTGCTGTCCACGGGAGTGTTCCTTTGATGCCCTCTTGTGAGCTCCTGTAAGGGTGAGATGCCGCTCGTCCTGTTACTGTGTGTAAGCAACGGATGCTGTTCCCTGCGCCACTGTAGACCTGTTGTTAGTTTTTAGAGGCAAGGACACTTGATCTTACTGTTCTGCCTCCTTCGACGTCTGCTTTGCTCATGGAGTAGGTCTCAGACATTTGTTGACTAAATCAAGGACCATCATACACTGAGAGAGGGATGGTACGAGATGAAGATTAGGAGTACCTCTGTGCTGTAGTGCAGCTCTGCATTGTGCTTTCCAGCTGTGCTATGTCTGACTTAGATGAATAGGCATTATTGAGTAGAATTATTATTATAGGTGTAATTGAGTAGCATTGCTTGATCTGTTTTCAAAATTGAAGCACCCAGAAATGTGCACCCCTGTATTCTTGGGTCTTGCCCTTCAGTTTACTTTTTAGTATTTGTCTCTTTTTTGGAAGCAAATTCTTCTGGCCCTTACCTTCTCCATGAGGAGGATGAGAAGGATTTCCTTTCTCCTATTCTTTTCTGAAGCAGCCGTGTTTCTCCTAAGATTTTAAAGTAATCCTTTAAGGAATGATAAACTGGAAGCTAAGTCTCTATGAAAGTGGACCTAAATTGATAATTGGGGCCTAAAGGTGAAGGTTGCCTGTCTTTATGAGAGTCGGCATAGAGACAGAAGAAAACTTTTCCTTTTCACTGGCATTTTGGAAAGCTCTTAGAGCCTGAATCCTTTGGGCCTCTGAAACCTAAGACTCAGCCCTGCTCTGTTTATAAGTTTGTGAAAGCTATGGCAGTCCCATTGTGATGTTACATGCTCATAAGATGATATGAGATTGTATTTCACAGAGGAGGGCAGCCAGGCTTGTTTTCGGGAAGGAGACCAACACTCGCGCGCGCGCGCGCGCGTGTGTGTGTGTGTGTGTGTGTGTGTGTGTGTGTGTATGAGTGCGTGCGTGCGTGCACGCGCGTGCACGCGCACGCGCGCCTGTAGGTTTCTTTCTCAATGTGTGTAGGTGATGTGCCACTGTGGGCTTATGAGGTCAGAGGATAGCTTTCTAGAGCCAGTTCTCCTTCCATCATGTAGATCCAGGGGCAGAACTCAAGTCAGACTTAGAGGCAAGTGCCGTTAGCCACTGAGCACCTCCCAGCCCAAGAAGGAGCCACATCCGTCAAGAGGACATGTACTGCGGATTCAGTGTTCGAAGGCTAAAGACGTCCATGGACTTGGAAGCCACGCTTTGATCTTATGCAGGCTGGTGAAATTTGGTACTACAAGTTGATGCCATACTAGCTCCATGATTGATTGTAGAAGGGTCTCGACCCAGAGGAGGATTTTGAATGTGATGGGTCTTGACAAAATTTGTTTGGACTGTGAGAAGGAAGCATTGCCAGTTAGGAATGGTGTTGGTGCTGCAGACTGGGCCCTCATCTAGCGGCACAGAACTGAAAATCTTCCTTTCCTGGAGAGAGACCAGGAGGTTGGTGAGTGTTAGAACTTGGAAGGGTAGATTTGGGGACCAGGACAAGCAAGGGTCATTAGTACAAACCCTGATCCAGACTGACTCTTCGTATGTGGAGTACCCACAGCTCATTCTCTGGGCCGATAATACAAGTAGGGAGATGGAAGCTTCTCAGACTGTGCTTCTTGATTCTGAGATAGTCTGGAATGTGTTTTAGATGCTGAAGGGTGACTTATAATTAGAACATTTATTTAAGAAGATTGGATTTTTATTAATGTGATCTGTGTACGCACATGAGGACAGGTGCCCGCACAGGCCAGAAGAAGGTGTCAGATGACCCTTCTGACATGGGTGCTGGGAACCAAACATGGGTGTTTCTCAAGTGCGATATGTGGTTCTTGTGGCTCGGCTATCTTTTAGGCCATAAAAATGTTTCTTAAAAAGCAATGGATGACATATAGTGTACATAATGAATATAAGACCTGGATGAGATCTCTAGAGTCTAGTCCATGCCATTCTAATTGTATAGACTGAAAAATACCTTGCTTCATTTCACACCATAGGGCCAAGTCTGGTTCTGGCATTCTCCAGCACTTTCTGCCATAACTAAGATAAGGCATACAGCCCTTTGGACTGGAGAACCTGGTACAGAGGGGAGAGCTAGCCTGAAAAGAATTGCCGTTTCAGGACAGCAGCTGGAGCAAGTGGCCCTTCTGCCCTAAAATTCCTAGATTGTCGTAAAGCATGAAACCATGTTGGGAGAGAGCTGAATTTGGTAAGGCTTTTGGAGTAATACTTCAAAGAGAAAAATCATTACAACTTAATTTTACAAAAGGTTTAGAAAAGTCACAAATTTACGGAATGCTTTCCATAAGAGAGCTATTGCAGGTTGGGGATTTAGCTCATTGGTATAGTGCTTGCTAGGCACAAGGCCCTGGGTTTGATCCTCAGCTCAAAAAAAAAAAAAAAGAAAGAAAGAAAGAAAAGAAACTGTAAAAAGAGAGAGAGAGCGAGCGAGCGAGCTATTGCTTGGCAGGTGGTGGTGGTGGTGCACACCTTTAATTCCAGCACTCGGGAGGCAGAGGCAGGCAGATCTCTTGAGTTCCAGGCCAGCCTGGTCTACAAAGGGAGTTCCAGGACAGCCAGAGCTACAGAGAAGCCCTGTCTTGAAAAACCAAGGGTAGGGGAGCTGTTACTTGGTGAGTACTGTTTTATTAGGGTGAGAAGCTGCTTGCCTCCTGCCCTCATCTTCACAAGGTAGACTTGTGTGTGGTGCAGGGGGTCATCCCAGGGCTCTAGCACTGAGCTGGCATCTCCAGCTCTAGGCAGCTGTTTTTATTCCAGTAATGAGTCTCCCTGAATCATGCAGCTGTCACAGTGCAGCTTAGGTTTGAACAGGTCTTTGAAGGTGGTGAGTGGTGTTGAGATCTCATCTGATGGACTGAAGAGGGGCCATGCTTTAGGAGATGCTATGGTTGACCTATGCTAAGCTGACTTGCCAGGTCTACAAAGGGAGCGTGGCCCAAATGTAGAGCATTGTGTTCTGTCTGCAGATTTTTACTTGTTTTGGGGCCCATTCTGTGTATTTGCTATTTAAATATTTAATATTTTTCTTTTTATTGGTCTTGGGTTTAAACTGACATTTAAAAAGCTGACATTAAAAAAAAACATTTTTACCTTCTGTGTATGGTGTTTTGCCTACATGTGTATTATTTGTTGACCATGTGCATATAGTGCCCATGGAAACCAGAAGAGGGCGTCAGATCCCCTGGAACTGGATTTATAGATGGTTGCTAGTACCAAGTGGGTGCAGGGGATTGAACTCTGGTCTAGAATAACAGCTGGTTCTCTTAACCACTGAGCTATCTCTCTAGCCCTTAAACTAACATTTTTATAACTTTATTTTGTCTTAAGCAAAAACATTAATAAGAAAAGAGCTGAATTTGATAGTTACTTTTTTTTTAATTTTCAGAAAGTAAAACTTACAGAAATAGAAAATCCTTGCCTAAATGCAGTCTCAAAACCATCTTGCCTAGAAGTGTGTTGTAGACTAACTTCCTGGTCTCAGTTAATGCTCCTGTAAGGGAAACACTATTATTCTATCAGCTAAAAAATGTTTAGTTTTGGGGTTGGGGATTTAGCTCAGTGGTAGAGCGCTTGCCTAGCAAGCACAAGGCCCTGGGTTTGGTCCTCAGCTCCGGTAAAAAAAAAAAATGTTTAGTTTTATGTGAGTGTTTTCCCACATATATATCTGTATACTACATGTGTGCCTGGTGCCCATAGAGGCCAGACGGGGTGTCGGATTCCCTGGAACTGTTTTTGCAACTGTTTTTGGCTGCCATGTGGGTGCTGGGAACAGAACCTGGGTCCTGGAAGAGCAGCCTGTGCGCTTTAATCACTGAGCATTTCTCTTGCCTCATCCTTTTAAGGTTTAGGCGTAGAGACTTCTTGGGCTACTCTAAGAGTGTCTGAGACTGAGTAATTTATAATTGTGGTTTTGGAGGCTCCACATTATCTAGTTGTTCTTATCTGGGTTTAATTTTGACCACTTTGAAGTACGGCTCCAGCATTGCAGCCGGGTGATGTCTTTGCGATGGACCACCCAAATGCAGATATGAATTCTCATCACATCTTTAACTAGCTTCTCTGTGATCTGGGGAACATTGGTCAGTTTTCTCACGTGTAAGGTGGGGGTTGTCATAATCATTTACTATTACCTAGCATGCATTAGAAAGTAGCTATTAACAATACACTTTTTGTCTTATATGCCTATCCTTATCTTTAACCCTGATAGCTCCAAAGTGATTTTAAACCAAATCATTAACCAGGGGAGAAGAGTTTGAAGAATGTGTGTGATGAGTTTAGTGCATATTCAGTTAAAAGGAAAGAGTAACACTTGAGTATCAAAAGAGTATTTTATTTTAAATATTTTAAAATTCTGTATTTAGAAAGTGTATGACCCAGGTTATAGTTGGGCAGAAATTCTGAGCAGATAGCTCACTAGAGAAAACAGACTTCACATAAGCATGAAAACTTCCTAAGAGTTCATAGGTCCTTAACAAATTGTAAATGAAAACACTGACGGGCTAGCTCACCTGGAAGAATGTCTGCTGGAGCCCAAACACTGAAAACTGAACGCTCCAGTGATACAAAGAAACAGCTCCCATTAGCTGCTGGAGGAATGCACATTGCATAGCTCTTCTGAAAGCTAGTTTCATAGCCACTTACAAAGCTAAATGTAGACTTCACACTAAGTATTTGCCCAAGTGAGCTCAGCTGTTATGTCCTCACAAAGATTATACACATATGTGTAGTAGTTTTACTCAACATTGGCAAGTCCAAGATAGCCTTCCGTAGCTGAGTTGAAGTAAATTTACCCACACTATGAAATATTATACATCCATTAGAAGAAATGGACCATCGTACTGTGGAAAGACATGGAAGAACTTGAGATGTTTATTGCAAGGGGAAAAGCCATTCTGAAATGGCCGCATGTTACTGTGCAGCTGTCTGACACCTGGAAAAGACACTGTAGGAGTGGAGAAGCCATCCCCATGGCTTGCTCAACCTGCTTTCTTATAGAACCCAGGACCAGCAGCCCAGGGATGGCCCCACCCACCATGGGTTGGGCCCACTAACTTCTAGAAAATGCCCCCGGCTGGCCTACCACTGGATCTCGTGGAGGCATTTTCTGATTGAAGCCCTCTCCTCTCTGATGGACTCTCACTCTGCCAAGTTGACATAAAGCTGGCCAGGACAGAGAGGTACCAGGTAACAGTGGTTAGTTTGTCATTCTTGCAAATGCAGAACACTGATGTGGCTTGGTGGTTGGCAAAACTGGAGAGGGAGGTGTCTGTGTGTGAGCTGTACTTTTCTGTATGCTTAAAAAAAGTTCTTTTTAAAAAATGGCACCGGCTTCAAGTTTACCATCCATTCGCCTGGATGATAAATACTCTGCCACACTATTGTTGTTTAAAAATAAAAAGACAGCAACAAAATAAACTTGAAAATGCCAGATTTTACCAGAGGAAATCCATGGATAACTGGAATATGAATGGGGTTTACCAGAGGCTCAGGGTAAAGGAAGGTGTTTGACTTAAAACACGAAGAAGCTGTTATCAGTGGTAGCTGCATGAGCTGATAAGGCTACATCAGTTGAGGCTTTAGAATCTAGAGGAAGGATGCTTCTTCGTGTGCAAGCCCGTTTGGTGGACTCCTAACTCGTATTGACCCAGCTTGACCAACCACGGGCATGTCCCCTCCTTTCTATCACAGCATGCCCATTGCTTGTGACCCAAGGCTCCTGTTCCTTCTAGGCACGTCAGAGTTGACGATCAAAGTCAGTTCTGGTTGGAGTTAGGTCAGGGTAGAGCATTTGCTTTGCATGTGGGAGGCCCTGGTGCAGTCACCAGCCTTGTAAAAGAAAATGAACGGGGAAAAAACAAATTCTGGACTGTATTATTAATGTACGCTAGCATTTAAAGTTCCATCAAGTGTGTGTATGTGTGTGCATGTGCACTCGCACACACAGCTCTTAGTAGTCACAGATTTGAGTTATGTAGAAATTAGCAAGTTCACTTCCACTGCTCAACACATTGTGCATGAATATGAATTATTGCACGTTATTCTGGATTATTGAAACACTGCTGCTCTCTTTACCGCACACTAGCAAGGACATACATAGTTTTGATGATTATTACAGTGAAATATGAATAACCATTGGGACCTTTGATAAATAAGGAGAGACATGCATCTAGTTTGTGGATGATAACCTATCATTTAAGTAATTCTGCGCTCCTAACCAGCAGCTGTCTACACAATCCACATACACAATGCATGCACACGCACACGCACATGCACACAGAGGATGTCATTGTATTTAGTAGTATCCCTACTCCCCTACCATAGTTTCTGACTTATTTCTTTATATATGATGTCTAGGCAGTTGTGATTTGTCTCTGATCACCATGGTATAATTTCTACTCCAGGATCAATTACAGACTCTAGTTTACATTACTGTGTGACAGAGCTTTTGATGACGTTTCACATACACAGTCAATTTGTGACTGGCTAATAACATAGGAAGACAATGGCTTTTGGGGGGCTGAGCCCAAACCCAGGGGCTTTGTATGCTAAGTACATGTTCCATCGCTCAGTTCTGCACTTAGCTCCTATAGTTTTATTCTTACATTCAACACTGATATATGGTATAGAAGGTCTCTATGCCAGAAAGTGTGGTCATCATCCTGAAGGCATTTTCTGAATTAATAGTTTTAGACATGATGCTTAGTATAATTTAGTGCAATTAAAATTAAAGTATTCAGAACAGATCCCCAAGAATTGAATATGTTGAAAGTGAGATATTTGAATTCAGAGAAAGCCTTTCAAAATTAAGGATTTAAGACAGTATTCTTTACATGTAGAGTTTATTTTTTAGGTTTGATAGTTGTAAATCAAGTACAGCATTTATTCCTGTAGTATGAAATACCTCTGCACAGTTGAGAAGTTTAGTTGTATATTAAACTGCGTTATTAATATATTAAAGAGTTGCTTGTTCTGGAGGTGTCTAGCTTAGTACGTACGGTGCTCTTTAGCATGGGTCCCATCCCTGCACTGGATAACCCTTGGCACAGGCCTGGCATGCCAGCAGAGTGGAAAGCAAGAGCATCAGCAGTTCAAAGTCATTGTTGGTTCCATAGGAAGTTCCCGGCCAGCCTGGACTAAATGAGACGCTGTCTCAAAAAAGATTCTGTAAAAATATGTATTATTCTGATCTTAACTCATTTCTTACCTGACATCTTTAAAATTAATACTGCTTGAGCCCAGAATACAGTTTTATTTTTGATGGTTCCCACTTTGAAGAGTTAGGGAGGTATACATAGTGTGTTGGAAAGTGCAAAGCTCTGAAATTGAGATGCTTGCTTTACTTAGACAGATGGGAAATGACTTGGGCTTGAGTGATCCTGTGAAGGAAATGTGCAGTCTTAACTTGGAATAAACTTCTCCTTCTGTGTTAAGTAACTGATGTAAAATGTTAGTTTGTTGGGCTGGAGAGATGGCTCAGTGGTTAAAGAGCACTGACTGCTCTTCCAAAGGTCCTGAGTTCAATTCCCAGCAACCACATGGTGGCTCACAGCCATCTGTAATCAGATCTGGCGCCCTCTTCTGGTGTGCAAGGACACATGCAGACAGAACACTATGTATAATAAATCTTTTTTTAAAAAGTTATTTTGATGTAAAAGTTGGGAAAAACATTTTTTTTTAATGTCAGTTTGTAATAAGCTCATGCCAGAACAAATCCTTGAAGGTAGTTTTAGAGTTTGGAGTGCACCTTGGCCTTTTGTTTATACAAATGAGAAGAGCTTCTTGCATGAGCTGCTTAATTTTCCTTCATTAAGGAAATTCAATTTTAGCTGCTTAGTTTGAAATGATTTCACGTTAGGTTATCAATACACTCAGAATCCACCCGAGTTTTACCGTTCGTGCGTGTGTATCTGTGTGTGTGTGTGTGTGTGTGTGTGTGTGTGTGTGTGTGTGTGTATCTGTATCTGTGTGTGTATGTGTGTGTGTATGTGTGTGTGTGTGTGTGTGTGTATATCTGTGTGTGTGTGTGTGTGTGTGTGTGTGTGTGTGTCTGTGTGTAAAATGAAAACTGGTTTGTTACCACTTTACTTCTCTGAGTACTTCTGCTATTGCATTGCAATATTAGGTATTTAGTGACTGTCAGAACTTGGTATAAACTTCACACCAGCGATGCCCTGACTAGATAGCAATTTACTTAGTTTGTTACTAATTGTATTTTATTTTACAGAGAGCAGCTGAGCCAAGCCAGGTTATATGCCATTGTCGCCGAAAGGAGGGATCTTCAAGAGGAGCCTGCTCCTGTGAGAAGGAGTCAGTTTGACTGGGCTCTGATGAGACTGGATAGTTCTGTCCGAAGAACGGGCCGCATTACAAAGGGACTTCTGCAGAGAGTCTTTGAGAGCACATGTCGCTCAGGTATTTGGGACTTCCCCCTGAGTGTGTGGAAGCTCACTAAGGAGTATCTTGGATACTAAGTGTCCTGTGACTACCATCCTGCTGTCCTTCCAGTTCACCCAGGCAGAGTTCAGAGTTCATTTCAGATTCAGCAAATAGCCATTTGCTCCCCCTGGTCCCTAGAGTTGCTTTCAGTGGTACACTGTGGAGAAGGCCCCAGGTTTTCCTGGGGTGAGCACAGTGAAGACTGGGAGCCATTTCCCTTCGGTTCTGTCAGCCTCTGAGCAGGCAGAGCGCCTAGATCTTGGATAGTCTGACAGGAGCTGCAGGTCCTTCACTCCCAGGCTCTTCTTCCCTCTCCTGCAAATACAAACGCAACGCACTGGCCTGTACAATTTTGTGTGCATTTTAAGAAGGCTCTCCCAGAGCCTGTTGGTGGGCATCCGTTCCATTCGAGAGCAGTTTCCAGGGATGAGGTGTACAAAGAGGTCCGTGACGTTAGTCATGGGCATCTACTCAGAGATGCTCACCCGTCAGCAGTTTAGGAACTTGCGTTTTCTCTCCAGCCCTTTCCACCCTCTCCAGTCCTAGGCACACACAAGTGTGATTTCTGCCCTTAGTTACGTGCTCCGAATGCACTTGTAGATGGAGTTATACAGTAGTGTTTATTCTTGTGTTGTCTTAAAGTCTGCTCTAAGGGACATGGAGACCAAGCTTAGCTGTGATAATGGGAGCTCATTAAGGTACTGAGAGGTAGAGCCTGTGAATTGCAGCAGTCACTGCTTAGGGGTTAGAGTTCTCCTCGGATCCATCAGTCTTACACAGTAGTATGTAGGTTTCTTTCATAGCCTTGGATTTCTTAAAGCAGACCACTGCTACACACTTCAGTTGTGCTGTTTAATAGTGGTATGGATTGGTGCTGTTTACCCTCTCGTCTTTGGTGAGCTGCGGCGGGTGGGGAGTGGTTGTGGATCATTAATGGATATTTTTCTTAATCCCTTTGAAAAGCCTGAAGATTTTCAAATAATTTATAAACTTCAGATGGAGCTTTGCTGTTTGCCTCTGTTTCCCTGTAATCTATCAACTGTTTTTCTGCAGGTAGCCCAGGTGGTAATCAAGCCCTGCTGCTGCTGCGCAGCTGTGGTTCACTCCTGCCCGAGCTGAGTCTTGCAGAAAGGACAGAGTTTGCTCATAAGATATGGGACAAACTTCAGAAATTAGGTATGATTGGTTTAGTGCATGACATGCATAAAGGTGTAGGTAGTTTTTTGTTCCACTGAAAGTGTTCTTCACATCAGTATTCTAATCTTATTTTATCATAGGACTTCTTGACTCACTACTATTTTGGCAATATGTCTATTTGGTGAGTTACAGTGACATCTAGGGGCATTAAGAGGAAAATAGTTTTCATATCGTGAATTAGAATTTTGATAAGTGAAACAATAGACATTTGGGCTGTCAATTTTAACTCAACCTACAGTATTATAGTATTGTTAGAATTTAGGTACACATGTACTCACACATAAAAGGGTACTCTACTGTATCTTATAAAGCAGGGACGGGACTCAATCCTAGTGCCTTTCACTGGGGATCAGGTCAATAAATTATGGCAATTCTATGATAGAGTATCATGAATCTTCACATATTGGTGAAATAGACATAAAAATTAAGATGTTGAACAGTATACACAGTGTACCATCGTCTATGAGCAGTGAGTTTTCCTATGTACATGTATCCACTATATTGAAATATTTCTGGTCTGGAAGGATGATAAACACTGATAAATTTTTACTCATACATTTGTTGTTGTTATTGTTAAGACAGGGTTCTACCATGCTGCCCTGGCTAGTGTGGAGTTTGCTCACAGAGAATGTTCCCCTAGTGTTGGGGTTAAAGGTGTGGGCCACCGTGCTTGGCCAAGTGCCCTTTTTTTGATACTGTAAAATTTGAACCAGCTGGGGCATGGTGGCACATGTCCTTAATCCCAGCACTCAGGAGACAGAGACAGTTTGAGACCAATTTGAGACCAGTCCGGTCTACAGAGTGAGACTATCTAAAAGAAAAAAATTAAAATTAAAAAATAACCAAAATTAAAATTTTTGAACCATATAACATTTAATATTAAAAAATAAATAATTTTAAAGACCACTTGATAATTGATATTCATTCCTGATTTTTAAAGTCCTTGAATGGTAGAAGGAAGTTTCTTCATCTTGTTAACATCTAAAGCCAGCAATGCAGCAGCACTGTTGGCTTGCAGGTGGTTATTGGTCTGTAGAGCCCCAGAAAGTCAGTTTAGTGTAATTAGCTGCACATACTAAAGGAGAAACCTATAGCTTTCCTAATTACAAAATCCTTAGGATCCAGTTAGGACAGTGACAAGCACATACGATGTCTGGACTGGCCTTTCTGCTATAGCTGTATGGAAAAGCTGTAGAGTGAAGAGTGAGCTTAACCTCACAGCTTTGAATGTATTTTAAAAATTAGAAGATACTTATGTATATATTGGATTCACAATGGGAAAGGATTTTTAAGTATAAAAGCTGCAGAAAGGTGGTAATGAATGGAGTATAAAAAGGAGAAGCTTAAAAAATTTTTTTTGAGAGAATTTCACATATGAGTACTGGCTTTGCATTATCCTCCTACCCTTTTCTTCCTCCAGCTCCTCCTTTGTATTATCATCCTGCTCAAATTCATAGCTTTTTTTTTTCTTTACTTACTGTCACATATATATATGATTATGTAAATACAATATGCTGCTGGGCAGTGGTGGTGCACGCCTTTAATCCCAGCACTCGGGAGGCGGGGGCAGGCGGATCTTTGTGAGTTCGAGGCCAGCCTGATCTACAGAGCAAGTTCCAGGAAAGGTGCAAAGCTACACAGAGAAACCCTGTCTCGAAAAACCAAAAAAAAAAACAAAAAAAAAACCAAAAAAAAAACCAACCAATCTGCTGAGTCCATTGAATGGTACTCATACATATATGCTTTTAGGACTGGCCATGCCTTTAATCACAGCACTGGAGAGGCAGAGGTAGGTCTAAACAAACAAACAAACAATAAACAAAACAAACAGAAGAAGGAGAACAGGGAGAGAGGGTAATTTCTAGGGCTAGCATGGGCAAAGGTCTTGTTTCTGTGTGAGCTGTATAATTTAAAAACTTGCTAAAATGAGAGAAGTATTTGCAAAAACGACTATAGTCTAAAATAGAAAACAGTCTTTTCTAGCAGGAATGAAAATACTTGGTTGCCATTTTGTCAGAGGTTTTCCTTGCCATGGCAGTCTTTGGAGAATGGACTGGGTTCCACTTTGTTACAGTAACACTTGAGACTTGTTGAATAAATGGTTCCAGGAGCCTGGTGGACTGCCAGTGTGACTGTTGTTTACAGATTTTTGCTTCATTAAATAGGAAACATTAGCACAGTTCAGAAGCCAAATGACTCAATCAGGTTTTAGTGACCCATTTTTATTCTGAGGGTAGGCAGTCAGATATAAGTTTAACATAAAATTTTAAAGAAAGAACACTGAAAAATGATGTAATACCTGGGGGTGAATGTGCAGGTACATGGGCACATTTGTATGCATATATGTGGACATCAAAGAGCACCATAGAGTTTTTCTCAAGTACCATCCACTTTTTCTTTTCTTAAGATCTTAAGGATCTGTCACTGTGATCCGACTCACTAATTATGTTTGGCAGGCTGGCCAGCAAGCCCCAGGATTTGTCAGTTTGTGCTCCTCAAAGAGTAGAATGACAGTTATATCACCATGCCTGGTGTATTAGTTAATATTCCTTTTGCTGTGATAAAATGCCTTGACAAAAGCAACTTTATTTGATTTATTTTGCCTCACAGTTTCAGAGTAAAGCCCTTCATTTCTGGGTAGTTAAGACAGCACGATCCAGAGAGAGCTGGTCACATTGTTTCCACAGTCAGCATGTTGTACTTCTTTCTTTTATACAGCCCAGTTCTCAGCCTGGGGAATGGTGCCACCTGCCTTGGGTGGATCTTCTACCTCAGTTAATCTAACTAATTAAAGTAATTCCCTCACAGAAATGCCTAGAGATTTATCCCCAGGTGAAGGTCTTTCCACCTCAGTTAACCTAATCAAAGTAATCTCTCACAGATGTCTAGAAACTTGTCTCTCAAGTGAGTCGAGGGCTTACCAAGTTGACTATTGAGATCATACCTGGCTTTTTCCATGGGTGCTGGAGATCAAACCCAGGTCTTGTTTGTGTAGCAAAAATTAGACTGAGTGAATTATCTTTTCCAACCCTTAAATTGATTGTTGTTGTTGTTGTTTTAAGTAAGTGTTATGGCTTCTAAAATATACAGTTGAAGACATTCTCTGGTAACCTTGTTACATACTCATGTTACAGGTGTGACTGACAGTTCCTGGTGAGGCCTTACTTCAAATGTTACAATACTGAAGAGTCTAGACCCCTTCAGTGGTGATGCCTCTAATCCCAGCATTTGGACGACAGGGTAGAAGGATCACCACAGGGTTCGATGCTTGGCTTGATCTAGATAGCAGATCCTAAAACAGTCAGAGGGTATGAGCAAGACCCAAAACAGCAGAAAAAGAGATTAGCTTCAGTTCATGCTACTGAAATTGCAATCTCTTGTCATTTATGTGACTATAGACAGTTGGAAGGAAATATCTATCTCCCTTGTCTGTAAAGTGAGAAAAAATAAAAGTGTTTGCTGAAAATCTGTGAAGAATAATAACCAAGCCTTTATGTGTGTACCCCTTAGCATAGCTCCTGAAAAATGGTATTTTATATGTATGTAAAGATGAAAACAAGGAAGAATTTATTTAATATAACTGCCTAGAATCTTATAAACTGATCCCAGATAATGACCACTACTGTGCAACATACAATTAATTGACTAAGGATAAAAGATTTAATAGAAATTAAATGCAACATGTTACTCATTCAAGTGTGCCCAATCTGTGACCTGAAGGTCACATGCAGCCCAAGGCATTTGTAGGTGAGAGATCCTACTGCCCTGCCCACAATAATGTCATTTGTGGGGAGAGTCCTAACAGATATGACTTTAGGTAGTATCCATAGGAAGAAGACAAGGACATTAGAATATGGGTAAATAATGCTAGCAGACTGGAAATGGTGTTCAGATTAAAGGAGGAACAGGTCCTTCAGGCAGAGGCTTTGGGTGACCTGGTAAAGATTAAGAAAAATTGCCAACAGTTCTACTTGATAAAGTACTTGTAGTCACAGTTCATCTGCAGCATGGTAAGGACTGCCTCACAGAGGAATGCCTCTGTCACCTAAATGCAGAGGTGTTGGCAGCATGTCCTCACAGGAAGACACTACTGTTCATAAGTGAGCAGCCTTCAGTATCTGCAGTTTGGCTGTTCTAAGGATATGATGGTAAATGCTTTTCTAAACATCTGATTTCAATTTCATCTATAGGTACCGTGTATGACGTTAGTCATTACAATGCGTTACTTAAAGTCTATCTTCAAAATGAACATAAATTCTCACCTACTGATTTCCTGGCTAAGATGGAGGGAGCAAATGTTCAGCCAAATCGGGTAGGTAGCAGCTGTGTGGGCGCTGAGCAGCCACGCCCACGTCTGCTGTTTCCCAGGAAAGGGTAGATGTCGGAAAGGTTAAGCTGCCTGTTTCATTGGCAGGTGACATACCAGAGGTTGATTGCTGCCTACTGTGATGCTGGAGATATTGAAGGTGCCAGGTATGTATGTCTTACAAATGTGGTTGTTGTTTAGTTTCCTTTCCCTTTATTTATTTTGTGTTTCTGTGTGTGTGTGTGTGTGTGTGTGTGTGTGTATATGGGGGCGGGCATGAGTTTGGGAATCAAGAGGACAACTTGCAGGAGTTGGCTCTGTCTGTCATGGATTCTGGGGTTCAGCTCTAGGCGTTAAAGTCCAGTTGTTAGGCTTGGCCATAAGCTCCTTTGCCCCCCCCAAAAAAAACTATCTCATCATCATTAAGTATAGGTTTATACAAATAGATTTGCAAATTGTATGATCCTAAAATGTATCTACTTTTTTGAAAATTTATCCTTTATAAAGGGAATTCTTTTAGAAGTATCTTAATATATTAAATTTAGTAATATGATTTTAAAAAATTGTTGTATAAAAGGGAAAGAAATAAAAGTTGCTTTCTTAATTAGAACCGAAATATAGATTGTTGATATGATATGCAAAGCTGGATTTACCTTTTTTTTGTTTGTTTTGTTTTTGTTTTTCGAGACAGGGTTTCTCTGTGTAGCTTTGCACCTTTCCTGGAACTCACTCTGTAGCCCAGGCTGGCCTCGAACTCACAGAGATCCACCTGCCTCCGCCTCCCGAGTGCTGGGATTGAAGGCATGCGCCGGCGCCGGCGCCGCCACCGCCACCACCACCACCTGGCCTGGATTTACTTGTTTTTAAAAAACTATTTTCTAAGGGAGCTATCCTTAGCCATTTAAACTGCTCATTTGTAAAAGTAGGAATATTTTCTTTGCCCACTGATTCAGGTAAAATTTAACTGCAGTCTTTCTTTGCCTATAAAAATATTATTGCCATTTTAGCCTAGGAAATAAGGAGTAGGTTGAACTATGCAATCCATTTTTAACTCAGTGTATTAATTTTTTTCCCTCCCAAATGAGTCCTTATTTCCTCCTCATGCTGGGATTGAACCTAGGGCCTCTCACACAGGTTAGGAGGCAAGTCCTGTACCACTGAGCCACAGTCCTGCCTTACTTAGTAGTTCTACCAAGGGGATTCAAAACTGTTGACACCTCAAGGAATACCATACTATAAGAAGGGGACTATTTTCCCCATGATTTTTGTTTGTTTTGTTTTTTTAAAGAAGGACCTGTTATGCTAAACAGAAAGAACTTAGGGCCCAGTTCATAGGCGCATTAGCAAGTGTCACTGATAAATGTTACTTCTCTTTTGTTGCAGCAAGATTCTTGGATTTATGAAAACAAAGGATCTTCCCGTCACAGAGGCAGTGTTCAGTGCTCTTGTTACAGGCCATGCAAGAGCTGGGTAATTTTCCACGGGGCTTTGGTTTGTCAGCAAGGTTTTGGTCCTAGAAAATTACTGTAGAGGACATGTTCATCTATTCCTCCAAACAATCTGGTGTGAGGTGGAGCACACTGAAATTTGTTATACAGAATTTACAGTTACTCGATGTTAAAAATTGGCCTTGATTGGAGGTGATTAAATTTTAAAGTTTACTGATCTGGGAAGTATTTTTATTTTTCACAAGTGAGTAATCTACTCTGTTGTTCATAGGTAAACCTGTGCCCTTGCACACCTAGTATAAGAATGTGCCTTACTTAATTTTTATGCAGTTATTACATATGGGGGTGACCTTATCTATAAATGCTTCAGATACTTATAGTTTCTATTATTTCAGAAATATGTAATCTATTTAACAAGTAGTTGTCCTTATTGGGTATAATTCCCAGTAGTATTTAAAATTAATGATTTTAATAAGCTTATGCATATGTTTTAGACTGAAAAATTTTATTCAGCAATCTTAGGTTTTCTTTGAAATAATTTATAGAGATATGGAGAACGCAGAAAATATTCTCACAGTGATGAAAGAGACTGGCATTGAACCTGGGCCAGACACGTATGTGGCCTTGTTGAACGCATATGCTGAGAAGGGTGACATTGACCATGTTAAGCAGGTATGGTTCATGCTGTGTAAGTCAATATTGAAGTCATAGTGTGAACTTGTGCTACATTTTATGTGAAGCAAAAAAACATAGCTGTGTCTGTCTTAAAAATGTCTTGTAAAGAGTAATATTCAAAGAAAATTATTAGTTGGATAATTTGATGTTGATATGTGATAGTTACTGTTGGATTAGGGTATTAAGTGTTGTTATTTTACTTAGCTTTAATACTTCTAATGTTTCATTTTAATTACTACAACCATCTTTAGATTCTGGAGAAAGTGGAGAAGTCAGATCATTATCTTATGGACCGTGATTTATTGCAAATTATTGCTACCTTTAGTAAGGCTGGGTATCCTCAGTACGTCTCAGAAATTCTGGAAAAGATTTCCTATGAAAGAAGATATATTCCAGGTACTTAAAACTTTTTATCTACATGACTTTTGTGATTACCTGGATTACTATTTCTTGGTACAAAGATACTTCTGGTACAAAGGGTACTTCTTAATAGTAGTGGATTGTGGGAAATAAACATAGGACTCGTGGTCAGTACAGGAAGCTATGTTAGTTAACTGAGTGCTCCAGGATGTGGTAATAGGAAGTATTTTACATATGTAGATATATCCTCTTGGCATTTGCAGTTCTTGGTGTTCGGGTGTGTGTGGAGGTCAAAGAGGGCAACTTGCAGGAGTCAGATCTTTCCTGGGGGTGGAACTCAGACCACACAGCTTGACAGCAAGTGCCTTTATCTGCTGGCCATGTTATTTCACTAGTTGATTACAGTTTAAACAGATCGCTCTGTTTAGTAACAACAGATGTCTTTATTTTCTTCCCAGATGCAATGAACCTCATTTTGCTTTTAGTCACTGAAAAGTTGGAAGATACTGCATTCCAGATTTTATTAGCATTACCAGTGTCAAAGGAAGAGAACGGAAATGTATTTGGCAGTTTCTTTTTGCGGCACTGCGTGACTATGAATACGGTATTCTGCCTGTTTTCACTTTGTAGATTGTGTGGTCGGTAGTGAAATGAGATGCTTTAAAATGGGAGCACTCGTGAGATGAGACAGGTTGTGAGCAACCTGAAGCTTTTCCTGTTGAAGATTTCTGGATAGAAAGGGAGAAATTGAGACTTTTCATTGCCAAAGACTGTATTTGCAGGCTGTCCAACTGACTCGGTGTCTTTCCCCTCAGCCTGTGGAGAAGCTCATCGACTACTGTAAGAAGCTGAAGGAAGCCAAGCTGCATGGTTATTCTTTGCAATTCACTCTCCAGTGTGCTCTCCTGGCCAACAACACCGGTACTGTATCCTTGCAGTTCAGACCAGCATTGCAGAGTTTCTCTGCCGTAGCACGCTGACATATGATGGGTTGTTTTTCAGCTTTGGCTAAAGCAGTGATGCAGGCTTTGATGGAAGAAGGGTTTCCTATCCGAACTCACTATTTCTGGCCATTGCTAGCTGGACATCAGAAAACAAAAAATGTTCAAGGTGAGGTTTGTCTTTTATGGACTCATAATTGGTCAGAGTGCTTGCAAGTAAACACACATCTGTTTGAATTCTTTAAAAGCACACTTATTTCTGAGAATTAGATCTCCTGAGAAACTGGAATTGTGCTAAGTAACACTAAAGTAGATGTTTTTCACTGTAATTTCATTTCTTAGTTCACCTCTTCAACAAATATTCATACTTGGGAGTGTAGTGTAAACAGTTTGTCTAGCCATAGAGAAGTTATATATGGTGGAGTTCATAAAACAGAAAGTGTGGCCCTTTCCTCAGTGGGCCAGCCTGTGCTTCCCTGCGCTCAGCTCTGGGCGTT
The DNA here is from genome assembly GCF_903995425.1 of Onychomys torridus. Taxonomy (NCBI): domain Eukaryota; kingdom Metazoa; phylum Chordata; class Mammalia; order Rodentia; family Cricetidae; genus Onychomys; species Onychomys torridus. The sequence continues at coordinate 19,377,100 of NC_050463.1, forward strand.
GATTGTAAAGTAGTGCTTGTGTGACCTGACAGCCTGCTGATTGAAGACAGAAGTGCTCAGTCTTTGAGCTTCTTAAGTACATGGAAGCATTTAGCATACTTTTCCCTGTACACATGGGATGTCTATAGGATATGACTGAAATGGAACAAATATTAAATTTTAGAGCATAGTATCTAATTCTTTGGTTTGCATTACTGGTAATCAGAAAGAGTAGTCTCATAAAAAGATGCTTTTAACAGAAGTACCTCCCCCTTGGGGAAACAAAAATGGTCCTTTTTCATTTTATCTCCCAGTATAATGTGCTTTGGAATGAGATGCAGGGTTGTTAGTGTGACATTGGGTGACAAACAGAATGCACAAACAACAAAAAGTGCTTTTAGCAGACTTTCCCATTGCAATTTTATTTTAAATATACGGTTGTCTTCTGCTTTAAAGGAAATAGGGAAACAAGTATTCCCTAATTGTTTCTGGTTATAAAAGTCTCTAAATCCTTTTTAGAAAAGTCTTTGTGAAAACAATATGAGTTGGTTAACTCTTTGTATATCCTCCAGTTCTGAAAGCATGAAGTCCCTTTAGCCTAGTATTTCTGCAGTACAGGACAGTCACAGCATCCCATCAAACTCTTGGGCTTGTTTATCTTGACCCTGGTAGGAAAATACTTTTGGTGCCTTTTGAAATAAATATCCATGTATCAGGTAAGCTTCCTGGTTGCACCATTTTGTAATGTCTACCCTTTGAAGTAGCTGCTACATTAATAGTTAGTGAACCTAGAAGTCCAGGACTGTTGTAGCTAGAGTGAGCTAAGAGTGTAGAAGATGGCTTGTCCATCTGAGAATGGAGACTTGAGGATGCTTTGTTGAAAGCTCACATATATTATTGAGGGAACTGAGAGCCAAAGGTTCAGGGACTGACCACAGATGCTGGCACTATGTCAGGATCAAAAACGATTTCTGCACTTTGTAATACTTTTTCCGGTCACAGCCACTCTGTAACTATTACATTGTTTTAGGAACATTCTCACTTGTCCTTTGTGGTGACCTTATTGTGTACCCTAATAAATTTTGTCTGAAGATGAGAGGACAGAACAAGCCACTAGATTAGACATAGATGCCAGGCAGTGGTGGCACACCAGCACTGAGATCTCATGCGTTTGCTTGGGAAGCACCCACGCCTTTAACCCAGGAAGTGATGGCTGGTGGAGAAAGGTATATACGGCGTTGAGGAGACAGGAACTAAAGACTTTTCAGCAAGTGTCCCTTTCAGCTAGAGGCTTTTCTGCTGAGGAAGTTGATTGGCTAGAGGCCTATGGGCTGAGGCTTTTTCAGGCTGAGGAGTTGGTGAGGGAAGAGCTGGTAGCCGTGGCTTGTTCCTTTGTCTCTCTGACCTTTCAGCATTTATCCCAATGATTCAGGGTTGTTTTTAAAGACCTTTTAGAATTGGAGTTATAGTCCTTTGGAAATTAGACGCCAGGTTTTACATTAAGGACATCATAAAATCAGGAACAAGATTTTTAAACCAGTCCACGTTTTACTTGGAAAAATACAGAAGCAGCCTGTGCTTTTTTGGAGGAACTGACTTGATAGTACAGGAGAGTGTCAGTTCTCCTTCAGTTTTTAAAAGCCCTCTGTGCTCTTTAGACCTCTGGAGGTTCTGAAGATAGGAACGTGTTCTGTGTAGCCTTGCATGTAATTGTCAAGAGGCCGTATGCTTCTGTGTAGTTTCTGACCTACGGCAAGGCTAGAAAGCCCCATTCTCACTGCTGAGATGCACTGCTCTTGGTCCAGTCTGTCCAGTATGATGACTCCTGGGGCCGCAGCTGCTCAGGAATGCTTAGTAAGGGATAAGAAGAGCCTTGGAACCAGAGGTCGCATGAAATTGAACCGAGATTCAGTAACAGGATGATTGCATTTTTGTTGAACTCCAACAAGACTCTTTTGCGTCCTCTTACTACCGCCCTTCTCTGTGGCATGAAGAGAAAAGGCACCGTTAGACCGTCCTCAGCAAGCAGCATGGATGAGAGGAGGAGCCCAGGATTGGGACCACACTCTCTTTGACATAGTCAGGAGGCATCAAAATAACATGGAGGGTTGAGCTGAGCACACCTCTAATCCTAGCAGAGGCAGAGGCAGCTGGCTCTCCAAGTCTGAGGGCTACGTAGTGAGACCCTGTCTCAACAACAGAGAAAAGACCATGAAGGTGGGTTGTTTGGAAGGAGGCCAGCCTGAAAGTAAAAGCCAGTGTATTGGTTGATTGTAGCAGTTATGTGACAGTCTATTAGGTGACAGTGGCCCAGGTCAATCATGTCTCTTTCCCTAGAGTTTGGATGGTTTTAATTGCTACAGAGTTTTGTTTTTTAGACAAAGTGCTGAGGATTCATTTCCTCACAGATTCAGTGAATAACCAGGCTAAACCTTGTGACTTCCCTTTATTTATCTCTGCCCTGCTGTGTTTTATCTCATAGGAATAATGGATGTCCTCAAAATAATGAGTGAGTTGGGTGTAAATCCTGATCAGGACACATACATACAGTATGTGTTTCCATGCTTTGATAATGTAGAGTCAGTCCGAGCTGCTCTGCAGGTGGGTACAAGTCTGCTTTTAATGGCATAATTGAAGAACACACTTCCCCCTAATGTTTTGTTATTGTAAAAAAATCACCCATTGAGTAGAGAACTCAAAATGGTCTTGTGTATACAATTCTTAAGGCGTTATGAATACACTGGCTAGGAGATGTAATAAAAAGTCTAAACAGCATCTTTCTTATGTGTTGATAAGACTGTCTTGATAGCTGAAGCATTAACAAGATTCACTCTAGGGCTGCAGAGATGGCTCAGTAGTTAAGAGCACTGGCAGCTCTTCCAGAGGACCCAGGTTCAGTTCCACATGGCAGCTCACAACTGTCTGTAACTCCAATTCCAGGGGATCTGACACCCCCACACCAATGCACATAAAATAAAATTAAATAAATTATTTTTTAAAAAGGGGGTGGGGGTGGGAATTTAGCTCAATGGTAGAGCGCTTGCCTAGCAAGCACAAGGCCCTGGGTTCGATCCTCAGCTCAAAAAAAAAAAAAGACTCACTCCTTGGTCTCATTGTAGAAACTGCAGTTTTTTTTTTTTTTAATGATTTTTTTCTTACAAATTTTCCTAAATACATTATTACTAATATATTTATTAACCCATATTTGAAAAAAATAATCTTTGGTGGGCTTTGAAACATTACTTTCCTGTCATGCTTTTGGCCCTACCAGAAATGGCAAGGTGTTGTGAGTGACATTTGAAGAGTTTACTGGGGGCTGGAGAGATGGCTAAGCTGTTAAGAGAGAGCACTGACCATTCTGGCAGAGGATACAGATTGGATTCCCAGCTCATCTGTCTGTAACTCCAGTTCCAGGCGCTCTGACACTTTGTTCTGGCCTCCGTGGGCACTAGGCCCACATGGTACATAGACATGAGTGCTGGAAACAGTCATACACATAAAATAGTGAAATCAAAAAGAAAGTTGACTTGAACCATGCAAGAATTGCATTTTTTAAGTCGGGCAGTGGTGGCACACACTTTTAATCCCAGCACTCAGTAGGCAGAGGCAGGTAGATATCTCTGTGAGTTTGAGGCCAGCCTGGTCTACAGAGCAAGTTCCAAGACAACCAAGGCTACACAGAGAAACCCTCTCTCAAAAAAACAAAACAAAACAAATTTACATTTCTAATTTCAAAGCAAAGTGTAATACGTGTTTTGCCAGGAAGAGCTATAGAGCAGAAGTTATTTACATGCTGTCCAGATTTTTGTAAGAATGTTCCCTTCTTTGAAATAACTTCATAATTATAATCATCTTAAAATTGGGAGTTATATCTTGAGTATCTTTTATTTACCTTCCTCACTTCCTTCTTCAGTAGAAGATGGGGGCTTGGAGACACTTCTGACCTTTCGTCCCAGTTCCTGAGTGCTGGGACAGTAGTCATATGTTAGCATGTTGGGTGTTTTATGCTGTGCTAGGGCCCAAGTCCAGGACTTGGTGTCTGTCAGGAATTAACTACCAAATGAGCTCCATTCCCTAGCTCTCTTCTCTAGCTCCCAAAAGAAGCTATTGGCCTCGTGCTGTGTGTGCTTACATTAGAAATGCCTGGTAAACAGTGACTTTCTGCACACTTTATTCTTTGTAGAAATGCAGCCCCAGGTTCCACTGCTGTCTTGTGACTTGTTTTTTCAGAACTGTTGAACTCTTAGGAAAAAATTAGACCTAAATTGTGAACTTGCGTGAATTTTGATTACATTCTTTCTTATTTCAATTAATTAAGCATTATTGGCTCAGAATCAAACATGCTATTAAATGCTTAATAGACCTTATGGTATTACTATGGTTTTTAATACTTAGTTTTTAATATTACGCATTAAAAATCATTTTCGCCAGGCGGTGGTGGCGCACGCCTGTAATCCCAGCACTTGGGAGGCAGAGGCAGGTGGATCTCTGTGAGTTCAAGGCCAGCCTGGTCTATAGAGCTAGTCCAGGACAGGCTCCAAAGCTACAGAGAAACCCTGTCTTGAAAAACAAAAAAATAAAAATAAAAATAAAAAAATCATTTTCATCAAGTCTAAGATTATGACAATATTATATTTCATTCGTTAATACATGGAGACTACTAGTCACTTGGTAAGTCTATGTAACTCATCCATGGGTATTTTCTTGAGATAGTCTTGTATTTTAGATGATTATTTTTTCTTAACATTTTCCTTTCATATGTGAATATGCTTAAGAAATCTCTTTGAGCCGGGCAGTGGTGGCGCACACCTTTAATCCCAGCACTCGGGAGGCATAGTCAGGCGGATCTCTGTGAGTTCGAGGTCAGCCTGGTCTCCAAAGCGAGTTCCAGGAAAGGCGCAAAGCTACACAGAGAAATCCTGTCTCGAAAAACTAAAAAAAAAAAAGAAAGAAATCTCTTTGAAAAAGTGGATATCCTATAGCAATATGTAATTCAACAAATCATTTTAATGCTTCTGTGATATTTTATAGATGTCATTTATTTTTATTCTTTGCCTTTTATTGTCTGGGTGGTTTGTAATGTACTATATAAAAGCATTTGAGCTAAATTTTGGCTCATACACATTATTTAATGTTGAGATGTGATAAACCATTTAGCGTTAAATAAATTTGATCTTTACCATCTGTGTCAAAATACCATTTTAGTGGGACTGGCGAGATGGCTCAGGGGTGTAGAGCAGTAAGGAGCCAGGTTTGATTCTCAGCACCCACAGTTATCTGTAACTCCAGTTCCAGCAGATCTGACACCCTCTTCTGGGGCTCAACAGGCACCAGGCATGCCTCTTATACACAGATATTCATGCAAGCCAAAAAATCCATAAACATAAAGTAAAAATGTGTATTTCTTTCAAACTACTATTTTAGTTTTGTCTTGAAGCTTTGTTAATGAGAGGATTGTCATGTCCTGAGTAGTAAACATGAGAATGATCATCTGTCTTGATAGTACTTACTGGGGTCTTGGCCCTCTAGGATCAAGTTTCTTCTTACCAAGTTTTGGTTACTCAGCTATATCTAGTTTTAGAAGATTATCTTTTAAAAAGGTAATAGATTGACTTGGTACATGGTGATAGACATATTGGAAAGGTGGGACATTAGAATGGCATATCAGAACAGTGTTAGATGAAGGCCATCACCATTGATGTGTGCTTTGTCCCCAGGAAAATGAATGTCTACCCACAGGTAATAAATTTGCTCAAGCCGAAGTGAGAAATGAAGCAATAAATGGGAACCTAAAGAACATTTTGTCCTTTTGTAAGTATCCACATAAGCAGACTGAGTGCTGATTGACTGCAGTTGCTGTTGAGAATATGTACGTGATACTTCGTACAGTGTGAGCAAGGATGGTTCCAACTGTGGTAAGGTCCTACTGAGAACCCAATATGTGTGTGTGGCTTGAACTCATGGCTGCTTTGGAAGTCATTTTAAAGTTGGGAGGAGCTTGAAGATGCCATGGTGTTAGAGTTGTCATTGAGCATGTGCTAACCCGAAGACTGGGTCCTGTTTGTCATAGGAGCTTGTAGGTGACATGGAAGAAATCTGTTAGCATCTACTTGTTTGAGTTTTCTGAAATTGAGATGTCACAGCCTATGTAGAGATTATGGAAATCTCGTGAGGCTTCTGGTAGCTCTTTCCGGATTTGGCTAACAAAAAGCACAGTTAATGCTTGCTGAGCATTTAAAAGTAACAGTTGATTGTAATGTACCTCACACCAAGTCAGATCCATTGACAGAAAGGCACAGTGAGGGTGAATGATTTGATCAAGGTGTTCTTTGAGCTAGAAGCAAAATCTGCTTTTAACTTTGACGTTTTCGGCATGTTTTTTAAATGATTTCATTTATTTTTATTTTATGTGCATTGGTACTTTGCCTGCGTGTATGTCTGTGTGAGGGTGTCAGATCTTTTGGAACTGAAGTTATAGTTGTGAGCTATCAGGTAGGTGCTAGGAATTGAACCCAGGTCCTCTGGAAGAGCAGCCAGTGCTCTTAACTGCTGAGCCATCTCTCCAGCCCTAATAAATTACAGTCTGTCTGTCTGTCTGTCTGTCTGTCTGTCTTTCTCTCCCTCTCTCTCAGACAGTGTTTCTTTGTAACCTGTAAAGACAGGTCAACGCTTTGTAAGAGCAGATTATTAGCACATGCTTCCCGTTCTGCTGTTCACAATCGTCCATCAACTAAAACTAGCTCATGTTGGTAGGGTGAGACCCAGCATCCAGTGTTAAGTGATGGTCAGAGGTTTACTAAAGCTGGTGGCTCCAGGTCTACAGACTGTGCCTTCTACTGTATCGTAATGTACAGAGTTTCCACACTGAGAAGACAAAGGTGGAAGCATTGGCAGAGGAGTGTGGCTGTGAGGTGTACACCGTCGTCAGGCTCTAGACTCCTCAGACTTGGTTGTTGCTAAGGGAATAAGATGCTTCTTGTCAACAGCCATCCAGCTTGCCTGGCTATTCCTGGCCACCCTTTTAAGGAAAAACTTGACAGTATTTTTTGAAATACTATTTTAAATACCATCAACATTGTTTTAAGATTTACTTATTTTTTAAATTTTATGTGCATTGCTGTTTTGCTGGTGTGTATGTCTGTGAAGGTGCCAGGTCCCCTGGGATTGGAGTTAGAGGCAATCGGGAACTGCCATGTGGGTGCTGGGAATTGAACCTGGGTCCTGTGGGAGAGCAGCCAGTGTTTTTACCCACCGAGCCATCTCTCCAGCCCCCAAATTTTTTTGTAAGAAGTTGTCTATTGAACTTTAAAAAGGAGTTAAAGCTAAGACCAAAGAATATTTGAGCTTCTTTTTGACAGTCTCCCCCCACTGGAGTCTTTGAAGAGCCATACTTGCGGGCGTCTGCCCTTGGCAGCTATCAGGTGTGCACAGAGAATATTGCCTTGTGGGGAGGAATGGATGTGCTCTCTTGATCAAATTTGTGTAGGACGCAGTCTTATTTGTAGGCATGGCAAAACTCAAGGTGGCTTAGAGGCATGTGGTGTGTCCATTTTCAAGTTTCTTGAATAATTTCATTGGGGTCATATTGTAAATGATTTTTAGATATTTTGAAGAAATATCTAAGTGCTGTGAAATTAATGGGAAAACTTAAGCTCCTTGTGAAAGGGTTCATAATTGGTTTAAAACAGTTCCTGTGTGGAAGTAAAAATTTTTTGTACATTTGAGTGAGTTAAAACTAATAATGATTTTCTTTCTATGGCCTTTTAAAAATTAAGCCAGGTATCTGATTCTTTATAAGTTGTGTTTCTCATTCAGGACTTGCCTCTATTATTCTTTCATCCCATTCATTCTATCATTCAAAGCCACTGTACATGTAGTGTAAAGATTTAATTAACTTGACCATACCATTATAATAGATTCCAAAAGTACCAACAGCAACTAAATCATACCTCTCTTTTTTAAAATAAAAGCACTTTTTGTTTGTTTTTTGAGACAGAGTTTCTGTGTTGCCCTGGCTGTCCTGGAACTCACTCTGTAGCCCAGGCTGGCCTCGAACTCCCAGAGATCCGCCTGCCTCTGCCTCCTGAGTGCTGGGATTAAAGGCGTGTGCCGCCACTACCCAGCCCAAAAGTTTTATGGCCGTTTACATGAAAAGTCAGGCTTAGCGATCAGCATGAAACCTTGCAAGTTGTGCACTATTCAATGCCGTATGTATAGTAAACAAGCAGGGACTCAGAGAAGTTAAAGGGCCGTGGAGCTGGTGGTCGAGCAGAAGGGTTAGCGGCTGCTCCTGTGTGAATGTAGACACTGGTCCCAGTGGGAAAGGGACTGGTCCCCCAGGACCCGGCACAACTCCCAGAAAATAACTTTGTTCGTCTTTGGTAAGGATCCAAGTCATCTTTAATTTCCTTACTGTGCCACAGTGCCCAGTAACATACAGTTTCAGTTATGTAGCAAGGTGATCCAAGTAATTACTATTTATATTAAGGAATAATTATGAATTTGCTACTTGATGAAAACAAAGCAAAAGGCTTTAAAGAGTGTTTTGTTACAAATGTGTGTGTTGCCTCATTAAGTACCTTTACATGAGCTGTTTTACTTTTGAGTAATGTTTCCCAGTTGGACGGGATAAAGTAGGTGAACCCGGTCGCCAGATGATGTGTGGCTCGGTGTGGGTCGTTTTGTTTGCTTGGCCTGGGATGTTTTGACAGTCACTTTCTTTTGCAGTGGAATCGAACACAGTGCCTTTATCGTTTAATTCTTTGAGAAGCAGCCTAATTCTAGGCTTTCGGAGGTAAGATTACCAGCCTAAATGTTCTCTGTCATTGGACTGATTGCCCTTGCCCTTGTCCTTGTGATCTCTTGATGATGGGAACCACTTTTGAGACAAGCTCTTACTCTGAGCTGAATTAGTTTTGGACAGCCGGTCTATTACCTTTTCTGAGAAATACAGCTCTGTTCACCGAAGGAGCAAGCGATGTGCGTGCATATTCAGATTACTGTTTGAGCATTCAGTTGTAATGACTCAGTTCCGTATGTGCCTGTACTCCCTTACGTGTTCAAGGAAAATTAGTGAGTTTTCCTGAGTGTTACTGTTTTCTGTCGCTACACTGAGATACCAATGCAGGCCAACTTTACAGAGAAGAGTTTTGTTGGTTGGGCTTTTTTGGCTGAAGCACACGATGACACGTGACATCGTGATGAGAACAAGTGGTCATGTCCTACAGCAGGAAGCCAGAGAGCAGCTGAGGGCTGGCCTTACTCACTTCAACAGCCTGCTCTGGGAAAGGCTCCGTTGTTTCAGGAGAACTGCTCCACCCACCCACCCCCAAGACAGCTGCAAGGGCCGTTAGGTCTCCCTCAGGCCACAGCGAGAAAGAGCCAAGTGTCCATCATGTGGACCCTTGGGAAGAAACTGAAGCCATACCTTAGTACCCTCAAATTTTGTTATTTTTTTTAGATAGTCACATACACACACACACACACACACACACACACACACACAAAATCAAAGAATAGTGATTCTTTGCCTGCCTATTCCATATTTCACCAGTTACAAGTGCGGTTGACTTGCTTTCTTCTGTTCTTGCTGTGCGTATAGATACACATTTGTTTCTTTTTGCTGAACTACTCTAAGTTGTAGACATCACAACACTGGATGTTGCACCATGTACTTTTGTACCCTAAGGTGCTTGAAGTATATTGTCATCTGGTTGACGTAAGTCCATGCTTAAATGTTTCTGTTTTCAATTGATCCAGTGCGATTCCTCAGTGTGCAGAGGCACTTGCTGCCAGCCCTGGATATCTGAGTTCTGTCTCCAGGTCCCACATGGGAGAAGGAGAGAGCCCAAGCTGTCCTCTGATGGCCCTGGGCTGCATTCATGTGCAAAGCTGGGTGTGATGGCTGCCACTGTACTCCTGTGCTTCCCAGGTGACAGACAATTCCCCAAAGCTCATTGGCTGGCCAGCCTAGCCCAGTCAATGAGCTCTGGGCTCAGTGAGAGACTGTATCTCACAAAATAAGCTGGGAAGGTGACTGAAGAAGATTCCTGAAGTGGCCTCTAGCCATTCCACACATCTGCATGTGCACCCAATTGTACTTGCACAAATAAGTGCACACCTACCTCCTACACACTTAAAAGAAAGATAAAATCTGCACAAATAAATGCATACATACCTCCTACATACTTTAAAAAAGATAAAATCTGGGCTGGAGAGATGGCTCAGAGGTTAAGAGCACTGGCTGTTCTTCCAGAGGTCCTGAGTTCAATTCCCATCAGCCACATGGTGGCTCACAACCATCTGTAATGAGGTCTGGTGCCCTCTTCTGACCTACAGGCATATGTGCAGGCAGAACACTATACATAATAAATAAACAAACAAACAAATACATAGACATTTTTTAAAAATAGACTAGTCTTTCCCATTTAAAAACAATTTTAAAAAAAGATAAAATCTGAAAAAGTGAGATGGCTCAGTGGGTAAAAGCATTGGGAATCCTGGTGGCCTGAGTTCAGTCCCTGGAACCAACAAGTCCATAGGAGTTGTCCTTTGTCCTTCCCATAATGCCCACCCTCCTGCACATCTACACATCTGTACAATGCTAGGATGTCAGAAGATGTTTCAGAGCATAGGCTATAGTTGAACAGATAGAACTGCTATAGAAGCAGGTTTTTAAGAAGTAACCCATACTGTGTTAATAAATGAATTGTGATGGCGTTAACCTTGTCCTTGATGAAACTTCCAAGTTATGGATATTTCTTTTGACTTCAGCTTTGTTTGTTTTTGAGATAGGGGGGCTTCTCTGTGTAGCTTTGCTCCTTTCCTGGAACTCACTTGGTACCCCAGGCTGGCCTTGAACTCACAGAGATCCGCCTGGCTCTGCCTCCAGAGTGCTTGATTTCAGTATTTTTGTCAGTTTATATTTCAAAACTCGAGACTTGTGGAAGTACTTGGACCATAAAGCCAAGGTCATCGACGGGGACGGACTCCTGAGGGGTGCCAGGACAGCGGACCGAAGTCTTGGGGCTCCTGCTGCAGCTCTTTAGTGTGTCCCAGCTTTGCTCTCGGTGCCTTGTGGTAGATACAGGAAGATTTTAAGTTGGGGTAACATTATCTATAAGAGTAGGGGTGTTGTCAGAGGCATTTGTAACTTGGGGTCCTTTTTTCCCTTCCACTTCACCCCAAAACTAACAAAAACTCAAAACTATGTGAGAGTAATTACAGTCCTTTACGTCAGCATTAATATAGTCAGGTCTTTTATTTGTTGTCAAAATGAATAGTATTATATTTTAAGATCTCTCAGAACATTCCTCACAGGAGTCAAGCCACCTGTTGTGTGTGCTTTGGAGCATCGTGCTGTATGTGCGCAAATGTAGAATGGTTTTGATGACTGGGACAAAACGTGACTCAACATTGGCTCGTAATGGGTCAGCCATGCTATTGCCCATAGGTCCTTGTTAGCATAGGAAGTACCTTACACTCACTAAACATAAAGGCTCATCAGGAGAGACTTGGTCCCAGAAGGAAGTTAATCAGAAATCCAGGAAATTACAGACCTAAGTCACTTTAGATAAGCCCACAGGATATTTGGATACATATCTTATTATTATGCAACTTTAATAAAACCTTCTTAGTAGTTATAGTAGGCCCAGGGCCCAACTGGCCAGTTGTTCCTAGCGTGTTTGGGCAGTAAGGTATTTGGCTCAGATTTTCTGAAGTTTCTATTGTTGTAAAACACCATGACCAAAAGCAACTCTGCCTTTGAGAGAGTTTATTTCAGTCCATTGTGAAGAGATCTCAGGCAGCAACTTGGGAACAGGAAGTGAAGCAGAGATCATGGAGAATGCCATTTACTGACTTGCTTCCCATGATTTGCTCAGGGGTGGTGCCACCCACAGTGAGCTGGGCCCTTCCATATCTGTTATCAGTCAAAAAAAAAAAAAACAAAAAGGCTGCAGTTTTCCTTTGGGCCAATCTGATGGCATTTTCTCAATTGTTTCTCAATTGGGTTTCTTCCTTCTTAGATGACCCTGTCTTGTGTCAACTTGTCAAAAATCTAACCAATATACTTTCTTTTTTTAAATATTATTACTGGGTGGGGACAGTGCATGTGTAGAGTTCAGAAGAGTTGACTTTTGTCCTTTCACTGAGTTCTGAGGGTCAAATGGGGGTGACAGGCTTGTAAGCCCCTCTATCTGCTGAACCTTCTCACTAGTCTTGTCTCTATTTCCTGCTCATTGTGTCAAGTCTTCTGAAGCCCATGCTGGCCTTAAGCTTGCTGTGCAGTTGAGGGTGACCTGGAACTGTGATACTTCTACTTCTCAGGTGCACAACCCTCCCAGTTTATATGGACTGCCAACTGAGATACTTTGCCAGCCCTATCACATAATCAATTTGAAAAACATCACTTTCTTATTTATTTCTTTGGAAAATAGTTTTTTGGAGAATAGTGTTGAGTCAGAAGTTCCCGAAATGGTTCACAGGTACCTATACTGCCCATGCCTGCTTCGAGGACACACTTACTTACCTGCAACATTCTATCTGGACCTTGTTGGACCTCGTTAAACCATTTAGGGAACAATAAACATTTTAAACATGCTGTCTTTTTAAAACAAAAACACCAGAATTTATCTGTGTGTGTCTGTATATAGTGTCCCATTTTATAAATTGTTTAATAACATGCTTAGGCAAAGTCACTTAAATGTAGGTGGAATATCGCTTCATGGCTATTATAAAAGAGATTTTCTACTATAAATTTTCTTTAAAATGAAGCTATATAAAATATATTTTGTGGCCTCAGAACATAGCTCAGGTGGTAGATTGCGTGTCTAGCATGCATGTTTCCCTGGGTTCGGTTCCAGTACCACTGAAATGGGGCAGGATGACCTGTGCCTGTGACCTCAACCCTCTACAAGTGGAGGCAGGGAAAGCAGGAGTTTATCACAGCCTCAGCGCCATAGTGAACTCCGGCTACCTGGGATCCTGTCTTCAAATAATGAAATAAACCACGTTCGGAAGTTAAGTTTTCTGTCAAATCGAGGATGAAGTTGTGTGTAGAATGTGTAAGACATTGCTTTACTTTTATCGACAATAGAACAAAGTTTACGTGAAGAACCAGAAAGCGTCCTTGACTGTATAATTGAAAATGCTCCAAAGTGTTGACCCATTGTCTTTAGGCAGATAGGGCACTGGAGCCAGCATAGACGTGGCTGGGGACAGTAGCATGTTTCAGAGATGTTGGAGAACTGGCTAGATGCAGGCCAGTGCTTCTTACAGAAGAGATCTGTGGTGAAGAAGGGGTTCCTGACTTGTTGGCAACAATCTGAACTTGGTAGTTAAAAGTCTGTAGTGTTAGGGATAGCTGCCTGCCATATGTTGAAAGGGAAGATCAGGTTTTGGAACCTAAAGCACTTAAGACCAATGTTAGTCCCACTGGAGTCTTCAAGTTAATGTCAGATCTTCAAGTCCTTCTTGTCGATGGTATCCTGACCTCACCAGCACTGAGAGGTGGATTGAGGTGTTTGCTTCCTAACTATTTCCTAACTGGTATAGAATGAAATAATGTGGCTCACTGCTACTCCTCTTGGCCATGAGAATGTCTGTCTGTTCCAGCTCCCTCTGTGTTTTTACCATACAAACTCTGAAGGAGGTACTGGTAGATAGTTGTGAACAGTGCTGGCTGAAACAGAGCAGCATATCATTGCCACCCAGGCATTTCTGACTCCTGAACTCCATTAACAGAAGCAAAATGTTAATGTTATGTTACAAATTACCCTCCCAAAGTCCATTATCCCTCTAGAAAAAGCTTGCTTAAAACCTGCAGTCAGTCCTCAACAGAAATGGTGCTGGTGTGTTTTTCAAACGCAGATTCTATCTTCTCAGAAACTTATTTTCTTTGTAGACAGTAAAGAAGCAATAATTATTCGTTAATTTATTATACAGAGAGCGTGCCAAGGTTCATACATAGACATCTTATCTGGGTTCAGAATGAGTCCAGTGTTTTATTAGTTGTGAGGACTTGGGAAATTTCTATTGCACTTGTTAATGTGAGTTATATACATTGTTATACATTTAGAGGAGTATCTCAGAATTGAATCACCATATAAAACAAACACACACCTGTCCCCTACAGAATGTCTATGGTTCTGTAAGTTCCTCTACATATCCTTCCTCATTTCCATGTCTTTCTGAAGCTCCCTGCTGTCCTGACATTGATGTGAGCCCTTCCCCTGAGTTTCTCTACCATTGTGCCATTTTATATATTCTCAACAATATGTACTTAATTTTGAACGACTAAACAGAAGCCTGGCCATACAGAGAAAGCAATAGTCTCCCTGGAGACTCATGTGCAGTGTCTGGGCAGGTTTTCTAAAAGCCTGTAAATGCCTCTTCCAGGGGAAGTTTAGTAGGGAAGGTCAGAGGTTAGTCCTGAGAAGCATAGGGATCAGTGTATTTGGGGAACCTATGACTAAATATAGGCTCACTATGGCCTCCCTCATACACTTAAGAAAATGCTTCCATGAATATTGTCATCAACTTCAAGTGCCAGGCATGGAGAGGTAAGGAAGTGTTCTACCAGTTCACGATCGACGGATAATTAGACCCATCAGCACCTTATGCTAAAAGATTTTTGTATAGGTGCCTGGTGCTGGTGGCCTGTGGTGTAGACCCATTATGTGCTGTTCACAGTGGTCTTCCCTCCCGCTGGATGACCTTCATCCTGGAAGTTCTCTCTGTTTGTCCACGTTGGATCACTGCAGCCATACCCGATGTTTTTCTTCTTTATTCGTATTTAGTAGAGGCTATCTATCCTTTAGCACCTTCCTGCAAAGCGAACATTGTTAACACTGTAAAACTACCACAGAAGCACTGGATATGTACTGCTTCTGGACACTGGGGTACAAAGCTCAGCAGTCATGGGGAGCCAGCACTCATTTTTTGAAAATGGTGTTTCATGTAAATAGACCATATTTGATTCTTGGTTTTTTTTCTTTCTTTCATTGAATTGTTTTCAGATTTTATAATACAAAGAATCCATATATATTATACTCCAGCATTTATTATTTTGTCTTGTCATTTTTACTGCCTCTACATGTGTTTGTATGTATGAAAAATAGATTTATATGAGATGAACTTTTTCAGAGTTATTTGAGCTTAATTAGCATTATGAGCCTCTACCATTCCATATTTCAGTATGTGATCAAAAAGGACAATCTTATGTAACCTCAGCACAGTTAACAAATTTAGGATGTTAAGCATTGATGGGCTATTTTTAGCTTACATAGTTTATATCCTTTTCCATATTTCGTATTTCATACTCTTTTGTACAAAGTCCAGTTCAGGGATAGCTGTTAGTTTTCCTCTATTTTCAATTTTCTGTATTCTGGAATAACTTTGTCATTTATGACCTGAGCAGTTTTTACAGAATGTACTGCATAATGCCCCCCCCCCCCCTAAGTTTCTGGTTGTGTTTCCCTGCTTGATTGCCTTTTCAGGGAGTTACGTCCAAAGGCATAGTATCCATTATCACCCCAGGAGTGATGTTAGTCTTGATCACTCTGTCAAGGTAGTTGCTGTTTTCCCCTTTGCAAGTAAGTCAGATGATACTTGGGGTACATGCAAATAAACCTGCCCTTTCAGACTTAGACCTCAACATGTAGAGGTGGCTTTTTAATGGTTCCTTCCTATCCAAACCAAAGTTTATTTTGAAAATTTTAAAATTTCTTTCCTTGAATAATTCAATTTGATATTTATTTACCTTTTAAAGCAGTGATTTTTATATATTACATAATACAATTACTGATGTATTTTGATTTAAAATACTTTTTGAACCTCTGAGCTTATTTGTAATCCTTTGCTGCCCTCTGCAGGTCTATGGATGTAGGTCTTTGGAGCAAGGTAAGGATCCTAATACTGCAAACCATAATGTGATGCATGAAAAGCCATCAAGAGTGAGTTTTAATAGCTTCACACATTTCTGATATATCACTACAAGCTGATGGGTTGAAAGTCTTGATATTGGTAGTTTTAAAACAGCAAGAACAATGTTACTCAGGTAGTCTGACTTATTTTATTCTTACTGAGATTTTCATCTTTCAAAACCAAACTTCTAAAACTCTTGTGGTAGCATTTGAATGTACAGACCTAATAATTTTTGGGAGGGTGCTTCACATTTCCTGAGTGAGTATTTGTTCACTGAGCTCATCTCTAGCCCGGTTTTCTGGATACATCCATGTGTATCTGTATATATGTATTCCTATATGTAATGGTACATAGACCAACCCACTGCCTTGAAAGAAGTCAGCTGGTTTGTATGCCAGAACAGTTCACGATTTCATGAAAAATTTCAGCCCAAGAAGATCAGAATACAGACTCAAATTCACAGTTTAAATTTGTTGGGTTTCATGTTTGGTTCTAAGGGTGAACACAAGGCCTTACATATGCAAATCAGGCCCAAGTGCTTTTTAACGTAGTTTGAACCAGTTCTCTACCTCATTTTACTGCAGCTGCCGTTGAGACGTTATACTTGATTTTACTATGCAGTTGGGTTCACTGACCTAAGAGACTTGATTGGTTTATTCGTTAAATGGGTGTTCAGATTTGTTACTAAATACAATACCTGTCTCACACATTTGTGCAGCTCAGTTTCTGTAGAATTGCTGCTTAATAGACAGCCTGTACAAGGCTACTTTTCTTTTAATCTTACCTACCCTTTGGATTACCATTAAGTGAAGCATTTCATGGTGGCATAGGATCAGTTTTGTCCACTTTGCCTTATTAGCCAAGGGATGATACAAGTAACTGAAGTTTGGCTTTTATTAACATTAATTATCTATGCCAGGAAAGCTCAGCTGTAGACTTCACGGGCTAGTCTGACCCTGCCGTTTAGACAAATACTGCATGCTTCTGCTGACTTCAGCCTGAAGATTTGTAGGTTCAAATAGGGTTACAATTCAGTACCCTAGGTCTATATTAATTTTGATTATAAAGTGTATTCTTGGATTTTTTAAGTTACAAATTGGTCATAGAAATGAATGCTGAAAAATTAATTTGTGTATGGTTTTAGTATTTGTGAATTGAATTGATAAGAATCTGAATTCAAACACATTTGAGTCTTTGACTCATATTTTAAACTCATTAAGTGAATGAAAAAAATGTCACTGAGAAATAAAAAGTACATATTATTTTCTGGTCCAGCACATTTTACTTACTGTTTCCCTGGTATTTCATTCAGAGGGGCCATTTGATCCCGTCTGAGTGGACTATAAACACTAATGAGAAATAAGGCTTTACAGTCCTCGGAGATTTTCTAGTTAGCAGAATGGCTTGAGTGTTTAAATTCAGATTTAAACATCACTTTAGCACCTTTCTTTGTGATGTTTCATAAAATACGGCAGTTTTCCTTCGTGTGGTTTTTTTGTTTTTAGAAGACAAACCTATTATTTAAAAGACAAATGACCTCTGTGGTGGGGTGGGTGGGATTACTGTGACATAGAATAATGCCTCACTGGGGACAGACGTTATTATTTCAAGAATTCAGTTTCATATTATATTTGTTTTTGTTTGCTCCTCTTGCTGAGATGCATGGATTTTCTGTCTTACCAGATAACAGAATTGTTGTACAAGAGTGGACGGTACTGCCGAGAGCCTCCAGGTAGCGTTTCTGTTTAGATGACTAACTAACCCACAAACCCATTCTTGTACGTAATGATGGCTAGAAGGATTACAGCAGTCAACGCTCTTGATTTTGAAAGTGAAATCTGAAAACACTTAACTCTAATGATCTGTATCAATACCTGCATTTTGAGATCTCAATGATCTTATTATTATTTTTTTAAAGACAAAATGTGGAGCCTTTGAGGTATACAGCAGTGTTCCTCATAGCGTCTGTGGAGATAGGTCTAGAAGCCAGGGAGGCTCGGTGTCTGTATGTTTTCAGCTTTTTGCAGTTTGGTTAACTTCATACATAAAGTAGGAAAAGGTCTTGGATTTTTCACTTAAATATAACTTACCTAAAAGATATAATTCAGGCATTTAATGAAGTCAGGACTGTATAGTTTTCTATAAGAAAGTACCCTTCTTGAAAGTTCAAACCTCCTCATAGGCATTAACACATGGCCCTATGAATTTTATGCTTGAATGCATAAGAAAATTACTGTTGTTACAAAACATCCTTGTTAATCTTGGTTTTTCATTGGCTAATAGGCAGGTCTCCATGGGATTACTGTATCTGCTCATTAACAGTATTTTAACTTTCTGTGCTCAGTATTTATCAATCATTTCTAATTTTCAAAATATTGTCCACAAAAAATTAGTACAGAAATATGTAAAGACATTTCTTTACACTCTCTACCTGTGCTTTGGACAGGAGAGGGGTGAAGCCTTGGGCAGAGCCGCTTCTGTCACAGAGTGGTGGAGAAAATAGATTGAAGTAAGATTCTGTACTGCAAAGCTGTCACTCGGGCTGAAAATAATTAATATTCCTTTCACTCACCAGTTAGATATGTGCTCCCAAACCACATAATCTCTATGCCTCAGTGATCATTGTTGCCATTTCAGAGCCTCTCATCAGGGTGACATCTCACACCAAAATGATTTCTTATAAATTAATCTTGATAACATGACAGTCGCGGTAATTTCAGTAGAATGCTTTCTCTTGTTGTTTTCCACAGAAGCTGTTGGCTATTTTCTTTATAACTTGATTGACAGCATGAGTGACTCAGAGGTACAGGCCAAGGAGGAGCATTTGAGACAATACTTCCATCAGCTGAAGGAGATGGTACCATTTCATTTTTGCTATATAATGCCTGTCCTGCTTGACATGTATCTATTAGACTTGAAATTGCTGCTTTTAAGTACAACCAGACCACTTCTCAATGACATGCAAGAGTTAGAGACTTAAATTATGTCCGAGATAATTTCTCTTAGACAAATTTCAGTTTGGTTGTCTAAAACTCAGTGCTTTCTTTACCTCTCCCTTTCCTTCTCACAGAATGTTAAAGTTCCTGAAAACATCTACAGAGGCATTCGTAATTTGCTGAATAACTACCACGTTCCTGAATTGATTAAGGTGTGTGAGTGTAAGCAACCAACTTTATTAAATGCTTCACCTATACGTAGAGACTTGTTAAAATCTCATTTAAATTTAATTTGGAGGGGCAGAAATTTTTTTGTCCCAATAATAACAATAAAAATAAAGCTTTTATTGATAGTAGAAACTGTTTACATATTAAAGGGAACATCTAAAACATTAATTATAATGGTTAGTGCAGTATATGAATAGAATTTCTGCAGAATTTTAGAAAGATAGCATTAAAATGAGGCGATGCTTGCAAAATTTGCCTTTGACATTCACTAACATTTTTTTTCCCCTGTTTTCTAATTCTATACTAATTTAAATCCCAATTTTAGGATGTTAAGGTGCTGGTTGACAAAGAGAAGGTAGATTCTCGAAAAGTAAGTAGTGTTTTATTTTGTTTTTTTAAATACACCTAATAAGAATTTCAAATAATATCCCTGTAAAATCATCTTGTATACCTCTGAGTTGGAAAAATTATTCCTCATCTCAGAAAAACCAACAGGTCTAGGATATTAGCATATAATCTTGGGGATCATAAACCCCTGGAGTCCACTCTATCCACAGACCCCAAATTTAATATTCCTTGCAGCACTTATGACAGTTAAGAAAGCCAGCTTGAAAGGAGGAATAACTAGGGTTGTATTTTCTTTTCATAGTACACTTTTGTTTCTCATGTAGACTTCCCAGCTTACCTCATCTGACTTGGAATCAACACTTGAAAACCTAAAAGCTAAAAGTCAGCCTCTAGGAGATGTCCTGAAGCAGCTCATCCTGCTACTCTGTTCGGAAGAGGTACCATTACCAGTTCTCTCTTTCACATATGCTCTTAGGGTGAAAGATTCTACAGAGACTTCTACCACAGAAGTAAAACACAATATAATAATGTTTATGATTTTTACACTTTATTGGTAGGTGTCATACTTGAGAACAGTGCAATTAAATGGAAGGTTAACTAATTTTGGCGACACCTTGAATGGCATGTTTTCGGGTTGCTGTAGTTTGTTTATGATAATCTACAAAGTGAATGATAGTAACAGCCGTGATAGGTTTATCATACATGCCAAATGTCCTTTCAAGCCATGGCTCCGGTCTCTCATATCCAGATTGTCAAGCAATGGATACATGCAGCAGTCATTTGCAAGTCAAATAACATGAGGTTGTTAATGCAGGGATTGAAATTCCATTTTCCTGCTAGGAAAAAGCTTTCTGAGATAAAGGGTCCCTTGCCTTCTGCAGCGGGCATGCGGTGTACTTTGTGTTCATGGTAGGGTATCTGAAGTTGGTAGGGTAGTCTCTGGTTCAGTACTATTATTCTTATGCCTGTGATTTTAGGGGGAAAATACTGTGACTAACTTTGAGATGACATCGTGGCTCTGTTACATTCTAAAACAGATTTTGTCACATTCCTTGTATACTGAGGAACTTTTCAATTATGTGTATTACCAAATCTGGAAATTAGATTGTTAGAGAAGACTTGGGAAATATTATAATATTCTAATTTTTAATTACAAACAAATCTTTTAAGCCCTGCATATTTATAACTGGCTTGCATACATACGTATACACACACACACACGCACAACACACAGCCCTTGGGCAGGGTTAAGGGTGTGAAACCATTTATTTTTAAAGTCCTGTTAGCTTTTCCTATACTCTGAATACAACAAAAACCATGATATTTTTACCTTTATATTATTTTCTTCTTTTTCACTAAATCCTTTTATTTTAGAATATGCAAAAAGCCCTTGAAGTGAAAGCCAAGTATGAGTCTGACATGGTTATCGGTGGCTATGCAGCTTTAATAAATGTGTGCTGTCGACATGATAATGCAGAAGATGCATTGAACTTGAAACAGGAATTGTAAGTACCCTGGCACTGAACAGGTCAGCCAGTGTCTGAAGTGCTCCTGATGGGTTGACTGTTAGTGACTACATCATTTTTACTTACATCATTTTTACAGTCCTTTTGTTGTCAATGGTTTTTTGTTTTTTTTTAATTTTGTGCTAGAAAGTCTCTTTAGTTAATTATGTCATTCTTTCTTTGGGGATTCGCTTCAGTTCAGTAAAACCTTCCAGGCCTCCAAGGCAAGGAGCGGTGGTGGTGACTGGTTGCCAGCTGTAGTGTTCCCTTCCTATAGCATGGACACAAAACTTTGTCATTTATAGTATGGAAACACGTCCTTTTAGGTGCTTGTGTGTTTGCAGTGAAAGCTAGTGTCGTGTAAAGGGCTGTGAAGGCAAAGTGTGTCTTCATCTGC
This sequence comes from Onychomys torridus, assembly GCF_903995425.1. Lineage (NCBI taxonomy): Eukaryota > Metazoa > Chordata > Mammalia > Rodentia > Cricetidae > Onychomys > Onychomys torridus. The sequence goes on from NC_050463.1 coordinate 19,398,417, forward strand.
ATTTTCCTGTGCGGTGAGGCCGTGTGAGGCGGTGTGTGCGCGTGTGTGCATTTTTACTTCTTCAATTAACTGGATTGAAATGTGGTTTCAATCATGTTATGTGTCAAGGCCAGTATCATAACAGATCAAACTGTTTGATCAGCTTTTGGCAAGTCGTCAAATGAATATGACTATCCTTTTTTAGTTAATTGACTTAATATAACTATGGTTTATTTTATAGTGACCGCTTGGATCCTTCCGCTGTTCTTGACACTGCCAAGTATATAGGCCTTGTAAAAGTGTTGGCAAAGCATGGCAAGCTCCAAGGTAAGCCTCTGGATGTAGAGGAAAGATGTGGTGCCAGCCCTTGCCACTGGAATAACACGTGAATTGATATTAATGGTATATCATGTCCTACAAAGAGCTTGAACACTTTGCATACAAATTTGCATGTGAATCCGACCAGAGCTACATGGACAGTGTAGGCCATTAGTTTTAATGGATTGGCAAGCTTGTCATTTACATTTGCACAGCTCAATGCCTTTTGCATTTCTGCAGCTAGTTTTTATTAGCATTGCTGTTTGGATGGAGTTTGAAGATCATGACTTATGGCACAATTTGCTTATATGCCTGCACTAATGGCTTTGTTTTTGCTTAAAGAGATCTGAAGGCTGAACATAAAACCTGTAAACATAACCTGGTAGATAAGAATCTGAACTGTGCAGTTTTGTCTTAACCCTTAATAACATTAACAAAATATATATTTTAGTTGAAAAAGCAAATTTGATAACATGGATGATTTGCATGCTCTAATTTCCTCATTGAAAAATTGCTAAGCTTAATAATAATAATAATGAGTTGCACTTGATAATCCAGTCTTCCTCCTGCAGGTTCTTGGTGTGTCTATCAGCTTTGTATGGGAACTTCCTCCTTACATTTCCTCTCTTTGGTTTTTGGAAGAGACAGAAGGGGAAATTACTTGATTTGAATATTGACATTTTTTTCCTAGGAAGCCTTTCTAACACAAATTAGCCTGCTTTTTAAAAATCACTTTTTGTAAAGTGGTCAAAACATTTTGTCTGTAATAATTAAGAACAAATATTATAAAAATGCACTTATTCCATATCCTAAAATGTTTGTTTCTGCCTTCCTAATGAAGCTTAATGAATCTAATGTATTAACATGCAGTCTTTTGGAAAGCTTTCATTGGCTCTGCTTGGCTAATTAGTATCGACATAGCAAACAGGCCCTATCGGTATCAGACCATTAGTCTGGCTGTATATACAGTGTAAACACATCTTTATTATCTGGCCTCCTGACAAGCCATCTGCTGAAGAAACAATGGTGTGATTTAGCAGATGTTAGTGCTGAACGATAAAAGCATCCATTTAGGAGGATCTTACAGCTCAGGGCAGACCATGCAGGGCTATGTGGTGCAGAGTGGGCACACGGTCCCTATCTGTAATTTGTAGTCAAAGTTGCAGGGAAATGATAAAACCATGCTATTGTGGATTTATAATTGTAGTCTCGTTTAGAAATGCAAGTAGTAATTAACTTGAAATCGGCATTATACACTAGAATTTACATTCCTGCCGGGCTTGAAATGCTGTTTTAATAGCAGTTTGTTTTCCCTACATGAAATTACCTAAGGGTCTTTTGTGTTACCTCATTGTAGATGCTATTAACATTCTAAAGGAGATGAAAGAGAAGGGTGTTGTTATCAAAGATGCAACAGTGTCCTTTTTCCACATCCTAAATGGCGCAGCTTTAAGAGGTGAAATGGAAACAGTGAAACAGTTGCATGAAGCCATCGTGACTCTTGGGTTAGCACAGCCGTCCACCAGCATAAGTGTCCCGTTGGTCACTGTGCACCTGGAAAAGTAAGTTCATTGAATTTGCCATGGTAGATGTGGGAATTGCAAGAATGAGCCTGATCGTTTTGGGATTATGCTCTGCAAGTACTCTGGTGACTTGGAAGCGTTGAGAGTCATTTGCTGGTGAATAAGTGCACCAGGGTAACCCTTCAGACACCAGCAGCCTGTGCCTGTGTCTTACTTATTAGTGGAGGTCTCTGGTGACTATTTTTTAAGGAGCATGTAATGGTATCACATTAAATTGTATCTGTGGTTGTGTGTGGTGGCATACACCTATAATCCCAACACTCTGGAGGTTGATGCTGGAGGCTTATAGCAAGTTGAGACCAGTCAGTTCTTAAGCCATCCTTAGCTACAGAGCAACACCCAAACTCCAAAACCTAAAAACAAATCAGGCACAGTGGCGCACGCCTTTAGTCTCAGCACACAAGAGGCAGAGGATGGCATATTTCTGTTGAGTTCTCGGCCAGCCTGGCCTACACATTGAGAACCCAGTGTCTAAAGAAATAATGGTTCTTCAGAGTTTTGTGTCTAATAAGTGCTGCTTATTAATGAATATAAGAAACAAGGATCCTCTGGATTTTTCTTCTTATACCCCATGACTATTATCCAGGTCATAAACAGACTTCTCCTAGTGTTCCTGTTTGATATTCAACCACATGTACCAATGCAATTATTCTATTTGAGAAGTGTTTCTCTTTATGGGAAAATCAATTTTGTTGGTAAGGCAAGATTTTCTGAGGTTGACATTTTTCCCTTTGCAATGCCCTTGTCGGTGCCCAGTTTAAGGCATTATTTGTAGAGTAAGTCATAAATCAGTGCTTTTTAAGGAGGAAGAGTTCTCGGGTGATTGATTAAGCATTTCTTGCCTCCTTTTTATTTTAGATTTTACCTGTTTGTTATCTATTCCCTGGCTTAATGTAGTTTGTAATGTGCATCTCTTGTGACTAGTAGTCCCTGATTTTCCTGTGGGCTGACTTTATAGTTTAAAATATATTGTTCTCATTGTTTCTCATAATTTCTGGTAGTTTTAGTTTAATTTTGTAGTATAGTGACTGTATATATAAATGCTAGTGTTGGATTTAAAATATAAAATTGAAAATATCTCTCCTAACTAGCTTTCTATTAGGAAATGTGTATTTGTGCATTTGGATATATGTATAACCAAAACAATTGCTTGGCCATTCAATCATAAACAGCTACCAAGTTAGATGACTGTACAAATCTTCACCTTCACAATCTCAGGGTTCTATCCGTTTCAAGAAGTAGTGATTCAAACAGTTCTGTGTTCCTGAGTTTCACACTCACAGCCAACTTTAAATAGAAATCCTATAATTAATATGCTTCCTAGTGGAATTTTTTGATTGTTTAAAAGGCCCATCTCTGCAAATTGCATGTGGAACTCTCCACGGGGATTTGAAAGAAGTGGGCCCAGTGCCCAGAAGAATGAGGCCCTCCTACACTACTGGGCTAAACTAAATAACTAACAAAGAAAACGAGGTCACGGCAGAGTCTCACAAACAGGAGTACTTTGAAGACAGACATGAAAAGTTTCCAGAAGAGGTCTGCAGATGGGGCTCGTGAACCAGGCAGGGGAAGTGGACAGAGCGTGAGCTGCGCTAACCTGGAGCAGGCTCTGTCCTTGTGTGTTTAGAACAGCAGATGTTTGTCTCCCGTCACATTTGGTTATCTTCGCTGTCTGGGCTGAGGAAGTGGGTGCCACTGGACGCAGACACTTGGAGGAGGCAGTTCCTTCTCTTCTTGGTCGTTTTTTGTAGTATCTACTGGTTTGTCTGGTTTGTCTTTCCAGAGACAGCCTCCATGACAAGGTCTTTCTGTTTGATCTGTCATAACTAAAAACACGTTGACTGCCCTCCATTCATGAGAAGAGTAAAATTGAAACAAAAGAAACTTCATATTTATAAAACTACCCCCCCAAAACCAAACCACCCTTCTAGTAGCATTTCATTAGTAAAAACTGATATTAACTTTGAAACTTTGATTCAATTCATGTCTGACTGATAGAAGACAGCTAATTAATTCAGAATCATGACAAGTACCAAGATTAACTACACAAGGCCACCCAAATGGCCACAGGCATTTGATTTGATTTAATAACATTGACTTTTCAGTAATATCACATAATTGACTCTAGCAGGTTATGAGTTCATCTGCAAAATGAGCCTTATTTATTTATTTAAACTTGAGATAAAATTATGAAAACAGTTTCAGAACACCAATTTAAGGATCTCCATTTCATTTGTTTTCGGCATGTCACTATACAAGACTCTAAAGGGGATATCATTTTCACATTACAGTTGTATAGCAAGTCTTTAAGATTCTGTCGGCTTTCATTTTGAACTGACTTTTCAACATTTGGATAAAACACAGGAAATAGTAGCTTATGTTACACGTACACTGTAAAATTGTTTTGTGGGTTTGGAAATAATGCATTTTGTTTATATGCATTTGAGAAGGAAAAGCAATATAATCACAGGTTGACATAATCATAAAGGATTTGGTAAACCACCTGCTTTATACTATTCGTGTGATAACATTTAACATTGAACAGGAAAGAGCATTGGATTTTTGTGTGCTTCCTGTTGTCACAGTCTTGAGCCCTTTATTTACATGCAGTCCTTTGAATGTTCCCTTAAGTATTTTGTTTTGCTGTAAATTGTGTGTATTTGATTCAACTCCTTATTGATTCGGGGAGATGACAGAGGTCCTCTGTTACTAAAGCGGAAAGGACTTATTTAAAATGAGGTAAGAGCTTTTGAGTAGTCTTCACACTATATTAAAGGAAACAACTCAAAGTGTGGTGCTGTTCCACACTCACAGGTCCTTAGATCCATTTGTTTGTTGGTGTGGAAAGTATTCGAGGCTGCTTAACTGGATTATAATAAGTACAGATGATCAAAGCGCTCTAATTTCTGCTTTCCATTAAGGAGTTTTGTGTGTGCTCATTTGTGCTTTAATTTATGCATGCATTTTGTTCATTTCTCTTCCCAGAACTGTTGCTAAATTAATGTTGAGTTCTTCATAAATGTCCTAATTTCCTTAAGGTGAACTTGTAAAAATTTAAATTTGAAACAGTGTAGCCTAGCTACATATATGTCACATAAATGGGAGGCCCACTTCTAAAATGCTGGTTATTGTGGGGTAAACACTCCCCTTCAATTTGAGCGTCTTCATTTGTACTGGATACTTTTATTAGATGTGGAATGCTTGCCTTCCCGAGTAAAACTCTTTATATGTTGAAAGGAAATTAGAGAGGCTTGGCTCTTTTACTCCATTATTGCAATTAAGAATTTAGCATCATCAGTGCCAAAGGACAAAAAGTGTTTCATTTGCCCTAGGGGGACAGGACAGTGATAAGATGATTTTTCGTCAAGGATCATTGGGTCGTAATTAAGTTACATTCATGGCTATTGCTTTTTGAAGGATGATTGGTAAATGACAGGCTTCATGTGCTTCTTACGGACAGTGTGCAGGGAGGTTTTTTTCTCCCTCTGTCAGAAAATCCTGTTGAGCCTGATAATGTAAATGTGGCATTTTACTCTGAACAAAAGAGCAGGGAAATGAGCTACCTTGTCTAATCATTCAGTTGTTTAACACCGACTTCCAGTTTAGACTCAATTGGCTGGAAAGCACTTGACATGCGAAGTCAGCGCCGCTCTGAGCGAGCGTGTTTGAGTAAATTCTCAAGTAGTGACAGCTAAATTGTACCTAGGCTACAAAGCCTTCAGCACAGTTAATTTTGGGAGGATTAGTTGTAATTGCAACACCAGTCTCCTTGAAGATTTCTCATTTATAGATGATGAATGGGGAAAACAAAAAGGAAAACCCTTTGGCTCTTTGAAGGTGCTGGACAGAGCGTTTGTGAAGGCAGTGGTTCCTCCTGGACCATTTCCCCATTCTAAACATAGTTCTTACTTGCTTCTTTTTTAATGCTGCCCACCTCTACCTCCGTCTACTTATCTCTGCCATTTCTGATTTGAGGGCTGTTCAGTTAAGTCCTTCAGTAAATTGTTACTTCACTAATACTTTGTGCTTAATGCTGAAGTACTTTATTCCAATTAGAAGCTAATAGTTGTCATATTTTTTGTTGCTTAAATTATGTATCCACCTCGGATTCGAAAGTCATTTCCTACAGATGTGTGAAGAGACTAAGTCAAAAGCTACAGATGTGAATAGACGGTTGTCACAGGTCTTCTAGCTGTAGTTCAGCATTGCGTGGAACACGTGTATGACGACATGTATGAAGGGCTGCTTCTGTGGATGTGTGTCCGCAAGCTTGAGCCGAGCTAGCGCGTGTTCTTCTGTCGTTGACTTTGCACACGTTGGTTTCCTATCAAAGACTGCAGTGACGGTAGCATTAGATTTGCCGTGTGAGCAAGCATCACAAGTGCTGTTTCAGTTCTGTGCGCCTACTCGTGCAAGTGTAGAGTCTGTATGTAGAGTCGCATTTCCCACAAATCGGAAAGAGACTCAAGTGAATGTTGAGTGGGCCACTCTGATTAATAAATGTAATTCTTCTTCAGTTGTCAGATTTCTTACTAGACATGCACTCTATTAGGAATGTATACATGTCCTCAATATTTAGAATGGCAGAATCATCTTTTCTGGTTTTTTTGTTTTGTTTGTTTTGTTTTTTTGAGCTGAGGATCGAACCCAGGGCCTTGCGCTTGCTAGGCAAGCACTCTACCACTGAGCTAAATCCCCAACCCCTTTTCTCTGGTTTTGTCTTAATTTCTATATTTGTATTTTATGTCTATATTTGTGTTTATTTTCTGGTATTTGTATTTATTTATTTATGATTTGGTAACACCTGTAAGTTTGCATTAGCCAAAATACTATTTTTTCAAAATTGACTGCTTTTTATTAACATACAGTTTTAGTTGTGAGAATTATTTTATGTGATCCCTCATATTTTAACAGGGTTTTTGGTGTTTAATGATAGTGCAAATATATTTTTGTCTTAGAAATAATAATGTGTCATGCAGTAGGGGTGTGTGTGTGTGTGTGTGTGAGAGAGAGAGAGGGGGGGGGGGGTGGGGGGGGTGGTTTGTGAAAACCGTAGCTGGAATTTGGTTTTCATGCATGGACTTTGCAATTGTATACCAAACCTAGGCACAGAATAGACTTGAAATAACAGATTTAAAAAAATCTTTTGAATATAGATTTAACATTAAAAGACTTTTTCCAAAGGACTATTGTGTTTAACTACATTTTCAGTCATTTCTGGTCTGCCAAGTGTATGAAGAAATCATAGAATACTTTAGGATGCAGAGGCTGGCAATGTGCTGGTCCACATTTTGTCTAGGAAGTATCTTCCCTTTTTTTCTTTTAGTACTTTGCTACTTAGTATTTTTATCAGTGGTTGTTGGAATGACTCACGTACATGACACGTGACCCTAATCAGCAAAGATTAGAACCAGCTGGGCACCTGAAGGACCCACATTCAGTGGTACAGCTCTTAGGTGAAGGTCAAAATCTGGAGTCCTACAGATGTGCAAGTTTCGTCACCTGTTCCCAGGTTCTACCCGAAAAGGTCAGAATGATATAAAGGACTTTCTGCTTTAAGTGACACCGGCATGCACAAGGTGCATGTAGAGAATAAAGAGAGCAAGGAGCCAACGAGTCATTTCCTCTACTTCTGTCTTCCATCCAGTCTGTAGGGAGTGTTTTGTAGATTGAATTTACCCTGTGGGCAGCCCTAGGGAGTGCTAACATATATGAATTATTTCCATTTCTGTTTTGTCTTTTCTGTTGTTGTTCTGGGCATGGATAATCTTCAGAAGCATATATTTGGAGACTGAAGACTATTAACATGTCGCTTTGATTGACAGAGCAATTATTCATTCATTTATTGATAGTTTTGACCTAATGTAGGGGAAATACAGTTGAGACAGTGCTGTTCTGGTTTGGGAGTTGATCTGAAAAAGCAGATCTTGCTGTGTCAAAAGATGGTATGTGTTAGTTTTCTTCTTACAGATGTGTTCATAGTTTTCCATGAAGGGGAACTGTGGAAAGGCAATAACCGAGCCTGTGTCTGAAGCAAGGGAAAATACTGATTATATGAAGCGTTATAGCATATGTGGTAGCGACTATAGCATTTCCTTCATATGACAGTAATCTAGCCTGCAACATCTACTTTCGGTTTTGAAATTAACCTGTAATTTAGTCTTCACCCCAAATGACAAAAATTCAAATGACTCAGTGGGGTGCCAGAAGATGCACTGTAAACAGGACTTGGTGCAGGGTACAGCCGACTTGGCTTGACGGTGTGCTCATTTCCCGCCATGTCAGCTCCTCATGCACAGTGAGGAGCTCTGTATTTCACTTTCTGGTGCAGCTTAAAAATCTTGATCCAGATGCAGTAGTCATCTAACCTAGGGCAACGTAACGTGTATAAGGGAAGAATGTAAGGCTTCTAACGACGTTGTGAAAGGTTTCCTTCTGTGAGAACTGTCGGCGTGTGTAAGAGGATGAATGCCTTCTCCAGAAGGAACCTCTGCTTGTCACGAGGTGTGCTTTCTGTCTATAGATTGAACTGTGCTTTAGAAATAGATCTCATGGTATCTTTAAAAAAAAAAAAAATGTGCAGTCTAGTAACAAATGATTGCCCTGGTGTTTTCACAGTGAAGTATGTAACAAAGTGCTTGGGCTGAGAGTCAGGGACCTGCTCCAGGGCTGCCATCTGCTTACTCTGTACTTCAGGCAAAGCCATGATTCCAGAGGCCTCTTTAAAAAGAAAGGAGGAGGGAGAGGAGGAGAGAGGGAGGGAGGAGGGGAGAAGGAAGAAAGAAGAAGGGCAACTGCCAGGAGAATTGCCTCTGATATCTCTGGGACTCTTCAGAATTCTTCACACTCACTTGTCCTTTCAAAGGGAAAAAGTACATGCTTAGGAAACTCTGACTTAGTGAAGCTATCTTTTTCTTTTAAATATCACATTTAAAAAGGTGCTGTGACTTTTTTTTTTTTTTTGGTTTTTTGAGACAGGGTTTCTCTGTGTAGTTTTGGTGCCTGTCCTGGATCTCGCTCTGTAGACTAGGCTGGCCTCGAACTCACAGAGATCACAGCCTGGCTCTGCCTCCCGCGTGTTAGGATTAAAGGTGTGTGCTACTGTGACTTTTAATGAAGCTTTTTTTTTTTTTTTTTCAAGAAGACATAAAGTTTAGAATTGTATAGTTCGCTGATCACTAAAAATAATCTCCTGTGTTAGGAGGACCTGTTGTACTTCTGAAACTGGTGCTGTTTCCTACTCATCTAGTGAGGCTGAGGGATGGAAAGTTCCACAGCAGTGTGGCTCAGTGCTTGCACACACCTGCCAGCTGCCAAAAGCTTCCACAATCTGAAATTGTGGCTGGTTCCAAAGGGATCTGAACTAGTGGGGAAGACAATGTGATGGTCAGTAGGCCTTGTTTTGAGAAGTAACAGCCTGATAGCGGTTTATTGTGCATACTCAGATCTTTTCAGCCTTCCCCCAAACACTCTTTAAGAAGCAGAGCAATAAAATCAAAGTGAGGAAAACCGTAGAACGTGTCAGAACTCTCGTTTAGAGGAGAGGTTGTCCTGTCTTCTCCATGTGGGCTTAATGGTTTTGTCTTAAGGAAAGTTCACTATTGATGGTTTCCTTGTTCATTATATGTTTGTCTCCATTGTTTCTGAGAGCCTAAACTGAATTTAGATACATCTTTTTCTTTGTTGTCAATTTATTTTTCCAAGGGGTGATTTACCTGCCGCGCTTGAAGCCAGCATTGAATGCCATGGGAAATATAAAATATTACCCAGGATTCATGATGTCTTGTGTAAGCTGATAGAGAAAGGGGAGACTGATTTAATCCAGAAAGGTTAGTAACTGTCCACCTTTTTATTCTTGAGTCTTTAGTCTGACTGTGGAGCTGTGAAAGGAAAATGTAGGAGCAGATAAACACTTCCTGAGAAACCGTCAGTCTTCTGAAAGGAAGTGCTTCTAAATATTTGAAACACCCTGCTTTTCGCTAGCTGTTCCTTTGGGAATATTGCCCCTCTGTTATTTCATGTGCATGCTAGTGTTGGTGAGCTGCCTTGATGAATATACCATTGTTGATCTTACCCTCACTGGCTCTCTTTAGTGCTAGTCTTCAGTATTTAATGCCATCAATATGTGCCATCAGATAAGGCTATGATAGTAAATTTGATAAGGCTGTAATCTCTCTAGTCTCCAAGTTTGTTCATTTTGATTTATCTAGATTTTCATGGTACTGTCTGGTTTTCTCATGCTCTGTGTATTCTCCCTTCTCTGCTATCTAGCAATGGACTTTGTGAGCCAAGAGCAAGGGGAAATGACAATGCTGTATGACCTCTTCTTTGCCTTCCTACAGACAGGAAATTACAAAGAGGCCAAGAAGATCATCGAGGTATGCTTTTCAACTTTGCTGTTCTAATGTACAGCTATTTAGACTCTTAATTAGAATACATTTAAAAATTTTAACCTTTCATTATCCTTGTTCTGATTCATCTTAATAGAATTCAATCCCAATAATAATGGGAGGAGGTGGCTGGGCCAGCTTTATTGTATATAATTACAGTACAGAAAAGCAGTCTGGTTGTATATTGAATTTGTTTTCTCACTTTGCTAAATTCACTGTTATATATCAAAATGATATTTGCATATTACATCTTGAATTGTGAAACAATTAAATTAAACTGGTATTCCTGGGTGTAAAGTTGTTAATCCTCTTTGCCAAAGAATTCTTTGTTCTCAAAAGCAGTAAAATTCAATTTACTGCAGACCAGGCTCACATTTATTTGTGATGCTTGTCTACAAGTTAATCAGCCAAACGAGTACTGTCTGCTATGGTTTGGCATTTGATTTAAATTTTTTTTTTTTTGTCCCCACTATGGTAAGCAGCTTATAGGAACTAGGTGACAAACCTGGCCTCTTTGGGATTAGTATATTTTATCTAGGCTTTACTGAATTTTTTCTTACTAGAATTGATAAGGCAACAGCTAACGGAAAGTCTGTCCAAATGGTGATTAATTTCATTATCAAACAATTCTATATCTAGTAAGAAAATATTCCACAGAAAACAGATGTGGTGCATTAAGAGTGCCGCCTTGCTACGGAAACCACTGCTGTGCGAACCCCAAAGAAATCACATTGCTCCAAGTCAGGCTTGGCTGGTACCCTGTCTAAAAGTGTACAGAGTCCCAGGTTGGCTCTCGGTCTCCTTATTTTTGTATAAATTATCCCTGGTCATGGGACTGAAGGTGTAGGCACATGACCCAGAACGTCATTGCTGTGTCTTCCAGACAGGATCTCACTCTGTAGCTCTGGCTCCTAGAACTCACTATAGAGCAGGCCAACCTGCCTCTGCCTTCCAGATGCTGAGATGAGAGGCGGCCTCCATGGCTGGCTTGTATCTTCAAATGTCTTTAAAGAAGGAAAATGTAGTATAGGAGATTGTGGAATTAAGGCAGAACTTTGTTCAGTTTCTCTGTCTTGTCTGTCGACACACTTGTCAGTCTTGTAGACAACACTTCTAAAACTCCCACAGTTAATTTGTATTGTCTAGAAAATGGTTTCAGGAGATCTTCAACTGGAAGCACTGTCTTCTTCTGGGTCTATTGCTCTGGGGCACCGTCCATGGGCCGCTGACTGAGGCAGGACACTGTGTCCCTCTGTAGTATATGCAGGACCCAGAAAAACAAAAAACACAAAAACAAAAACCAGAGCCTTAAGAGTGAGTTCCCTTTTGCCATCCATTGAACTTTCCTAAGCTGCCTTATCTATAAGAGGGAATGTAATACCTGTCTTTAAGGCTCAGTCACATAATGTGTGTAAAGAAGCTTGCACATTTCCCGGATTATGGTAAATGATCAATAGTATTAATTCTCTTTGCCCCTCAAAGGTAGGGATTGTTTTGTCTCCTTTGTTCTACATGATTTCCATGCGATGCTCAATGTAAGGTCATGTAGGTAGGCAAGAGAAAACTGGCTTTTAAAACTTTACTTAGGACTCTGCCTGTATGGGTCAGTTAGGATGACTGTTAAAAACAGTGGGTGTGTATAAAAAACTGTTGAGTCAGTAAGGAATTAATTCTGTGTAGGGGTGAAGGAGACTCAGTAGATAGAGAATCTGTGTAGGGGTGAAGGAGATGACTCAGTAGATAGCGTCCCTTACAAGCACGAACATTTGAGTTCACTACTCCAGCACCCGTGGAAAAAGCCTGATCTAGCAACATTTGCCTGTTACCCAGCAGTAGAAGGCTGAGGCAGGAGAGTTCTTGAGGGTCACTGGCCAGCCAGTCTAGCTAATCAGTGAGTTCCAGGTTGAGTGAGGGCCACCGTCTTGGGAAATGAAGAGAACAATTAGGAGAGATGTCTGGAGTAAACCTCTACCTCCACACATACAAGCATAGGCATGTACACTTGCATGGAACACACACATGCAGCACACATGCACAGAAAAATAAAGAAGAACGGTACAACCACGGCAGTGGCCAGGCACAGGAAGGGACAGTGGGGAGTGTGGTATGTGAGAACGTTTAGCTCATTGTCAAGGCTGAAGGGCAGGTTTGTTTTGCTTTTGTTAATGGGTTCATAGCTAATGGAGGGCTAGCTATGGGGAGGATTCGTAACACTGACAAAAAGATACAAGCAAGATTGAGTTTATAAATAACATGACCTGTTTTGTTTTTAAAATGAGCTGGTGTGTATACATATGCTATGTAGTATTTTATTTCTATACATGGGTCATTAAAGGAGGGTGAGTTATAGCTGATTTTTAAAATATCGTAGGTAATTTCTAAATTCTTCCAGTGAGTAGCTTGTACTTGGAAAAAGAAATGTTTTCTTCAAAGGGGAATAGAATGAGAAAACAATAATTAAACAGTAGGTTGAGTCTCCAGGAGCTGAAGTGACTCCTTGAGAAGGAGGGGGTCTGAAAGAAGTCTATCTACAATGTTGACTGGCTTGAGGAATGTGTGGGGTCTGAGCATTTAGGAGAGTCAATCTTCTCCCTGTGTAGAGATTGGGGCCCCTCAGGAGGAAATGCATGTGGAGCAAATGCGTTTAAGGAAGCATCCATGCGTTTATAGCATTAGGAAACAGAGAGGCCACAAAGAATGGCCACTCCCGTTTGTTTGTTCTGGGGAGGACTGAGAACTCTTCAGAAGGGAGTTAAAAACGCTGGGGACCAGAATAAGGAGATGAAGTAAGTCAAAGAGTAACAGATTCCCGGTACACCCAAGGAGGATCCTGGGAGATTCAGGCAGGTGAGGTTAATGAAGATCGCAGGGTTGCAGGCATGAGAATCTTTTGTGATTATACTGAGTGTAATGGCATTAGTTGGCAGACGGTCACTGACAGCACCCCTGCCATGAGTGGTGGACATGTGCTAGCTGTCATCTGAAACCTCCTGCTAAGGTGACTGATGGCATCTAAGCAGCTTCCCATTTTGACCAATTTCTCTCTTTCCTTCCATAACAAATAGATCATGTCTTACAGTCTTGTCACATTGTCTGATGGGTAAATGAAACACAATTGATTAGTTTCTCCTCGAGAAATTCCCTCCCTTGACAAGTCGACACTGTCCACCTCTTCACATCTGGCTGGCATCCTCGGTTTTCAGACCATCTTCTCCAGGTGGTTTCTGGACAGTGAGTTAATCAAGACAGAAATCAAGACCCTCTCTCTGGTTCATCCTGCTAGAGATTTGAGTAGAAACCAGGTCTTCCCAATTTTAATATAGCATTCCATTTTAGAAGTTATGTTCAGGTCAGATGGTATTTCTCTGTAAAGAGGAAAACAAAATGGCACCTCGTTCCTTTAGCGGCTGTTTGAGCACTTGACTGACCTCCTAGCACTGGCATGTTTCAGAGCATAAGATAAAATGGGTTTTGTCTGATCCACTTTGTGTGAGATGACATATTTGAGCAGGAAAGGTTAAATAATGGTGTGAAATTTTACACAGCTCCTAAAAGTTTCCATGAAGAAGTCTGCCATCTAACTCCATCCTTAGCCATCTGTGTGGCTCAGTAGTCACTCACTGCTGGCCGTGGGCCAGGCACTACATAGCGTTGGTCACAAGTGAGCTTTTACCATAACTCCAGCCTCCTTCCCTGGGACTCAAACCTGCATCTCCAGCTAGGCAGTGTAAGGACAGCTGGGACTTTCATCCTGAGCCTCAGAGAACCGCTCTGAGAAAGAGCTAGGGCAAAGAACGTCAGGTAGTGGCAGCCATGGAGTTTGAGGTCAGGACAGTTCCCATTTTCTGTGGCTTCTCCGGCACTCTTCCCACCCATGCTCTTCGGACATGCTGCCCCAACTTTTGAATGTATCAGAACCACTTTCTCTGGGGTTATCGTCCCTCCTCTGCTCACCCTCTCCCTTCCATTTTATTGAACTGAGATCAACTTACTGTCCTGGGTAGTGGGGGGTTTCTCACTTTGGTCTTTGGTGCCTTTAGGTCTAACACTAGTAGTTAGGACTCTAGTGCAGTCTTCATTACCTACCCTTTGTTCTTTACTTGAGGAAATTACAAACTTGATCTCAATTTGCTTTCCTTAATAGGGTCCGAGTTCGGTCCTTGTACGCTGTGCTGATTTCAAAGCTAGTGTTCTCTCTGGCTTCCAGAGTCTAATGCCAGTTGTGATGTAACGCCTGGTGAAGAGGACCATGGCTAGTGATAGGCTGTTCATTTGGTTTGCTCTTTGATACACCTGATCTCTGACATTTGCGGAGAAAGGGAGAGAGGCTAAAAGGCTCACTGTGGTGCCCACTGTCCTCCCAGGTCTAGCCTAGCGATAGGGCTCCAGTTGAGTCGGCGTCGGGGAGCCCTGTGCATGTCATTTTACTTTCTACTGCGCTGGCTAGAGGGAGTGGCCATGGAGTGTGTTTCCTTGAAGTCCGTTTTCGTCATTCCATTAGTATTAGCAAGAAAAATCAAAGCAAGGAAAAATTTACTCTTACCAGACAAATTTAAGTTCATATGAAATAAAGGTTGAAATGCAATAGAAAAAATGTTCATGTCCCTTCACTTGAAAATTGTTTTATATTTATCTTTATTAACATGCATAGGCATTGTACCCAGAGAGTGGTGTCACAGAGTTATCAAGTGATGAAAACATTTTGTTTTAACTTTCTGCCTATGCAGTTGTGTTGTTAGAACTGCAGAAAGCTGTGCTCTAGGGCACAGGAACTTGGCTAGAAACAACAAACATGGCAGTCTTTCTCCTAGAGTAACCATTTAGCCTCCCCATCCACTAAATAAATTATATGTAAGGAAAATCAGAAAGAACTGGAGGTTACCTCACTATTTGAATGTGCACTAGCTGGCCTTTGATGTTATATTAACATCCCAGTTAGAATTCACTTCTTCCCTGTGTTTGATTGCGTTTTCTATTGCTGCTTTCAACTGCAGTGTTTAACTTTAGTTAGATGCTCAGAGATAAGCCAGAAGTGCTGGCTGCTCCAGCAGCCTAGGAGATTTAGTTAATCTGACCTAGATGTTCTTTTGATGATTGAGGTTTGTATATGAAAACAGTTCTCAATTTCAAAATGAAACAGAGGGGGAGATGTAGCATCTAAGTCAGCTGTCCTGCCAGCAGCGGGGATTAATCAGCCCTGAACAGGAAGAGTTAGCTCCATGTTGTGCTCTTTAGATCTTATGGATTTGGATCAGCAATAACACTGGAGGTTGTAAGTGAATGTAGCCCTTGCATTTTCCATGTTCTAAAGAGGATTATTTGTTCTTTTTCAAGGGCTTTCTGTGTACATTGATGTTAATTTCATACTTGTTAAGATGTATGTTGAAAAGAAGATGTGAGAGGATCCTTGAATACAGTCCATGTCTGGATGTAGAGGTTAATATTTGAAAGTGCGTTCCAGTGGTCACTTTACTCAGTATGTGATTTTATAACCCGGAGTACAGATAGTTGCATGGTTAAAATGAGAGCACCCAACTTAAACTCTACCAGGCTCTGTCCTGCAACTCAGGCTGCAGTGTGGTACTTTCTACATCAGCTCTTCATTTCCACTTGCGCAGTGTCTTTTTAACTAAGAAATACTGGGGTGCAGAGTGTGGTAGAGTGCTCCTGTAGTCGGCTACTGGAGAGGCTGAGGCAGGAGGACCGCTGGAGTCTGGAGGTCAACCAGGGCAACAGCAATACCTCAGTCTGAAAATACCAACAGCCCTGGGGTTTATAAATAAGCCCTGGCATTCTGGGGACACCTGGCTTGACAGTGGAGAGAGCAGGCACAGTGTCTTCTCTAGGTTGGCACGCAGCCAGGGCAGATGAGTATGTAGTTGTCTTATCTTGACGCTGTGATTGAAAGGCAGCGTTCCGTGGTGAAACCCTCTTACAGATGATGCAAATGCTATCATTACAGGTACAAATCCTTGGAATTATGTTGAAATGGTTTGTCTTTTATTCCAATATCCAACATTGTGAAATATGTGCTTGAAGCCAGAGTTACTGACTAAACCTTCAGAATTTCTAATTGAGTGTATAACTAACATACATCTCAGTTATTGAAATAAGCCAAGACTAAACTAATGCTAAGGACTTAGCTAGTTTTAAATGCTCGGCAGCACATCCAGCGAGTGGTAGAGTACTTTCATCAAAGTATGTTCTAAAATTGAAAGCTACTGGGTTTTATTAAAATTAGGATTTCTTTATGATTCTACATAGCAAATTAGTAAGTTGTGTCTGTCCAGTCTGTTGGGATGTTGAAGTGAGGGAATGGAGTTTTGTTGTGGGGTGAGTTGGCATGTGCAGGTATGTGTTTATCTTTACATATTCTTTGGTTGATTTAATTAATTACTTCTCCCTGAACTAAACAAAATGAATCATTTTAGTGTTTAAAGATCTTTAGAATGGCATGCAGGGCCCTGGGTTTAATCCCTAGTACCAAAACAAACAAACACATAAAACGAGAAGATTATAGAATAACTATTGAGCTGGGAAGGAGCATCTTGAAATACCTAAGTCTTGTAGATATCTGTTAAACACGGGGTCCATTATATGCTTAAAGGTCTGTGCTAACAGTGGGGTCTGGTTGTAGCACATATGTGGCAGCAAGTTTATTAGAGGGAGAAACTGGCTTCAAGGAAGGATTACGCCGAATCTCAAGTGTTATGTGGTGGTTGTATTACAGACTCCAGGCATTAGAGCTCGGCCTGCAAGACTTCAGTGGTTTTGTGATAGATGCATTTCCAACAATCAGGTCAGTATTTGATTTCTGATGTCTGAAGCACTTAAAACTCAGGAGTAAGCAAGTGCCAGCATTTGGGGGTTCCCGAGATGTCCTTGTGGACACAGTGTTCGCTCAGTGCTCCTCCAAATAAATTACAGCGTGGTTTGTGTTCCTGGGGGTACATTAGAAGTCCAAGAGTGTTGGTCTAGGCTCTGGAGGTTTCCACCTGCCGCCTTCTACTTGGTGTGAGCAAGCCAGCAGTGGACAGTGTGTTGTGGCAGGAGGAGGTGCCTTCTCTCCAAGCTCACTGCATCTGCTTTTATCACAGAAGCAAAACCCTGGCACAAGGCAGCACACTGTCAGGCTGCCTGCCTGTGTGCTCCCCACTGTTGCCTGCCTCGGGTTCTATGCCATCGAGACGCTCTCTGGAGAGTCTATAACTTTGTGACTCATGTTGTGTTGTTTGATTTCAAGGGCCTTTTAAACTTTAAAGCACCTTGTTACTGTAGTAAAATATTCACAACATGAGTGATGGGGTTAACTACTTTCCGATGCACGGTTCTGGTGTTAGGCAGGCCGTGCCTGGCCTCCTGTCGTGCTTGACACTTAGTCTTTTGGTGGAGTTAACCTGTGGATATCACTCTGTATAAATAAAGTGCTGATTGGCTAGTAGCCAGGCAGGAAAGGATAGGGTAGGCGGGACAAGGAAGAGGAGAAGGCTGGGAAGAGACACTGCTAGCAGCTGCCATGAGAAGCAACATATAAAGACACTGGTAAGCCACAAGCCATGTGGCAAAGTATAGTCTAACAGAAATGGGCTAAATATAAGAGTAAGAGCTAGACAATGGTAGGCCTGAGCTAATGGCCAAGCAGTTTAAATAATATAAGTGTCTGTATGATTATTTTATACGTGGGTTGTGGGACCGCGGGGGCTTGGTGGAACCTGGAGAGAAGCTCTCCAACTACAGTCCACTGCTTGTGTTGTTAACTGTAAAATACACTTCGTACATTGTGCAAATCTATCTGTTAATCTTTTTAAGGTTGAAACTCTTGAAAAGTTAGTGGAGCTGACCCAGAAGCTGTTTGAATGTGATAGAGACCAGATGTACTACAGCTTACTAAAAGTGCACAGTAAGTAACAGCGCCCCTGTCCGTCCTCCTCCAGGCTGCAGAGGCCACAGCAGGGAAGGAGTACTGACTGGGCTCTGGAGAAGTCTGAGGATTGTCAAATAGGAGCCCTCAGCACGGGCCAAAGGGAAGACTAGCTGGCCTTCCTGCAGAACATTACGTTGTATCACTCAATGTTGTTGAGACACGTTTATAGATCTGACGGTCCTTGCTGCAGTAACGAGAAGGTCAAGGTCCTCTGCTCAGTCATTTTCTTCTGTGCTCCTGGCACCCAGAAGGGCAGGTGACACATCCATGTGTTCAAGATCTGCTGTACTCATTCACACCTACAGGCTGGAGACTTGTGTGTACCCTAACACATCTGCCTGTGTGAGGAGGGATGGGGCGGACACTGAGATTGGGTGGGTATAAAAAGAAAGATTTCTTTTTGATAGTTTTTCCTTCTTAAAACTGAGGTCATCCTATGGTACCAGGGACATAGGACATGCTGTCTGATTCTGTGGGAAGGAAGTAGTAGTGCTCAGGGTTAAGTGGTACCTTGAGTGTGGATCCAGTGGGTTCATAAAATGGTCTCTTTAGTGGTCTCACTTTAGTGGTCTCGCTGTTTTGTGAGTTGGGTAGGAAGCCATTGGTTCATACTAGTGTTCTGCACTAGGCCTGAGAGGCCAGATCAAAATGGTGATCCATGCTAAGCAAACCCAAACTGAATTAGTTTACCTTGTAAGAAATCAGGAGAAAGACAGACACACAGAGAAGGAGATAAATGAGAATGGGAATTGCCAAGTCTACAAACAGGCCAGTTAGTGTGGCAGGGTCCTTTTGTTTTCTTTTGGTTGGTTTGGTTTTGTGTGTGGTTGGGTTGGTTCCTTCTTGTCTCTAAAGCCAACCTGCCTTGCTCAGCTCATTGAGCACTCATGTTTTACACAGTGGAGTAGATGTTTTCCAAATCTTTTATGCCAACTCAGAACAGAAAAAGAACTCAAAGCCACAGAATTTAATATTAATAGAATGTTTTGAGGATCACTGTCTTTTCTCTCCTGTTTTATGTAAATCCTGAAGTAGCTTTCCCAGTCATTCCTGTAATAGCTGTAAACATATAGGCATAGGTCTTGTAGGAACATGCACATCTGTGTAAAAACCATATATATTATTTGTTTTGTTTTTGTTTTTCCAGACAGGGTTTCTCTGTGTAGCCCTGGCTGTTCTGGAACTCACTCTGTACACCAGGCTGGCCTCGAACTTAAGGAGATCCGCCTGGCTCTACCTCCTGAATTCTGAGATTAAAGGCCTACACCACCACGACCTGTGTTAAAACTGTTATTTCATATGAGCATATTACTTTTTTTTTTTTTTAACTCAAGTACAATCTTTTTCTCCATTTTAATCATCTATAAGTACTAATATACTGGTTGGATATCCTAGAATTCATTTCACTAGTCCCCCGTTTCTTTGAATAGATTTTAGTTTTCCATGTACCTGAATCTTGGTTTGTACCATTAATTTCCATGTGACTGAATTCCAGGTATTTTTCTGAAGGTTGGAGAGTGATTTGAGATATTGTCTTTTTATAACCAAGTAATGCTCTATTCTGTTTATACCAGCACCCACGTTTGGCTGTTGCTATGATACTGAAGTGGAGGTCATTTTATCCAGCTGTCTCTGGTTTTACAGACAGCGGATGAGTTAATGGTCCTGTCTTTTTAAACATGTTTTTAGTGGAAGCTTCCTTAATGCCACTGTCACTGTTTTCTTACGTTGAAGGTACTTCAGTTTGTACATGGTGTTTTGGTCTTCTTTCTTTTTGTTGCTGTTGTTTTGAGACAGGCCTTACTTTGTCCTCTGTCTTCCCTGGAACTCAGGTGTATACCAGGCTGGCCTTGAGCACCTCTGTCTCCTGAGTCCTGGGCTCAGAGCCTTGCACTGCCGAGCTAGGCCTTGCTACCTTCATAAATAAAAAAAGTAGACGTTTATTTGCATACATAGATTGCTCTGTCTAAAACAGCTGCCTTTGATTTGTTGTTTTGCATTAAAAATTCCTCAGCTGTGGTTTTTATAATTTTACAGCCCTAGTGTTTTAGTCTACTTGAAGTTATTTGTTTTATTTTTCCTTCAGGCACATATAGTCACTGACACCTCATGCTCTGTGGCCTTTCCTTCCATTGCCATGCTAGTAAAATGGATATATTGTGAGCTCTGAAGATCCACAGAGCATCAGTTTGCGGGCTAAGTGTGAACCAGTCAGTGGGCACTCCGTCTGCAGACTTCCTGCCCCAGGATGTTCTTGTCAGCGCTCTGTTTGGTGACCTCCGTCACTCACTGTTTTGACTGCATTCTGGGTTGTTTGGAACTCCACATTGAATTCAGTCTACACTCTGGGGCTTTTTTTTTTTTTTTTAACTGTAAGAAATACATTTATTGGAAAACACAAAAATTTATATTTTATTTTCAGTTTGTAAGAGTTTGGTGTCCTTGAAACCTCTAAAATTGATGGGTTTTTTTCTTAAATGGATTCATGGATTTTTTAAAAACCTGTTGTTTCAGTTATTTTTATATTTAAATTACCCAGTCTGTGTCCAGTGTGTGTGTCCTGTTCTAGAGCTAAAGCTGTAGGCAGGCTCAGGTCTCTGGACCTGGTTGCTGTCAGTCAAAGCCATCTCTCCTCTCCTCTCCTCTCCTCTTCTCTTCTCTTCTCTTCTCTTCTCTTCTCTTCTCTTCTCTCCTCTTCTCTCTCTCTCTCTCTCTCTCTCTCTCTCTCCCTCTCTCCCTCTCTTTAGTGGGTGGGTGTTACTTGTTTTTCGAGACAGGGTTTCTCTATATGTAGCTCTGGCTGTCCTGGAACTCACTCTGTAGCCCAGGCTGGCCTCAAACTCACAGAGATCCACCTGCCTCTGCCTCTCAAGTGCTGGGATTAAAGACGTGCGCCACCACACGCAGCTCAGCCATTTTGCCTATTTTAAAAGAAGAAAATTCTCTTCCAATGGTTTGTGGTCTATGTGGCAGATAGCTGTAAATCATCCACCCATCTTGTATTCATTGCTTAGAATCCTTGTGTTGGCTGTAGATGTAGCGCACAGCCCTGCTGCCCTGACCCTGGAAGCCCCCTTCTGTTGCCCGACCTGTGCCACAGAAGAACTGCTCCTGGGCTTGCTTTGCACACAGTAAGGGCTCTTGGGCTTGGACGGTTTTTTTAACTCAAGTTTTATACTTTTAAATATTTATAACACTTAGGTTTTTATGTTACAGGAGGAGATTTTAATAAAAGGAAGATACAGTTATAAGACTATTGCTGTAAAAGCTAGTTGTGTGAGGTTTATGTCAGTTAGACTGACTTTCTAATCGTGTCTATAAAATCACTCTGAACTGGAGGTTAACCCCACTGTCTAGACCAGGAGTTGCCGCTGTGGGCCTGTGGTGCCAGTCCTGCTCACCTTTTGTCTTTGTCTCTGTTGCTGATTGCTAGTTAAGTGTGTCAAAGTTTGTGCTTCTAGCAGTCACTAGTTGTTAAAAAACCTTAATATTTTTTGGAGGGCAGGATTTGGAGAGGAAGAATCTTGGGGTGCCACTCACTTTAGTGGTGATGCTTTCCCTCTTGATGTAAGAAGTAGAAACAGTCGTGTTTTCCAGGATACTGTGGTCAAGCTTACCTCCCTAATTCAAAGAAAAGGACATCTAAAGCAGGACTATTGTTATTTGTAAAAACTAGGTATCACAACATTGAAGTAAGTAGCTTATTGGTACAAAGACATCTACCTATTTCCTCTACAAGAGACTTCTTGTGCCCTAAAACTTATTCAGCAGTGTTGCCATAAGAATTGTATAACACCTGGGCAGAGATCCTTTACCAGCAGGTGAGATACAGACAGCTTTCTCCTCACCCAAGCCAAGGCACCTGGACATTCGTTACTTTGTTAAAAAACAAAACAAAACAAAACAAAACAAAAAACATGCATCGAGCATTCCTAAGGTGTGCAGAGGCAGCGTACATGTTTTTATTATCTTTGCAAACTTGTCTCCTATTTTGATTTTCACATCGAGCATTTTCCAGTTATTTTTAAAACAAACTTATCGGGCTGGAGAGATGGCTCAGCGGTGGAGAACACATTCCAGAGGTCCTGGGTTCAATTCCCAGCAACCACATGGTGGCTCACAACCATCTGTAATGAGGTCTGGCGCCCTCTTCTGGCCTGCAGGCATACATGCAGGCAGAACATTGCATACATAATAAATAAATAAATCTTTTAAAAAAACTTTTAGCAACATGATTTTCAAAGCTTTGGATAAAAGGCTGGAGTGGTTTGTTACTATTTTGTTTCTGTTTGCTTGTTTTGGCAGAGAAAGTGTTTCTGTGTCTCATAATTAGAAAGATACACAAACAAATCTCACCTCTGGGCTGCAGTCACTAATGTTTCCTTTCCTTGACAACAGCATTTGGAACAATGCCTTCTTGAACCTAAATAAAAAATTCCTAAACCTTTACCAGTTCTGCTTAGCATAGTCATTGATTTTTGATTACTCAAATTCTGCAGAAATAAATGGTGACTGGCAGCGAGCTGATGCTGTCTGGAATAAAATGCAAGAGGAAAACATTATCCCTCGGGAAAGGACATTGCAACTGTTAGCAGAGATCCTGAAAAACAGCAACCAGGAAGTTCCCTTTGACGTTCCTGAGGTAATTTGTCTTTAGCACAAGCCCAGCAGAGTTTTGTTACCATGCATTTCTAGGCCCTAGTTTAGCCCAGTTTTATAGTGCAAAGGTCGCTGGATTTAACAGTTTTTGTTGAACTGAGTCATTTTGTTTTACAGTTGTGGTTTGAAGATGACCGACCTTCCCTGAGTTCTTCATCACCCTCCGCAATAGAAACCAATACTGAGAAGATGTTGTTGAATGCCTGCAGATTGAGAAAGAACAAAGGTAAATGCCCATGCTGTCTTGTTTCTATAGCTGGCAACACGTGGGCTGAGCCTGGCACACTAGAGATGTGCTGTGGGGAGCAGATGTGCCCCAGGAACGTGCATTTAGATTAGCAAAGGTATTGGCGCATTTGGGAAATTTTTAATTATCAGCATAATACAGGTGATACTAAGTAATTTATTAGTTATGATAATATTATAATTTATAAGCCAGTGTCCATTTGAGATCTTTATAAAATATTTAAAGTTGAAAACCAGAACAACGTAATTCTGGCCAGATGTTAAGAATAATTGTTAGGTTTAGGTTATGAGCATATGAGAGGCTGAGAGCCTTGGCTGGCTGGGATTTCTTTTTGAGACGGGGGTCTCACTATTGTAGTCCAGTCTGGCCTCAGCTTAGGGCAAGTGCTAGGATTATAGATATGCACCATTATGCCTAGCTCATATATTACCTTTTTAAAGATTGTTTTTAAACAAAAATATTTAACTAAGTGATTAAATATTACTCAGTCTTTCAGCTAATTATTTTAGCCTGTAATTCAGAGTTATATACTGATTTTATGTCTCAAGATTCAAACACTTGGCAAATATAAGTACTTTGAAAATTCAGTGCTAGGGCTGGAGAAATGACTAAGCAGTTAAAAGCACTGCTGCTCTTCCAGAGGATCTGGGTTCAATTCCCAGCACCCACACCTGTCTGTAACTCCACTTCTAGGGCTTCTGACACCATCACACAGATGTACATGTAGGCAAAACACCAATAAATTATATATTAAAAGAAAAGAAAATTCAGTGCTTATAGTAGTATTTGTTGGGATAGTTGTGGTTAATGGGTTTGGTTCATTGAAGTGCTCACATAAACAGTTGATAGATAGTAGTGAACTCAGCTCCTGTGGTATCAGAATACAATATTAGATTTTTCTAGTTTTGTTTATTAATTTCGAATATTCAGATAGTGCCTGGCCTGAATTTTCATAACAAACAGTGTGAACTAACATTACATCCTAACTTTGTAGTCCCCTGTAAAAGAAAACATGTGCATGGTAATATTCTTTTGTGGCTTCACTCTGTGTACAATGATTGTAAAGGACTTATTTTTAGTAAATTTTGTTGTATTTTATCAAGCTTTGTTTTGAAGTGTGTGATGGCTGTTGATACTGGCATTCAGGAGAAGAGACTCCTGGGGCTCCATGTCTCCCAGAGGATCTGGGCAGTGGTTGCTGGGGAGATGATGAGTCATTCCCAGTTGCACTACCACTGGAAAGGAGCTCTTGCTTAAGTACCAACATGCCCATGCTGGTGCCAGCGACCCCAGTTAAATGCAGTGGGTCACACTCACAACAGCGGTGACAGCATGAAAGTAGGGTTGGGGCTTGTGGGGAGAATTGACTAGGTGAGAATGTCAGAGGGATAAGACAGGAAAATTGGGAGGCTGAACATGATCAAAGTATGTATTTATTTGTGTGGAAGAATAAAGGAGAAAAGATTTCATTTCCTCCCATTTCAGATGGTAAAATACACTGAGTAGTCTAGGTATCTGTTGGCATAGCCATTAACTAATTCCTCCTTGAGTGTTTTCTACCTTCTCCTCGTGCCTGGCTTATGTAGGCATTAACAGAAATTTGATACAAGGTCCTTAGTAATGTGATCACTAACCAGGAGTGTGCTTTGGAACGCTTATTCAAAATCTGATTAACTTGCATGACTGTGACTATTCACACAAACCTAATCTCCTTCACTAAGACATTCTTAGACCTTATCTTTTTTCCCCTCCCAATTTAATTCCTAGTTTTAAATAAAGTTTGGACATTACCACTTGAGTTTTATTGAGAGGATAATACAAACTTCCCTAACTTGTACATATAATCACAAATACTTTTGCCTGTTCTTGTGATCACTAGCATCATGTCTGTACCTATCTAAATACATTGCGTTTTTCTCCGACTGAGTTTTATGTTCCTAGAGGGCCGTCTGTGGTGGATCAGTTTTCTCGATCTCTGTTGTGATGTGTTTATACACATAAGAGTGGATTGTAGTTTTTAGAGCCAAGCAATTTTATTTCAGAAAAGTAAGTGACTGAAAAGTGTAGATACTTCTTTTGGTAACATCTTTTCATTCGCTGACAGTTATTGTGAACAAGTGAAATAAAACTGTTAATCAGTCAAACAAATGTTGCCTAGTTTACTTGTTAGATATCTGTATATTTGAAAATTGTATGTTTTTGTATAAGTCCTGTCGTAGCCAAATAATTTGATCTTCTAATTTTAGAATTATAGGCTATATTCACTTTAATGCTATTGTGTTGAAATATGAACCATTGTAACCACCCACTTATAGATTAAAGATAGCTTGAAAGTGAATCTTTTGCGCCCCTCAATCTAAATTATACCTCTGGTTTATTTGGACTTTAACACATGTTTTGTGATTTATTTTGAAACTGCTATCATCTTTTGAAGTCAGAAGAGCTGATTTTCATTTTTATTAGCAAGAACATAATTTATTGACCTAAGGCAAGGATAAGAAATAACTTGGAAAAGAAACCCTTTCAGGCACCGTCATTTTAAATGGAGCAGTATTTCCTACAGCTGCCCTTTGTCTTCATAGTTTGAAAGATGATGGCATGGTCAGTGCCCATCTCTGAGAATTGGTAACGGTGGGTAGATACAGAGTTTGGGGTCTTGGTTTTGTTTCTTATGTTTTTGCTCATTTAGAATAATGTATTCTTATTCATTCTCTCTCTCTCTCTCTCTCTCTCTCTCTCTCTCTCTCTCTCTCTCTCCCTCCCTCCCTCCCTCCCTCCCTCCCTCCCTCTCGCTCTCTCTCATCTTTTTTCTCTCTTACAGATGCATATAATATCTTCCTCCGAGCTCAAAAGCAGAGCGTCGTGTTTAGCAGTGAAGCGTATAGCACTCTGATAGGCTTGCTGCTGCACAAGGACAGTTTCCCTGAAGCAATGCAAGTGAAGGATTTGTGAGTACGAGCTTATTGCTAACGCCCTTGCCTGTACAGAAATACTGCTCAGATGTCTCGGCTGCACACAGAGAACACCAGAGGCCACTCATGCTGACGACTTTTGTTTGAAGCAGTCTCCCTGTGTTTTCCAGGCCGGCCCCCCTTGCAGCAAATCCTTCTGCCTCTTGAGTGCTGGGACTTGAACCCAGGACCTCTGGCAGAGCAGCAGCCAGTGCTCTTAACCTCTGAGCCATCTCTGCAGCCCCAGCACTGAACTTTCAAAGCACTTATATTTGCCAAGTGTTTGAATCTTGAGACGTAAAATCAGTATATAACTCTGAATTACAGGCTAAAATAACTACAGATTTAAACAGTTAACCTCTGAGCCGTCTCCCCAGCCCTACAAAAACTTCTTAATTGGGCTTGTGCAAAGTGACCCTGTCTTGGTAGCATCAATTGAGCCTTCTTCTCAGAGCCTAAGGTTCTGATTTTGAATGACCTAGGATTGTGCATTTTACAAAAGTCTCAGATAATCAGTGAGTCATGTGCCTAAAACATTGTGATAGCATCCCCTTAATGGGAATTATATTATGTATCATGTGTATTTCATGGCTCCCTGTCTCCTAGCGTGGTCAGTGCTGTGTGTTCCTCTCAAGGAAAGCCACACTGACCTGGCAGAGTTCCAAACTGCAGTCGCCACTATTTAGTGGGGCAGAATGAGCATTTATCAATGAAACAGACTGGAAAATACCAAGCACTTCAAGTAGTAAAGATGATTCTATGGCGTATTGATTTCCATGGGTATGCATTTTGTTTGTGTTTGCTCAGGTGTAGCTGCTGAGCGGCATTCCTGCCTTCTGCTGCAGGTCCTGGTCTTAGAGGTGGTTGGCCGGCCTGAATGGTGGAAGAATGGGTCTTTCATTCTCCTTCCACCCACAGCCTGTAAGACACAGGCTGATAGGCTTTCTTCCTCTCTAGGTTTTGATGAAGCCTTTCTGCAATATGATTGACATATTAAAAGATATACATATTTAATGTATACATCTCATTAACTTTGGGGATAAGTATATACCAATGAAACTACCTCCAGCATCAGGGCCGTAAACATATCCATCACCATCCAGAGCTCCTCCCACCTTCTTTATCCTCGTCATCATTGTCATTGTTGGGTTCTCTGAGTCTGTGTAATTGCTGATGAGCTCCCCTCTTAGTATTAGTAACTGTAGACACTGGCGGATAGGACTCTAGGACTCACCTTGCCTTGCTGGTACATGTTAGTCATCGGCTTCATATTTCCCATCCTCCCATCCCAGGCAACCTCCATTCTACTCTCTGTTTCTGTGTTGGCTCTTTATAGATTCCTCATATAGGTAAGACTTTGTACACTTCAGAGTGCTTATACTTCAGCAGTGTTACCCTACAAGGATTATTCTATGTAGCTAGGTGGACCCAAGAGAATCCAAGAGCCAAGTCCTTTAACAGGATTGGTTACACGGCCTTAATCTTGAACCAATAAAATGACCTGGGTGAAACCTATTTTGGGTACCTTTCCTGAAAAGAGCCAGGTGGTGGTGCACACCTTTAATTCCAGTGCCCAGGAGGCAGAAGCAGGTGGATCTCTGTGAGTTCAAGGCCAGCCTGGTCTACAGAGAGAGTTTCAGGACAGCCCTTGGACTGGGAATAATTTCCAGTTAATTGTGTTACTGGAAGCATGTGTTGTTAAGCTCTTTGGATTCATTTCCTGGCTGTCTTTTCCCCTCCTACCTCTGTATCTGCTGTCAGGAGGCTCAGCGTCCAAAGGCTGACAGCCTCTGACTCACTTGGTAGAAGGAAAGTTGACTTTTGACCTACATAGATTGTGTGTGCCCACATACATGCACATTCACACACACAAATAAGTATAAAGGTGAGTTTTTATTTATTTATTTATTTATTTTTTAATAATGGTTGTTTTGTGCAGATCACTTGATTTTAGTGTGGTAACCACCATACAGGCTGCCATAGCCTGTGCCATTCGTAACTCTGTCCAGGGTACTCTCTTAAGTGATTCTGAGTTTCTGGGAACATGCACTGAATGGCTTTCGTAGGGAGCTGAGACTCATTTCCCGCCAGCCCTGCCTTACCCGTAAGAACAGTGCTCGTTTTCTCTTATTCTCCCTGTCTGTCTGTCTAGGAACACTGCTAAGTCTGTCTTCTTTTCAGTGGGCTGGCCAGTTTTTGTACCTCGGAGTGGAGTGGCCTAAGTAGCAGTGTTATTCCATTCATTGCTCTGAAAATCGTGAATTTTCCTTGAAATCTGGTCTTCTTTAGTTGAGAAAGATTAATATTTACTGTTAGTGGTAAGCTGTATGATGCATATGCCTTTTTTTTCTTTATTTTGACAGCTCCAAAAAAAAAAAAAGTCTGAAATTCTGTGCAGCCCACTTCAGTAGCCACCAGCCTTAATGTGACTGTTGAAATGTGTAAAATGAAATATAATTAATTGCATATTGTCTGTGGCTAGTGGCTAATTCCATTGAATAGCATAGAGAAGAGAAGGGAATGTTTTTTTAACTGAAAGTTTTGTTTGGCAACTGAAAAAATGAGACTGATGGTTAGGACCCAGAATTCAGTTTCTTTGTGTTGTCTGAAAGATCCCAATCAAAGGCTTCTGTGAGTGGCTTTGTGCTTTTTCTCTCTTGGCCAGACTAGAGTACGTTTTCCTTGTGCTTGGCCCTCTTGTCTGCCTTAGATGGGGAACTTTGTTCCTGATACTAACCTCCACTTTCGTTCGGATTTGGAACAAGCACAGGGAATTTCTTGAAGATAGTAAATGATGTTACGTTGCTTATTGTTGTCAGTGGAGAGACAAGAGTTATCATCTTATTTTAATGGCTTTTTTGTTGTTGTTAATTTGGGGATTTGTTGGTGGTTTGGTTTGGTTTTTACAATTTTTTTCACTGTGTTGCCCTTGCTGGCCTGGTGTTCTCTTATATAGACCAGGCTAGTCTTGACCTCACAGACCTGCCTCTGCCTTCCGAGTGTTATTACTAGGATTAAAGTCTTAAGTTAACATGCCAGGCTGGTTTTAAACTGTAAGTAATACTCTTTTGTTTGTTTGTTTGTTTGTTTGGGTGTTTTGGATTTTTTGTTTTGTTTTGTTTGTTGTTGTTTCAAGACAGGGTTTCTCTGTGTAGCTCTAGCTGTCCTGGAACTCACTCTGTAGACCAGGCTGGCCTGGCACTCAGCAATCCACCTGCCTCTACCTCCCAAGTGCCAGGACTGAAGAAAGGCATGTGCTACCACCCGGCTGTAAACGATACTCTGAAGTGAATAATGGTATAATAATATTGGTGTGAGAGGTGAGATTTTTATTTAGTCATGCTGCACGTTGGCAAAGCAAGTCCTTTAAGCAGGTAGTCTCACATAGGAGTTGTTGGCTTAGGAGCTTTGACAGATGGGACAAAGGGGAAAAAAATCAAAATGAAGGCTGTGGGGGTTGTGGGGTGTGCAAGGAGTCTACGTCCAGGGACTGCAGGGTGAGCCTTTGATGCCGGAGTGACTGAGAAGGTGTCTTGGATTGGTAGGAATACTGGTCCCTCTTCTCTTGTCCTGTGCTCAGAGGTTTTTTAGGCTTGTCAGTAAACTGTGGAGCATTGACAGCGAGGTCACTGCTGAGCCGTTGGCAAGTGGCCTCAACCACCCTTGCTCCTTGCGACCTGTGACTATTTCCTAATCGAGTTCAGCTCGGAGGCATTAAGGATGCTAAAATTTCATCACAAGAGATGTCCAAAGAGTACGGCAAACAAACCACTTCCGGTTAGGGTTTTGTTTGTTTGTTTTTATTTGGTTTTGGTTAATCCTCTAGGATTTGGTGCTAAGTAAAAGCTGGTTTTGCTCTTGTGTTTTTAAAAAGTTAGGAAGTTTGTTTTTCAGTCTGGTTATGTGGAATTTTAAATTTTATCGAAACAATGGTTTTGGTCCTGTGCTCTGTTTAAAAGCTTTAAAAACTGTGTCTAGATGACAGAAATTTGAGAATTAATCAACCAAATAATATGGTGTTGGTTAGCAATATGCTTTAGTTTGTATTTAAAGTATACAGTGCTGAAAATAAAATGTTCATTTTTGTTGCTGGAAGAATAGTTTTACATTTTATAATGAGGAAGGGAGGGGGGAGAGAGAGAGAGAGAGAGAAGGAGAGAGAGAGGAGAGAGAGAGGAGAGAAAGTATCTAGCTTGGATACAGCGAACAATGCAGGGCACACGGTTATTCTAGTCACCTAATATGTCAGCACTCAAGAATCTGAACCGATTGTTTAAAAAAAATCTTGTACTTTGTTTCTTTTGTTGCTCATTTCCAACTTTGTCATCTGTCAGAATGCAAAAAAAAATTATCCTTCTATAACCATTGACAGGATAACACAAAAGCTGTCTCCAGGTCGATATTTTGCAGCAATATTTTTAACATACGAACAGTAGTTTTTATAATTTCACCTTGGTGCTCAACCATTTATTATCGTATCAGAAGCATGTCAGTAATTCCTTTCTAAATGTCTGCTTCTTTTAGCGCCGAGACCCACATCAAGGGCTTCACACTGAACGATGCTGCCAACAGCCTCCTCATCATAACGCAAGTTAGGCGGGATTATTTGAAAGGTATGTCACAATGCTTGACCTTTACGTCACATTAATGCCTCTGCAGATTTTTCTTGTAACGCCCTTCGAATACTTGGATAAAGGAGTCCATTTAGCAAATTACCTGCTTATCAAGAGCCTTTTGTGGTAGCTGAGAGACGTAAATTACTGTACATGCATTTATAATACAGCGTGAATATGAATGTGCTTGTCATCTGACCACTTAGTCCAGTTTCCGTTCCATTTAACACAAGATGGGTTTTCTTAAGATGAATCACCGCTCTTCAGACATGCAAAATTTGTGTTCCAGCTCGAGAAAGTACAGGCTTTCAAGTGCGTTCAGATTCACAGCACAAGTCATTTTGCTTTGGAAATTAACATACTTTGGAGGTCTGAAACAATTCCCAGCAGTTATTTCTTGAGTGTTGTGTTGGCTGTATATGAGATAGCAAATGAGTTAAATTGAGTGTTAAGTGTGTGGGATTGTGCACCAAATGATTGTAATATTGATTTTTTTTAAACCTAATCCAATACTTTTTTAATAGTTCATAATACCAACAGCAGTAGAATGCAGTGTTTGTTGGGATCGAGTTTTTAAATGAGTGTGGAGAGGGTAACACTGGGAAGGTGTGGAGGCGACTTTGAGGATTGGGATGTGGGAGCTGGTGGTTCCGTGGAGGCTGTTCTGGGTTTACAGTGGGATAGGTTAGCTCTCAAGGGGACAGTTTTGACTCTTGAAGTTAGGAAAGTAGCTTTTCAGTTAACTTCCACGGTTGACTTTTGGTTAACACCACTAGCTGCCTCATCAAGGAGACACTGAGGTTGGAAGTTCAGCTCCTTGGCTCTTCCCCTGTGTTTCTCGTTCCTTCCCCTGGCTGCCCTAAGTTCAGATCCTTGCTCTGCAGTTCATCACGTAGTAATCTTCCATCTCCTCCGAGGAAACTAATTGCTCAGTCTCTGTTGCTAACAGTCCCTAGTCTTGCTGCTCCTCAGCTGTCTTCCTCACTGACGGTGGCTGAGTACCTCAGTGAGTTTCCACAGGCACTTGGACACTCCAACAGTCTTGGACAGGCTCCAGGTGTATGTAATTGGGAGGTGGGATAAGGCTTGTTTGTAAAATCAAGGCTTGTTTTTATTTTCGATAGAAATGATTTTGTGAGGTTTATTTTTCATTTATATTTTAAGACATGAAAAATTTAAGTGGGCATGGTAGTGCACACTGCAGTCCTAGCATATGAGAGGCCGAGGCAGGAACATTGTTCAGGATTGAGGCCAGCCTGGACTGCCATTAGGCTGCAGAGTTAGGCTGTCTCAGAGAGACAAAGAGGGAGTTAAAATCTGCTCCTTGTAAAATTTTTAAATAGCTAATGTTTCTGTAGCCACGAAAAATAAGACTTTTATTTTAACTTCAAGATTTCAGTTTACACTTCAGGCATTTTTCTGATTCCCAGCCTTTACTAGGTGCCCATGAAAATCCCAAGGTCATATTTGGTGTGGTGTCTTACCTGTTCTCAGATGTTTGCACACATGACCCCTGACCCCGCTTTCCACTTCCACCCAGCAGCCCTCGTTGCCCGAGCCTCACCAGACTGACACATGGTGAAGACACAGTGCTCACCAGGGCGGGAATGGTTTAGGTGCTGATCTGTCCACATCTGCTCTAGCCTGAGAGAGTGCCTGATGTGCTTCAGATCTGCCCCCTCTTTTCAACCTTATTTTAACCAAACTTACCCATGGCAATAAAGTAGGCAATTAAATCTTACAGAAACTTATAAACTAGACTTTCGTAGACTGTTGATAAGTGCTGTGTAGCAATGTACTCAGTATTACTAGAGAATAATTCAGAGAAATGTTGGAACTGAGAGATAGTCGGAGAAGACTTGGGGAAGAGGGATGTGATTCATTGGTGTTCATTCTTGGTGTTCCTTAGGTCATCCCTGGCACAGACGGCAGATTTTGTGGCATGGTTTAGATCATAAGCTCTCTTATTCCCCTTGGAGAGGCAGACTGCTTGCCTCCCCCTCCCGCTCCTGTACCCTAGGTGCAGCACCTGGAACGGGGTGCAGGCTTAGCTTGGCATCTGTGACTAGCACTACGACTTTCTTTGGCCGTGGGCCTCAGTGGGCTGCCTGTAAGACTGCTTCAGGGGGTCTTTGAGCATGGCTTCCAGTCCCACCCCTGCACTGTGGTAAATGCTTCAGCAGTGTGAGCCGCCATCCTCCTCTCCTTTCCCTTAACTTCATTCCCTACAATGTGCTCGGACACCAAGGATGTTTGAGCACAGTTGTTTGTATGTGACCACCCTTTAACAGGACACGGTCAAGCTGATTTTCTGTGGATCCCATTTTAAGATAGAATAGAGGCAGTTTTTTTCCGGTATGTGCGTACATGTTTGTAACATCTTACCACTTTTTAAACTGTCAATGGTCTGGATCATGTGTAAATTTGAAATTATAATAGTTTATTCAGTAAAGAAGGCTAAATTGATCGTGTCTTTTACTGTATTGTTTTGAACAGACTGTTTAATTGGTACCCTTTCCCTTCCCATGTGAAGATAAGCTGCTCTCATTCTGGAAGCTGCCTGGAGAGAGAGCCTTAGCTTTGTCTAGGTTACAGTGCTTGAATTGCTACAAAGCAGGGAAGTTTCTTCAGTGGTGGTAAAGGTGATTGTTATGCTAAGTATTGGTGCAGCCCTCCCATCGAGTACCTTATTTAATACAAGGATTTCACCACACTTGCATGTGAGTCTGTAAATTAGAGCGGCATTCCATATTTACCCATAACCAAGTACTTGTAATTGTGATCATTTTCACAAACAAAACCCCCTTGCCTGTGGTCTGAGGAGTTGAATGAGCTTTATTTTCTTTGAAAACTAAATGCAGCAAGTATCTGCAAGTAGCCTAATTGTGTGATATAAATCTGTTCATGTGGAATTTGAGCTCGGCTGGTGTGTGTGTTCCATCCTGTCTGGACCATTGTCAAGAAAACAGAAGTTAAAAGTTTTTGATAATTATGTGTGCTTTGGTTTAGTAAAAATCTAGGCAATTATGAACGTGAGCAGAAGTTCCTTATTTTTTGTTTTTCGTTTTTTGGTCAGTTCTTCAGTTTAAAAAAGTTCTTCCTTGTTTATACTTTTCAGAACTTGTCACCTTCCTTGATGACTCATGAAATCATGTCCCTGAATAGGACTCCTGTTGTCAATAACATTTTCTTCTTCTTGACAGGAAGTTTGCCCCTCTCTTGTACTTCACAGCCAGATAGATGTGTCCATTAGTAAAGATTTTTCATGAAGTAGTAATGTTTTCTGTAATCTAGAATAAATTATTCATTTTTTGTATTTAGCCATTTGATGTCTAAAAGCTGGTTTTCAGGATGTGTTAAAGTCAGTGTGGGTTATTTAAGAAAAACTCAGTCCTCTGCTCTCTGTTTTAGCGGCTCTAGCAACTCTAAAAGCAGCCTTGGATCTGGAGCAGATTCCTTCTAAAGTAGCCATCACCCGCCTCATCCAGGCCTTTGCCTTAAAGGGTGACCTGGAAAGCATAGAGGCCATTCAGAAGATGGTACACGGACTCGATGCAGTTGGACTCTCCAGTATGGTTTTCATCAATAACCTTGCTTTGGCCCAGATGAAGAAGTGAGTGTTTTCATCTCCATTGACACCTTTGGAAGCCATGTCAACACAGGAATTTTCTATCCTAATTATGGCGATAATTTACTATTAAAACTAATGATATGTTCAAATGTATTTTATCTTTAATGAAATCTTAGACTAAACATTTATCATCCATAAAATAAACTCCATAGTTGCTAACTCACGTATATATAGAATGTGTTATGCACAAGTGTATATATGTGTGTGCTCATGTCTACTTATGTATATGTATATGAAATATGTACATGTGTATAAAATATACGCGTGCGTGTGTGTATGTCTTGTTATCAAAACACTTCATTTACAGAAATTAAAGCAATTTCATTCCCTAGTCAGCAGTTCTTTAGAGTCGCAGCTCACTGTTAGCATAGTGAAACAGGGCCTGCAAAACTTATTAAAAATACACATTTCTGCCAGGTGGTGGTCTCGCATACCTTTGATCCTAGTGTTTTCTACGTGTGACATTGCTGGAAGATTGAACATGATTCAGGCCCGTGATCCCAGAACTCAGGAGGCTGAGGCAGGAGGATCACATGCTTGATGACAATCTGGGCTATGTGATGAAACCTTTCTCAGAAAAAAGTCCTAAGAATAACTCTAGAATTGATATTCATAACACATTGAGGGAAATCTTGATAGGCAGTGTTGGATGTATGGATGTATTAAAGTTCTGTTTTGCAAGGGTTTTTTGTTTGTTTGTTTATTCCTATTTCTTTTAGCAAAAAATGTTTTGATTTTAACCTTTAAAACTATTTCCCATGACCTGGAGAGACGGCTCAGTGGTTAAGAGCTCTGGCTGCTCTTCCAGAGGCCCTGAATTCAATTCCCAGCACCACTTGGTGCTCACAGCCATGTGGATCGTGCACCTTCTCTGTCCACACAAATATGCAGGCAAACGGCCATATTTAGATAAAATAAAATATTTTCCAAAACTATTCCCCAAAATAGAGTTTCAAACTTTCTTTTTAATAAGAAAAATATCATGTTTTAAAATTAGATCTAGGTGAGCATTTATTTTAAAGTTAGAATATATTATTTTTTATGATATAGAAAACATGTTTTTAATCACTTGAAAATAATTTTTTTACCTAAACTCATAAGATCTAACATATACTCATTTTTATTAGAGTTCTTATTTTTAATGTAATAATTTCAACATGAAATTGATTTCTGGCACCACATTATGACCACACAACACTAGCTGCGGTTGTCTTATCAAAATGACTGCCATGAGCTTATTTTTTTTCCTGCCTTGTTCAGGAAGGACACAGAATTTCTCTTTTCCTCCCAAAGTAAAGTGTAAAGGTACCCTGTTCTGAGGATTCTAGTAGTGATTTTTTTTTTTTTTTTCAAAAGTATGGTACCTGATGCAAAGAAATCCCCATGACTGTTAGCCATGAAGACAACTTTTTGACTATGTGATCTTTTTATTTTTTTAATCTCTAAATGTTATGTATTGTCTTTGCTTCACACACTAGTGTTCATTATGGTTTATAAAGCCAAAATAATAGCATTTTATATCCAGTGAGCTGCAAAATCAAATTAAATATTCAAGATAAATTCAGTTTGGTCTTGTCTCTCACTGTTTTAAAACAAGTGCCCCATCGTGTGAGCCACTCAGTGGTGGTTATCACCTGACATCACTGGGTCATGTTACAAGATCTGCTTTGAAAACTTAATGTTATAAATCGGGTTGCTTGTAAATATAATTTCCTTTTTCTGAAATATCTGCATGAGTGCCCACATGAATTAACTTCTGACTAACTTCTGACTAAAACTAGCTGAAATTTTTGTAGAAGCAAATATTTCATTATAGTTGTTTTCTTTTACAGTAATAACATAGGTGTCGCCATAGAAAATATTGAACACATGCTTACTTCAGGGAGTCGAACCGTAGAACCCCAGTACTTTGGCTTGTCATATTTATTCAGAAAAGTAATAGAAGAACAGATGGAGCCAGCGTTAGAGCAGTGTAAGTTGTCAGCTTCCTTTCCTCGGGGAGTTGGGGCAGGTTTCTTGGGCGAGTGAGTCAGCCCTGTTTCAATGAAAGCTTTTCCTTACCTATTGTCCTTGCAGTAAGCATCATGTCTGAGAGATTGGCCAATCAGTTTGCACTTTACAAGCCTGTCACTGATCTCTTCCTGCAGCTTGTGGATTCAGGCAAGGTGGATGAGGCCAGAGCTCTCTTAGAGGTAAAGACTCATGGGGCTTGTGGCTTATGGGATGTAAACAGAAGACTAGACAGGAGTGTGAGGGAGGGGCAGCCTGGAGCTGGAGGACACTCCTGCTGGAACCCTGGAATTCAGTGTAAGTCAAGATTACATGGCAGGACTGGGCAGTAGATTGCCAATTCTATAAAGATGTCAGGTAACGCTGCGAGTATCCCTGTAAAAGGATAGGCATCGGGTGGGAAGACGGGATGAATGTTTCTGTGAAGATGGGTAATGCAAAGCAACAATTCCTTTGATTTCCTAATTTCTGTAATGCTCTAAATACTGTGCATCACCATGGCAACACAGTTTGCAAACAAGAAGTAGGAAATGTTTGCTTTCCATGTACAGCTTCTCACTTGAATACTCAAACATTCTCAGTGGTTTATTAAGAGTTGAATTTGCTTTCTATTCACTTAGGTGTCACAGACACACGAAATGACAAATGCAGGTCTCTGTGGCCCGCACTCTGTTGAATTAGCAATCTTGAGGAAAAAGAGACAACCGTATTCATGCCGTTTTAACAGCTCTAAATAGAAAGCTGTGCCGAGTGCATGGTGGCGGAGCGGTGGGGGATCAAGCTGCTATGGCAGTGTACACAAACAGGCACCGCTGGGGGCCCTTCCCAGCAGGTGGCAGTCAAACAGTCGCGGTGATCCGCCAGCGACTGTGTTTGTGTAGACTCCCTGTGTCAGATTGAGGCCTGGTACCAATTCTGATAGTAAATAGTGTTACATTCACTGACGTTCCTGCCAGCTGTGAGGTGTCTTAAGGAGGAGATGGGGAAGGTGATGCAGTACCACTTGGCTTGAGCTCCAAGGTGGATCCAAGTTCATCTAGCTTGGCAGCACAACCCCAGCCACTTTGCAAAGGCATGCCTGGAGCTTTTCCTCTGAGTTAGCAGTTACATGAAAATGCAAACTGCTTCTGCTTTCTGAAACTCTTTGGTGTGCTTCCTTGACTTCTCTTGGTGGGAGATTGATGGTGGGAACTTTGGATCTCCATTGTTGTCTCTTGAATGTCCTTATGATTTATTTTCCTGCTTATGCAGCGAAGCACCAAGGGATGTGAGCACCGTGACCTAGTACACGTGTGATGGTTTTTCACCTTGACCGTGCTCTTTGGATTGTTCTCCAGAAGAGGCACTTGCTTCCTCTCCCATCTTCCATAGAAACAGAATTGCGCAGCCAGAGCAGCCTCTAGCCGCAGGCCAGACCCAGGAGATCTTGATGGCTGCGTGCTGATCCACAGCAGCCCCATCCTTTACCTGCTTGCCAAACAGTAAAGTGTTGTTCTTGCCCGCTTTAGTGAGGAACGTTTGATTCCCAGATGTCGAAAACATCAGTTTATAATGTAAATGTTCTGCGAGTCCACAGAAGTTCTTTTTACACTATTCATCTTAGCACTGACAGTGTTTTAAAGCTTTGAATGAACAATGTGCTTTAGAAACTTAGAGGGTGACATCTGCAATGAGTATAAACTAAAATATTGTCTTGCCATATTTGATTTGACTAAAGCATCCAAGGTTGGATAGACACTTGATTTATCTGGTCTGTCATCTAAACTTTTTTTTAGTTTAACTTTTGTCTCTTCCTCAAGCACTGGCTGTCTGTTGCAATGAAAGCCTTTTATAAAATGGAGAGATTGAAATCGGTCCTTTTGTATGCATAAGTGTAGGTAATTATACTTTAAAGAGAACGTGCTTTGTACATTTTAATTTTTATAAAGAAATGAGCAGTTATCTCCCTGACACCTTATTAAATGTAGAATTAACCTTATGATCCCTAGCTCACTTGTGAATGCTTGGCAGAATAATTGGAGAGGAGCCGTGTTTCTTTTTTCCTCTTCCTTTGCAGTCCTAAGCCTTGTTCTGTGCTGGTTGAAGCATTATTTTAATTTTTCCCTTTTCTTTTTAAACAAACTTCCTCCTTGGATGCAAAGAAGCACTCTCTCCAGTGCTTGGCACAGCCTTCACCTGTCCCCTCGTGCCTAAGTAAGCCTGAGTGCCTGGCAGGCTCCCCTGTGGGAATGATACAGCGCTGTGTTGCTGTGACCTTCCGTAATTGGGAATATTCACTTGGAGCTGCTTATTTAGAACCTTGTTGACTGAACAGTGTTTTCCTTTTTAGAGATGTGGTGCCATTGCCGAGCAAAGCCCAATTTTGTTGGTGTTCTGTCTCAGGAGTGCTCAGAGACCAGGAAAGGTACTGTGCTGTGCTTCCCTCCTAGCAGCCCTGTGAGACAGACGACCCTGTTCCTGCTTGAACTCCTCTTCGTGGCTCAGCGCCTTACCTGAAAACACCAGAAATGAACGGAAGACATGTCTGTTTATTTGGCTTCTTTTTAAAGTTGGGGCGCATGCGTGCGAGCGTGCATGTCTAAGAACCAATTTTTTTTTCTTTTTTTTCCCCCTTTTATTTGGTGCTGGAGTATAGTTCACTGGTAGAACCTGCTTAGTGTGTACCCAGGGCTGGCTGGACAAGCAGGAGTTCAGGAAAGACGTGGATCTCGATTTGGTTTGACTACATGAATATGCTAAAGGAGGAGTTAGGGTCTGTAAGTGCCGGCGCACTGCCCTTAGCAGGCCACAGTTAATTAGCTGGATTGCTCTCTGGTTAGGTGAGAACGGGGTGTAAATACATGGAATTCATTGCTGATCTCCTTTCACTCAGTGGGGGAGGTTCCATCTTCTCTGCAGTAAATAGGGTATAGTGGTCAGTGAAATCCTAGGAATACGTTCTTTGAGGACCAAATAGGGGACCCTGCAGAATTTTTGAATCTTCACATTTTATTCTGGAAAAAAAAAAATTTTTTTAATGTTGAAATATAACTGTTGCCAGGCAGTGGTGGTGCACGCCTTTTATCCCAGCACTTGGGAGGCAGAGGCAGGGGGATCTCTGAGTTTGAGGCCAGCATGGTCCATAAAGCAAGTTCCAGGACAGCCAGGGCTACACAGAAAAAAACAAAACCAAAAATACATCCATTATTTCTTTTACCCTTGAGATCTTACAACTTTTTGGTAAGTTAACAGTTGAAAAAGAGTCAGCATTTAATGCTTTGATTTTATTATTTACATGTATTTTTGAAAGCACCCACAAATGTAAATGAAATGCCACTAATTATTGAAAATGGTGATTTTTATCTGGCTATGATTTATTGGATTGACATCAAATGCTGAGATACACAGGCGTGCACAGTTGGCTGAGTGATTGACTGTGTTGTGATGACCTTAGTGCTGGTGTATTAGTGATTTTAAAGC
Organism: Onychomys torridus; assembly: GCF_903995425.1. Lineage (NCBI taxonomy): Eukaryota > Metazoa > Chordata > Mammalia > Rodentia > Cricetidae > Onychomys > Onychomys torridus. The sequence goes on from NC_050463.1 coordinate 19,438,181, forward strand.
TCTTAGGAGTTTGTCGTCTTTGTTTACCTTCCCAGGCCCCAGTTCTGAAGACTTTGTTAGAACTGATTCCTGAATTACGTGAAAAGAGAGAAGCATATTCTTGCAGCATGAAAAGCTTTGGTAATAAACTTAACCATACTACATTAGTCAGTGATGTAAATAGGCTAAATATAGTCAACTAAGAGTCCAGCTCAAAGGAATAATCCTAAATTTTAGATAATTATTCATTTAGCTCTAGAATGTTTTGGTTTTTATGTCTGTGAGCCTTCAGTCTTTGAACTCCAGAAGAGGGCATCGGGTCCCCTTACAGATGGCTGTGAGCCACCGTGTGGACACTAGTCACTGGACTCGGGACCTCTGCAGGTCTCCTCCCACTTTCCTCCACTGTCATGGGGGGGTCGCCTCACGTCCCATCTGGAGTTCAGTCTTTTCTTCCTTGTTTCCTCTTTGTCAGCCAGTCTCACATTGTCTCACTAGGAAGATAAAATGCTGTCCTCTCCAAGCCATGGTGGCCTGTCAGTGTGCCACCCCCACACTTGCTCACTGCTGTCAAGAAAGAGTCTGCTAGAGCAGTGGACTTAGTCCGAACTAGTGAGTCGTCTTTGTTTCCACGGGAGTCTTGCAGTCTTTCGGAACTGCTGAAATCCTAGACCTCCTTAGATAAGTAACCTCAAGAGTATCCAGTGCATAAAACAGGCGCTGCTGTGGTGGGCCAGAAGGGGAGAGAGAAGTCCTGTAGACCTCAGAGCAGGCCAGGAGCCCTAGACAGGAGGAGGCAAAGAGTGAGGGCCCTGGGAGGTGGGGGGGCAGAGATGTCCACAGAGGAAGTGGCTGAGCTGCTTCATCCCCACTCTCCTCACAGCCTCATAGTTGAGACCTTGTGATAGATCTGGAGTCGTGATGTCCTTCAGACTGGGTGGCCGCCCTGCCCCGTTCCCTGTCAGGGAGTGGCAGTCTGTAGATTCTCAGTGGCCTCTTCCTGGAGCCATCCGTCCTTTGTCTTGGCTCCTGGAGCGCCTGAGCAGCCAAGGGTGCTGCTGAAGGGGAGGGTGGTTCCCTTCCCTGCAGTTTACCTCTCTCCTGCACCTCCTTCAGTCTTAGACAAAGATGTAGCCTCCGCCAGAGCGCTGTACGAGCACTTGACAGCAAAGAGTGTGAAGCCGGATGAGCTGTTTCTGAAGCGCTATGCCACTTTGCTCAAGGAAGTTGGCGAGCCCGTCCCCTTTGCAGAGCCCCCGGTGAGTACTAATTAAGAGAGAAAATACCTAAGAACACTAAGGCTGTGCCAGAAAACAGGGTGAATACTTAATGACCGAGAACTAGGTCTCTGTGGAGAACCTTGGGAGGGCTGGGGACTTGATGCAGTAGCCTTGGAGTAAATGCAAGATGTGTTCCAGACCTTCAGCCGGGTGTGAATTTACCAAACTCTTAGGCAACTCTCTTGTGTCTCTTTGAGCTCCATGTGACTTGGCCCTGGTGCTGGGTTTAGCTCAGAACTTGAGGTGTTTGAACTTGGCATTTCACAAAACCCAAGGGCTTCCAGAGCAGGTGACCAGCCGTGGAGCACCGGTGTTCAAGGGTTTGTGGTTTCAGTGTCTGCAGAGCTTGCTGCTAACTGTCTGTCGTTTCTCTTTCTCCTTACAGGAAAGCTTTGAGTTTTATGTGAAGCAGCTAAAAGAAGCCAGGGAGAACCCTTCGTGAAAAAAGCAGCGCTGAGAGAAAGTGTGTGTGTGTGTGTGTGTGTGTGTGTGTGTGTGTGTGTGTCTGTGTGTGTGTCTGTCTGTCTGTCTGTGTCTGTGTGTCTGTGTGCGCGTGTGTGTATGCCTGCATCTAAGTGTTATTTCTAAAATGTACTTGAGGAAAAATAAACAAATGAAACTGAATTTGCTTGTGTCTTTTTGTATATAAATACACTGTCCACTTGTTACCAATAAGGTCATATATTTGTCACTGGCCTTCTTGCACTTTCTCTAAGATGCCTCTTCAAGGCCAGCCCTGCTCTCCCGGGGAGCTGCTGAGAGCAGAGGCCGTGCTGTTGCCAAGCCTGCAGCTCCATAGCCTCTCCCTTCTTCTACCACAGTGCTTCCCACGTCTGTTTCTAGAAGCTTCTAACATGGAATCTTGGTCTTGAGTTCTTTGATTTCAGGATTTTGTTAGTACATGCTACATCTTACACCAGGCCCATTTCTGTAAACTTATAAGCTGTACATCTGTGATTCATATAGGAATAAGTAAAATAGACAGTAGTGCCTGTATTGTCCCTTACACTTGTTAAAATCTACATGTAAGTAGATTTAATTTAATTTAGTAAGCAAATTATAATAGTTGAGAATTTGCCATTTCTAAGTTAATATGCAACATTCCCATATTTGGGAATGAAATGATTATCACAAATGTTGGGACTGTTTTCTTTGAGAATTACCCCCAATTTGTAGTCCGTGTTTATTTGAATTTGGTGTCTACTTTTGCCGTTGTTTAGGAGGCCCCCTTGCCACAGGGTAGCACTGTGGTTCTCATTTGTGCAGTTACTGACTGTGGGACTGACCCTCCTTCGTCCAGCGTCAGCCTGTGGAGGGTGATGGAGAGAAGCCACGTGTGTGTCCCTGGGAGCCTGGGGTGAGCTTTGCTTCATGTTCATTTGGCTTTGTCAAGTGAGATGCAAGACCCAGAAGCTCAGCCAGCCTGGAAGACACCGTGACCCAGCACACAACCTGCATGTGTGGTTGGGCCGTTGTGTGACAGGCCAGGAGCCTCTGTTTACACACCTGTCTCCAGGGACTCCAGAGCCCAAAGAGTTGGGCAGTCTCTGCCAGCCCAAAGTAGTTGAGCTCAAGTTTCCCTGATGGTCACTGATACACCTCTGGATGAAATACATCTTTGGGGCCCAATGGGGCCTTCACAGTCATTTTTGGAAACCAGAGGTGCAGTCACATCTGCATGGAGTGATAGAGGAGTGTTGAAGCAGTCCCCAGCTAGCATTCTGAATATATGTTTTCAAAGACTGCTTGCTTAAGTATCTCTACCACTGTTTTTGTTCCCATTTTGAATATTAATATTTATAGTGTATAATTGTATATTCTAGGTGGGCTTATAAGTGCTTCCCCAATGTGTCATATCTACTTTGAAATAAATAGAACTACAGAGTGAGCAAAGTAACAAATTCTAAAAAGGAACCAATATAATTTAAATGGGAATTTCTCTGAATAAAGTATATACTATTTGTGAACTGCCTTTTTTAAAATTTTTTACTCCTATCAAATATTTGATGACTTGAAGCTATCTCGGAGGACTACAGTCTCGAATTTTTGGAAGTTGTGTGGTGACCTCCATCAAAGTCAGGAGTCTTCTGGTTTGTTGTGGAGAACCAGTGAGTTCTCCACACTCACCTGTGCCGAGGATAAATTGGGTCTGAGATCTCTGAGGAACAGAGTTGCCAAGAATTGAGAAATGGAGCTAAGTATGATGGTGAACACATTTAATTCCAGCACTAGAGGCAGAGGCAGGGGAATCTCTGTGAGTTCAAGGTCAGCCTGGTCAAATAGGACACCAGGGTTACATGGGGAAGCTGTCTCAAAGAAATGAGAATTGGGAGATCCGTAGTTCTGATATGTGTTGACACTCAGTGAAGGGAGCAGATGTCTAAGCTCTGGGGAGATGGTTGCAGAGCTCACATTCAACAGGATCTTTGGTACCACATTCTTAACAGGAATGCTCACTGCCGTCAGCATTACCTGCCCAAGGCTCCTGTGGCTGCATGAATCTCATGTTACCTTCAGACAGGTTGTGAACTCTGGCTCTTGGTTCCATAGTTATCCTCAGACCTGCAGAATCACATTGAATTGGATTATCTGTTGGGAGTTCCATGGCTTCTGTATGGTTAGCACTAAACACTGACTGCCATATCACATCTTGCCTGATTATCGGGCTAAGAAAACGAGTCCATTTGCAAAGAGTCACAGCCCTAACTAAGTCAGATGGCCAGGACTTTCTATAAAGGCTTCTCCTTGGGGCTAGAGAGGTGGCTCTTGAAACGGACGTGGGTTCAGTTCCCAGCACCTGTATGATTGCACACGATCTTCCATTGTGTGTAACTTCCTCCAGAACTGCCTCTGGCCTCCTTGGGCACCACATGCACATGGTGCATTTAAATGCAGGCAAAACAAATGTAAAATAATTGTGTGTGTGTGTGTGTGTGTGTGTGTGTGTGTGTGTGTGTGTGTGTGTGTTTAGATTTTTTTATTACATTTACAGTGTTTTACAGTGTTTGCATGTATTCCTGCATGCCAGAAGAGGGCACCAGATCCCATTACAGATGGTTGTGAGCCACCATGTGGTTGCTGGGAATTGAACTCAGGACCTCTGGAAGAACAGTCAGTGCTCTTAACCTCTGAGCCATCTCTTCAGTAAAATAATGTTCTTTAAAGTCGTTCCCACTGGGCATGGTTATGCATGCCTTTAATCCCAGCATTCGGGAGGTAGGGACAGGTTGTGTTCAAGACCAACCATGACTACACAGACCCTGTCTCAAAAACTAAAATACAAAGTACCTATGAGAATACAAAACTAAGGCAATCTGACTGAAAGTCAGACTGGACTCTTTAAACAACAAAACATAGTGCAGTGTTCACAATAATACCGTGTTCCCACTTTCTGGAAATCTTACTGTAAAAAAAAAAAAAAAAAATCCTCCACTTAATTTAATACCCAATGTCTGGTATAATCAAGTTTATGAGTCCCAGCGAATTATAAGCGAGCTTTATGTTGCAAATCACTCCTGGTATAATTCACGTCTCCAGTCTGCCGTGTGTACATCCTGCATGTTTTTCCTCATGGCTTTCAGCACAATTTTCTTTTAATATTTGCCTTTCTGAAAAAAAAAAATACATATTTGTAGAATTTGTAAGCAAGAGCAACATTTCCTCAAGTGTGGTGGGACTAATAGCCACAGGAGGTCCAAAATCACGGTAATTTATGGCTTTGCTGTTGTACAATCATGTGTGGGAGTGTTGCCATTAGAAATGTATCCTGCTTTCAGGCCAGCAGACTTACAAAGCCCACATTATGCAGCCTTAGTACAAATAAAGAAAATGGCTGCATTAGCAAATGCAGAACACACTTCTTTCTTTCTTTTTTTGCATAAAGAATAGGAACATCAGAGCCAGGTAAGACAGACTAGACTTGACTTGCTACCCCAGCAAGGTGCCTTGGACGAGGCTGGGGCTGAGATCCATCCGAAGCATCCTCACTGCCCTGCCCAGGGCAGCCACTGGGAACCATTCTGTATTCTTTCCAAGGGCAGTGTTCCAGTGTTCTGAAGATCTACCTGATGAGTTCCCAGTAGGTCTCTTAGAATGAATCACACGGACTCAAGGCCATGTTTCCCTCTTGCAAGTTCTGTTTGTAAGATGCCTGATTAGTGCACATTGGACAATGTCTCCTGTGTGCTGTTCTTGGATTCCCACCTATGGCTCAGCTGGGAGAGTGGACCTGACTCCCAAGGAGTCCTCCAAAATGAAAGTGCACACAAAAAGCATCGTGAGCGAGGCCAACAGGTCACGATTTAAAATCTCCAATAAGTCGATGACTTCAGATATTTGTTACCGTGCGGGGAGGAGGTAGCCACAAAACTGTTCTCAAGGCAGATTCTGGGACTCTAGGGAGTCTGTGGTGCAGTAGTGGAGTTAACGGGAACAAAAGCTTGCTTTTTTAGAAGGCACAGCAGAGCTGTCTTCAGTTTGGAGAAAACACTTTACAGACAGACAAGGCTGTCATATAAACAGTAAACAAGCATGTTGCCTAGCCAATGGGCAGCAGCCAGCATGTGCTGGGGAAGCTGAACCCACGTCTTATATGTTACTGTTTTAATTACAAGCTGTTAGGCCCACACACCTGCTGTTCTCTGCGCACCACCTACCCGCCCACCTTAACCTGGACACAGGATGTTGCTCTGGATCATGACCGTGAATTTTTTCTTTTGTTTTAGTGTTGGGGCTTGAGTCTAAAGCTTCTTTTTCTTTCTCTGCTATTGGCCCTAGTGATTCACCTGGACCATCCTGGACGAAGAACCAATTTATCAACTGCAAGTGACATCTGAGTTGAGATTGGTGCAGACTATTTGCAAATAACATTTCAGGCATGTGCAGTGACTGTGTTGTCCAAATACATCTATGTCGGCAGCGAAATACCCAAGAACTTGTTTCCTCTGCAGCTGGCTCCCGCCCTGTGCCTCATGGTGGGTCTGTGCTAGAGAAGCTGGTCCCCTGTGCGGGGCTAAGCGTTGCTGTTAAGTGACTAAATGTGAGTGTTGGAAGAACCCTTCACCACAGGTCCTGTTACCTCTTGGGTTTGACATAATTTTCAATATCTCTGCTGTGTGTGAGCCATTTAATCTGAGATCAAGAGATTTTTAAGAATGAGTGAAAAAAACAAAAAACAAAAGCAAGCAGGAGAACTACCTCTGTGGACAGGCTCAAAGATTATGTCTCAAGTAATCTTTATAAGAACAAGAGCGGTTTAAAAAAAAAAAATCACGAGAACTATTTGAGTCAACACAGGTGATTATTTTTGGTTTAATTGTTATATCCCCCATCAATAGCATAACTTGACTTTGGAGAGCTTAAAATGTAAATTTCAAAACCTTCATCTTCGGATCAAGAGTCTGCAAGCTGCAGCCTCAGGGCCAAATCCGGCAGCTGTGCATTTCTGTAAGCTGTTTTGTTGGAACACATCCACACCCTCCACACTCTAGTGCGGTTGAGGCAGCTTCCACACCGGGACAGCAGAGTGACAGATCGTGGCAGGCTAGATGGCTGTCAGAGCCTAAAATATGTATCCTTAGCAGCGAAAATGTGTGACCCACAAGAAAATCCTGGCCCTTTGCAATGCAGGAGAAGGGTCACTGGAGGATATTGGGTGTCCCTAGGGCCCTTCTCTTCCCAGGCCTTGTGTGCCCTGGAGAACACTTTCAACAAAACAAACCCACAAAGTCAGAGTACTGGGGTAGATTGATACCGGCCTCTGTGTGGGCAGACAGGATGGAGGACTCCTGCTCTGAAGACAGGCTCCAAAGAACCAGCAACTGTCTGACTTTCAGCATCTCTTAAGCTCCGAGTTCTGGGTACCACAGAAATCACCAAGCTCACCAAGTCAGATGACATCTCTCAGTGGCTGCCAACTTTCCTCTTCCCAGCCTCTCCATCCAGGCCTAAAGACAGCAGGTTATCTAATCAAAACAGAGCTGGGCTCTGGGGAGGGAGCCCAGAACAGGCTGAAGGGGAGCTTTGTGGATGCAGAGTAAGCAGAATGTCCATGCAGGAGGCCAGTGACGGGAGATAAAGTACAAGTGGGATTCGGCAGATGAGGGATACAGACACCGAAGCCAGGTGTCTCCCAGAGACCGAGGAAGACAGAGCTAAGAGCCTGGGTGGTTACAGGGTGCATGAACATTACATGAAATTACAGAGCGTGTGCATGAACTTACATGCAGTTATGACTGTGACTACATACATGACCATAACACATGCATGTGTTCGTTCCTTCTGCCCACTGAAAGCCTAAAGCAGCATGTGCAGCAGCAGAGCAGAGTCCTCACTCAGATCTAGACTTCTAACCATCACTTCCCACTAAAAAGAGTCAAGCATCTTCAGGGACAATTCCAGGGCTGGGCTGGGGAAATTCAAGATGATCCCCAAATACTTTGTTTTGTTGGGGTCCTCAATGACTGACAAGGACATGATCAAGAGGATGCAGAAGCCAGCTTGAGCTTTCCACTGGCCAAATCAGGGACAACTGAAGCAACAAAATTAATGATAGCAATGGATTATAGCTTGCTAGATTAAAATGGGATTCCACAAGTACATAGTTTATACCAATAACTCAGTAAGTAAATGGAAAGTTTGATGAGGGGTGAGTGATAAATAGTTCTTAGGCACTGGCATGCAAAAGGTTTATTCGTTATGGAAGGGGGAACATAGTGAATGTGTAGGAGTCCTACAGACAGACAGACATACCTTCTATGAACCGATCCAAGTGAACATTGGCATATGACAATATGTGCCGTTTGATGGGACACATGGGGGTGGGGAATGTCATTTCTGGATATTCTGACCAAAGGTGCCCGACCTAGATTTAATCATGAAATATACCAGATAAACCCAAATTCAAAGCTGCCCCAGAGTCAGGAGCATTGAGGAGCATTCCAAACTGAAAGGACCCAAAGAGACACAGGTGTCAGACGGTGCCCTGGACTCTCCCTGGACAAGGAGGGCACTGTGGATCGCTTTCTGGATCTTAAGTGGCATGTGTGCACTGAACGGTGGCAATGGAGCTGTGTGAACTCCATGAGTCTAGTGGGTGCTGGGAAGGACAGTTGCTGCTCATACTGGGGTCTGCACTTATGTCACAGGGTAGTCTGAACACACGGCTGCTGAGTCCATGGGTCTGGACAACCCTGGGATTCTGCCTACCTCATCTGCACCCAATGATACCCTAGGGACCACACTGGACATGGGAAATTGGTGGAGAACATCTCTTGGCCCCAAACACCCTCCTCACTGTTCCTTTAAGTGCCAGACTCTGGCTTTTGTCTAGGAACAAACACCTCCCATCTCTGTGTTTTGAGTCAAATGGTCCTCAACACAGGCCTGAAGCATATAACCTGGGTGTGCAATCAATCCATCCTCTGGCCATTAGGAGAGTTTCAAGGCTAATTCTGAGACCCAGACAGTGGGATGCAACTCCGAGGCTTGCCTGAACTGGCAAAACCTCTCTAAACTATTTCTAGAAGCTTCTTGAACTCCAATGCCAGTATCTCAGGCCTGGTCTTTTGCTCTCTAACTCCCAAAGGCCTCAAGATCTTTTTGATTCCACCACAAAGCAACCATGTAAGCCGAGACAACTGAACGTGTCTTTGCCTCACTGACCTCACCTGTAAAACAGGATGCTGGGTCGTTCTGAGAACAAGTGGTGATAGCCACCTGCCATGCTTTATACCGTACCTACCGTCGAGTAGATGCTCAATAAACTCTTAGTTGTTCAACTTTGGGGGCTGGAGTCTGTGAATCCACACAAAGATAAGAAATAACGTCTCGCTAGTCTGTTTTAGGTCACCTTCTGTGGTGGGAACGGCTCAACACAGGATATGAGGACTGGGGGAGATAAAGCTCAACATTTCGCTATTAAACCACCACTCTCTCTGAGTTCCAGAAATTTCTGCATGTCCTGGCTACTCAATTTATATCTAAACTGGGTTGCTTATATAAAGATATAACCAACGGAAATAAATGAGCAACATTACGGGTGCGCCAAGTCCCGTTTTTTTCCCCTCCCATCACAAGCCCAGGCCGGTGATCAGAAATCCCTTTCAACTGTCTTTATTCTACTGCCATCCTGTGGCTGACCTGTGCCACTGCAGCGCCAAGGGGCGGCCGCTGCTGAGATCTGTGATCTTTGTCCTTAGTGGCATCAGGAGGGCTCCACAGGAGGCAGCCAGGCCTGGGAGAAGGGTCCCACCAGCAGGAGCAAGCCTGGATGAGCATCACCAGTCTTGAATTGACTTCTGTTTGATGAACTTCAAGGACAGATAGTACAGGAACAGGAAGCCACAGCTGATGCCAATGACGATGAGGTAGATCGCATAGAGCGGGTGTGAGTTCAGGTCCATGACAGCCACCATCTGCGGACACGGATGGACGCTTGGTGAGCTCCCAAGGATACTGCGTCCTCAGCAGCCCTTGCATTGAGAATTCCCAGCCCTCACCGCTCACCTCGTCTCCGGGAACGGAGAAGGTGATGTTGCCAATCTGCATCGTGAAAGGGTATCCGTTAAACTGGATCTGCATCAGCCCCGAGAAACACCAGCGGAGGAAAGACAGCTTGGAAATCCACGAAGGTACTGAAGACAGCGAGAGCTTGGTTATTCGCACGGTCGCCGCTGCCACATCTGGCTGCCCTGCCTAAGTTTCCAACCGCTCCCCGAGAGAGGAGTCATGCTGGCTGGGGCCAGGAGAGGAGTCCTCTGAGGACCAAGGGGCAAAAGAGATAAGGGGCGAAGGAGCAGCATCTGTGGCTGGGGACTGTGCTGGTGAGGCCAAGGACAGGGTGACTCACATGCTTGATCCCTACCAATTTCATAATCCCTACAGTCATTTCATTGTGCTGCGTATGCTCAGCCAGCCCCACACCAGAGACCCTGAGCCTGGGGAGCACTCTGCTGGGAGAGGAGAATCCTGACCCTGGGGAGCACTTTGCTGGGAGAGGAGGAGGATCCTGACCCTGGGGAGCATTCTCTTGAGAGAGGAGGACCCTGAGCCTGGGGAGCACCCTGCTGGGAGAGGAGGACTTTGACCCTGGGGAGTACTCTGCTGGGAGAGGACGAAGCTACAAGCCCTGCCCAGATGTCAGGAAAGGCTGGCTGAGGAGACAGTGATGGGCAATGGTGAACGCAGGAAAGAGACCCCACAGGATCCACAGTGAGAAGGTAGAGATGCTGGAGGCTTCACAGGAGTTGGGGTTCCGGGGGACAAGGAACATCAGGGAGCCAGTGGCTCTGAGAGGCTTTGAACAAAGGAAGGACAGGAACTTTTCCCTCAGAGAAGGCCACCAAGAGACCAGACTATTATGGTGGCCTGGGGCTCAATGATGAGGGCTAGGGCTGGGATAAAGCCAAGGGGATATTTCAGGCCTGGATCACTGGTGGATGTGGTGAGGGAGAGAGGGAGTCGGGGTGACTTCTGGGTATAGGTGAAGGCTGCGAGGAAGCGTCATCTACCCTGCAGCCTGCAGTGTGGCTGATGGAGACCTGGAGAGACACACCTAACCGATGAACTTCCACCTCTAGCTGAGGACTTACCCGGCCATAGAGACCTACAGACGCTTGGTCAAGCAAAGAGGAGCAGGCCTCACCTATCCACAGGTTGTCCAAGTTTATCATGAAGCCCGCAGTGAGGTAGAAGGAGTTGTAGAAGGCGTTGCAGAAAAAGGAGGACATGTGGAAGGTGGGCAGCATGGCGGAGGCAGCCAGGGCCATGGTCCTGCAGCAGAAGACCACCAACCACAGCAGCATGAAATGCAGGAAGAAAAGCTTAGGGACCGGCCGCAGGTTGGTCAGCCAGTAGATGGGCATCCCATAGATGATGACGTAGGCACAGTGCTCAGGCAGTTCGCCCAGGACCTGCAAAGCACAGCCTTTGCTGGAAGATGGGGCCAACCCCCCGTTGGCTGTTATCGGAAGATGTTTTAAGGAGTGGCAGATCCTAGGATGCCAGTGTTCCTTCTGGGTGAAGGAGGAGGTGGCCCGTGAGGCCGATGAACCTGACCTGGGCTTCTACTGCAGGCCCATTTCAGAGCTGTGCTCCATGGAGGGAGCTGGTCTCTGCTGTGCTAAGACCTCGATTCTCCACCCTTCCTGCCCAGAACTGGCAGCTGTGTGGCTTTATGGGAGTCAGAGAACCTCTCTGAGCCACTTTCTGGAAACGCCTGCCTGGCTTGCTCAGCGGCTCTGGAGGTGTAAGGTACAGCTTGGTGTCGCCCACTTCTTTCTCTCTTGGTTCTGGCTGCCCAGAAAAGTATCATTTCTGCTTCTCAGTCCCGACCTTCCTGTGGACCGTTTAATGACTGGCAAGTCTCTGAGACTCTTCCAGAGAATTCGGTGTCTGCAGCCACAGAGAATGCATGGCCAAGTGTTTCCACAGAACCCTTCCCTGCAGCGTCTGTACCACACCCTGCCCCGCAACCCTTGCCCTCAGCCCTGACCTTGGCAAAGAAATATGGACCAGCAGTATACAGCCCATCTTCCAGCTCATGGTACAGCATCGATCTCTCCGAATGACCTAGAAGGGGGAGGAGAAGGAAACAAAAGAGTGAAAGTCATCTAGATTATTACTGATGGCTGCGCCTGAGGATGTCATTTATCTCTCGTAATACCGTTGAAAGCGGTGATCTGAAGCTGGTGTGTTATTCGATGGCAAAACCCTTGTCCAGCCTGCACAAAGTTATAGGTTCGATCCCCGGCACTGGGGGAGGGGAGTGGTTACACTTTCTAAATTTGTTCATATGCTTTGTTAATTGTAGGCACGGTGAAGCCTTTCCAGATGTTCCCCACAGGCTCTCTAGGTATGGCAGCATTGTCGCTGCCAAGCATACATCCTGTTAGGATGGGAACAGCTAAGACACCGTGATTTGCTTTCGTTGTATGCTCCTATTAATGTGCAAACTCTTAAAACAATTGCCTCATTTGTTACACAAGCATGATGAAATGTTTCCATAAAGCCACTGTCCCAAGGTGCTGGGAGAGACACAGGGGTCAGCCTCAGACTAGCGCAGGGGGAGAAGGCTGAAGCCCTTGTCTAGCTGCCGAGGTTCCTGTGCCCAGCTGCCCCACAGCCCAGATGAGGAGAGCAGGTGGCACTCACATTTGGAGATGACATCCAGAATGACATTGAAAGGTATAAGTGCTCCTATCATGAACAGGAGGGCCGATGTGTCCATGAAGGAGAGCGGCTTGTCCTCATGGCCGTAGTAAAGGAACCCAATAATGAGGGACATCAGGCAGGCTTCCGCCCCGTGGATGAGCAGAGTGGGCAGGTCTCGGAAGTCATTGGAGATCTGACGACTTTAAGAAGAAAAAGAAAAAAGAAGCATCAAAGGAACAAACAAAACTTTATGGCCTTAGGGATGTCATAACATTGCCAGAAACCTTATGTCCGCAAGTGTAAAACATGACTGTAATACCCACCATTGAATGTTTATGACAAGTAAGAAAACTGACAGGGTGGGTACTGAATATATGATTATTGTTTGGGGGTGTCTTTCTTGTTTGGGTTTTCAGTCAGGGTCTGTTGTTAGAAAGCCCAGGGTGGCCTCGAACTTGAGATCCCCTTGCCTCATCTCCTCCCCATTTCTGACATTTCAGACATGCACCACCACACACAGCGAATGATTACTTTTTATCATCAGTGGTGAGTTTGCTTACAGGGAAAAAAAATCAGATATATCGTAAAGATGTTGGCCACGGTGTGTCTCGTAATGGCGACAGCTCCCAAATAGAGAGACCATCCAAATAGCCTGGACTAAATGGCTAAGCCACAGGACTCTAATCAGAGAGGAGCAGAACACAGCTCTTAAACAATACACGAGCCTGCTCCCTTGTCTCTGTCCGCACAGACCCCCCCCAGAAAGACGGGTGTGGCGAGTGTACCTAGCTTTTGTTGAGCGTGGTACAGTAGGAATGCTGCCCTTCCCAGGTCCGAGTTTCTTACATGGCGGTTTCCATGATGATTACCACTAACATGATTTTCTTTTTGTTTCGAGATTAAGATTATCAGGAGCGCTCCGTGTCACGGGAGGGTTAGGCTGGTCCTAGGGATGCTGGTTTTCAAACCATTTCATCGCTTGCTCCCTCCCTTGATGTCTCTTGGGTAGGAATGTTTTACTTTGATACTCAGAGGCATGGGGGAGCAGAGGGACAAATAAAAAAAGAGACATTTACCGGATCAGGGTGGTAAACTGTTGTATCATCCCGGGCAGCTTCGCAGCAGTCCCACTGTCCACGTCCTGTGGGAGGGCCTGGCTTCTGGGAAACAGTGTGTGGTCAGGTTAGGGGGGCCCACCACAGGGGGCTTCCCACTCAGGCAGTGGACCCACAGTACCTGACTGCACAGGTACCCGCGTGGAGTTCCTTTGTCTCGGCTTTCCACAGGAAGTCATCGAAGCCTTGCACTTTTTCTAGAAACAAGGCTGCAAGTGACCGAGCCTTTTCCATGGTGGCCACTTCCTGTTCTTTGCTGCACCTGTCAATGCTAGTCAAGTCCACTGTAAGCAGAAGATGCGGGGCCATAGGCAACGTGGTCCCTGGCGGCTCTCCCCACCCTCTGAGAAGGCGCTATGAGGCAATGGTCAGAGCAGAGAGGCAGAGAGACCTGGTTCCCTTGCTCTGCCTCATCTGACCATATAGGCAGATACCTCAGGTGGGCCATAGATCAGGAAGTGGCCAAGAGCAGAGGCCCTGGCTCCAGCCCCCAGCCCCACCCCCAGACTCATCCCGGCGTATTCCTAGAGTAGGCAGCTGCCCTCAGGGCCAGGTGGCTCATCATAGTTATATAATAATTCTAACTTCAGCTGTATATCTATTTGTCTGTCACTGTGAATTTATAATTTGACCTCCCAAGTGGCCAGGGTGCTGGGAACCAGCCAAGTACAGTGCTCACATTACCCATGCTAAGCTTTGCCCCAGAATGGTCTAGGGTAGCCTACCCAGTTGTAGCCAGGTCACTGGAAGAGCTACCTTTTGAATCTGAGAAGATGCCACCCTGCACGTGGCAGGCCCACCCTGCAGCCCTCTCCTCCCTCCAATGTGCCTGCAGTGCCAGAAAGAGCCAGGTCCACCAGTCACCGCCAGGACTGTCCTGTCCCTGGGAGACTCCAGGACTCTGCACGGCTGGGGTCTCTTCTGCATTCATTGGCCATCACAAGATCATTTGTGGGAGGGACATAGGAGCCACATAGGTTCCCTCAGTGCAGGCTAAAGCTCAAATATCACATTTGCTGGGCACCCTGGGCTCCATGTGAGCAGCTCCTACATCCTAGATTAGTGATAGCCACCTGCCTCCAGCCTAGTAGACAAGGACCCTGTCCCTATTGTCTCCAAATAATAATAGAAGTTTTCAAGTCTCCCATGGGCACTTTGGGAGGTTTGGGGCAGCCCTCCCAGGCTTCACTTCAAACTTCCCCTGGTATCCCGGTTGGCAGCTGTCCTCTGCCCCCTTTTCTGAGGACACTGGACAGAGTGTCACACATGGGCAGGAAGTCAGGATGGCAAACAGAGCATGGGGGAGGAGAGGTGACCTCTGTGGCAGTTCAAAGAGAGCATGAGTTCGCAGGGCAAGGCAGGGAGCCAGGAACATGGCCTTTCCTCCTGGGTAGCTGGAGGAGCTGGGATGACCATGTGGATGGCGTGGCTAAGGAGTCAAGGCTGAGGGCCAGGCACACCTGTGGGAGCTCTGGTTCTGCCCCCACAGGCATGCTAGAGCATAGGAGGCCAGGGGTGAGGTTCCTCGGGTAATACACAAAGCCAGAGCTGACTTTGGAGACACTGTGAGGTTGGGCACTTTGTCATCCTAGGAAGAACCTGGAGTTCTTGGTCACCTAGGGAACTGGCTAGAGCTGCTGCTTTCCCAGGCTCCGGTATAAGTAGTCACTTGTTCAGTACCCAGGCTATTCCTCAGCACTCTTGAGGGGGGTTTTATAGGGAGGTGTCCTGAAAGGGCCATTGCTCCCCATAAATGAAGAGGTTCATGGTGTTCTTCATGGACTATTGAGTGCCTGGGACCACCAAGAAAGGTAAGTCAAGCAGTCTGTCCCTGGCCCTGCCCTGGTCCCCTCTTCCTATGCTGTCTGACTCTGTGGACCACAAGGGCCTGCGTGTGTGTGTGTGTGTGTGTGTGTGTGTGTGTGTGTGTAGTTTCCTACAGACTGCATGAAGACCACAACTGTACAACCTGATCCAAGACTTCCTGGATTGTGCCCCCACCCCAGCCATCTGCAAACTTCTCCTATTCTTAACGTGTCCTGCACAGAGGGGCAATTTGTCAGAAGACTGCTGTATTCACACCTTGCATTTGATCCTGGAAAACTGACCATTTTCCTCTTTGCATGCTACCACTCTGTCCTGGCTCCTCCTCATCTGACGCACGGGTAACAGTGTCTCCCCTACATCTTTCCAGTATCTCCTGATTTTTTAATTTTGTTTGTTTTCATTTTCTTCTGTTTGGCTGCGGGGAGGGGTGTCTGCTCCACAGCTGTGCACCAGGTTGCAGGCCCCGGCCTGGCTCACTCACCATAGAAGTCAGCGGGATTGCTGTAGCGAGGACAAGGGTAGCCAATCTCTGTGAAGTACTGCACCATGTGCTGCGCGGCCCCCAGGTATATTGGGGTGCCAGATGTCATCAGAAGGACCAGGTCAAACAGCCTGAAGATGTCAGAGCGAGGCTGGTGGAGGGAGATGAGCACCAGCCTGTTGCCTTTGGCCAGGCGGGACAACGTTCTCACCAGGTTGTGGGCGGTGAAGCTGTCAAGGCCGGAAGTAGGTTCATCCAGAATCAGGATTCCTGGGGACATCGCCCAGTGAGCCCCAATGACAGGCAGGATGCCGGATGCCTTCTCAGGCCCCCTCCCCTCAGGCTTCCAGCCCTCACCTGGGTTCCACAGAAGCTGCACCCCGATGCTCACTCTCCGGCGCTCGCCCCCAGACACCCCACGCACATATGTGTTACCCACGCGGGTGTTGGCGCACTGCCTCAGCCGCAGCTCCGCAATCACGTCCTCTACCTGAGGGTGACAGGCTTAGCATACAGGCTTCCTCAGGAGTATTTGCCTCCCTTGTTATGTCCCTAGGTTCAGCCAGGTTGTCCATTGGTAACCAGACTGGGTACTAAGACCAGATAATTGCCCCCCCTCACATGAAGCACCCCAAAAGCCTTACACAAATAAACACACACTTATTGCCCACTTGACCAGGTCCAGGAAGGGAACCCATGGGGCTAAGTACATTGGCGTGTAAGGTGGGTTGGTTAAATTCCAGCTTGGCTGGGTCTTCTGGCAAAGCAGGGCAGTCTCAGACACCAGGGATCACCGACCAGCCAACTGGTTACCCTTTTGTCACGCTGGGCCTGAGAGAAGCTCCTGGGCAGACGCATCTGGGCCACGAAAGCCAGGGTCTCTCTGACAGTCAGATTGGGGAGCAGCTGGTCATGCTGGCGCACATGGGCCACACTCTTCCTTATCAGCTGCGGTGTGCTGGGTTGCCCATTGATCCAGATTTGTCCTGATTTCATCTTGCCACCATGGTCTCTGCCTGTGATCACGTCTAGGAGTGAGTCTCTCCCACAGCCTGCAAAGCCAGAGACATCCCTGAGGGCAGAGGTTCTGCGGGGCCAGCCTGCCTACCAGCTACCGCTCCCCCACACACTCTCCAAGCACCAGGACTGCTCTCCAGAAGCAACCAAGCTCGGGGCAAATGGACACTGTTATTAGATTGCACAGGACAGTGCAGCAGGTGCACCTTTTTTGGGTTTTTCTTCTACAGTTGACTTGAGTGTGTGGGGACACGTTGACAATGAGGTGTCAGATAGAAGACGGCTGGAGTCCCAACTGCTACAAGCCTGCTGCATCCCCTCCCCACCCTCCAACCCCTCCCCCACCCCCATCCCCCCACTCCCGCCCCCACACTGCAAACCAATGGCTTTCTCCCAATCAAGGCTGGGGCTAATTACATCGCAAAGTATAGCTTTTTTTTTTTTTTTTTGGCTGAAAAAGACCCTTGGCAGCATCTCATCATTTATCATTATTTTGGCTCCAAAGTGGCTTTGTGGAAATGACTAATTTGGAACATTCATAGCCTGTCTTTGAAGAATTCAAAACTGCATCGTACCGTGGCGATGGTGGCACATGCCTTTAATTCCAGCACTTGGGAGGCAGAGGCCTGTGGATCTTTGAGTTGGAGGCCAGCCTGGTCCGCAGAGCAAACGCCAGGACAATCA
Source organism: Onychomys torridus (assembly GCF_903995425.1). Lineage (NCBI taxonomy): Eukaryota > Metazoa > Chordata > Mammalia > Rodentia > Cricetidae > Onychomys > Onychomys torridus. Next base: position 19,455,715 of record NC_050463.1, read on the forward strand.
GGGCTATGCAGAGAAACCCTGCCTCAAGAAACAAACAAACAAACACACAAAAAATACCAAAACTACAACCTACTTTGAGAAATAAAAGGGAAAAATAATAGGTGAGTAATAGATGGGATGTCATTTTCAAGCATAGCATAATGCATAGTCTCTAAGTGTATCTATAGATCTATAGCCCTTTCTCATTTTCAAAATCAGTGTCTTTTTTCTCTCTGCCTTAAAAAAAGGAAAACTATTCCTTCATTCACTTCTAAACAACGTGTTAATGTGTATTAATGTGGAGAAGAGAGCATCATATTGGATCTAGTCTCCAAAAGCATTTGATGAGGTTTTCACTCCTAGAACTAATTTCATGGTTGTTGTTTTGTGACAGGGTCTCACTGTAGACCAGGCTGGCTCAGATGCAGAGATCTGCCTGCCTCTATCTCCCAAGTGCTGGGATTAAAGGTGTGCACCACCACCTGGTTCCTATGACTATTTAAACTGTGATGTGAACCTGCCTCAAACTTGGAAAACACCTTCCTATCACTGAGCTGGAGACATTCTGCCTGGATGTCCCAGGAAAGGTTTGGGTTTCCTCAGAGTGGAGTCTTTTATGGAATTAATAACTTTCCTTTTTCTTTTGTAAGCAAGGCAAATGCCTATAGACAGTATGTAACAAGTCCTCCTTGGAACATGTCACATGCTGCTGGCAAAATCCAAGAGCCCAGAGGCCTTTGCATGTGATCCTCTTGCTCACTGTCCAGCGGCTTGGAGTGGGAGCAACTTGTCAGCTGCCTGCTGGGTGTGCCCTATTTAGGCTTCCTGAAAAGTTCGATTGAATGAAACATCCCCAAGAGGAACCAGAGACCTCAGCACTGCTCCCTATTCAGCCTCAGACATTGACTCCAGGCTCTGTGGTGAGTGCAGGCCTGTGCCAGCATTTCCAGGTACCAGGAGATCCCCAGTCAGAGGGCAGGAAGATCACATTTCCTAAGCAAAACTGTGGCAAAAGACAGAGGCAGAGCTAGGCCTTGGTGGCACACACCTTTAATCCCAGCACTCGGGAGGCAGAAGCAGGTGGATCTCTGTGAGTTCAAGGCCAGCCTGGTCTATAAAGTGAGTTCCAGGACAGGCACCAAAACTACACAGAGAAACCCTGTCTCAAAAAACAAACAAACAAACAAACAAACACCCACAAAACAACAACAACAAAAAATAGACAGAGGCAGCCTTTCCAGAAGAGGGTGCCTGGAGCATTAGGGCAAATGTTCTCCAAAGAGTCACGGCACTCAAGAGCTTTATAATGTGGCTGCCATCGCCTCACCAGGGACTTTATTCATTGGAAAATCCTTCTGTATGGTTGATTCTACAGAACAAAGTAAATGCTTGGAACTCTTTTTTTTAAAGAATCTTTTAAAAATTATTATTATGGCTAGTATGCAGATTCATATTCTCTGTGTATGATACTAATTAAAGTGCTTAAAGTCGAAGAGATGGCTCAGAGGTTAAGAGCAGTGTTTGTTCTTCCAGAGGTCCTGGGTTCAATTCCCAGCAACCACATGGTGGCTCACAACCATCTGTAATGAGATCTGGTGCCCTCTTCTGGCTTACAGGCATACATGCACACAGAATACTGTATATACAATAAATAAATAAATCTTTTTAAAAAGGTGCTTAAAGTCACAGGAAGCATAATGAATAAATCCTTCTAAGAAAGGTTCAACAATTTCACTCAAGTGATATAGAGGCAAAGCAATGTGCAGCCTCAAGCTGGACATTATTCAATGTGATTCCTGCTCAGCCTCTCTGAACTTCACCTTCCTTATGAAAAATCAGGATGCTGCTGGCTAGAGTGTCATACAGACCAAGGATGCTTCTGGCTAGAGAGTCATACAGACCAGGGATGCTGCTGGCTAGAGAGTCATACAGACCAGGGATGCTGCTGGCTAGAGAGTCATACAGACCAGGGATGCTGCTGGCTAGAGAGTCATACAGACCAGGGATGCTGCTGGCTAGAGTGTCATACAGACCAGGGATGCTGCTGGCTAGAGAGTCATACAGACCAGGGATGCTGCTGGCTAGAGAGTCATACAGACCAGGGATGCTGCTGGCTAGAGTGTCATAGACCAAGTATTCACCAACATTCGGAGTAATGACCCACGTGTCTCCTGGATGCCCAAGCAAGACAGATACAAGAAAAGCTACCAGACATGATAAGTCGAAATCCCTTTCTCTTGTTTAGAACAGCGTCACAGGGTCAGGGCCGAGGTGAGAGGGCCTGAATGAGTGTGCATGTTGTTTCAGTTACAAAGTGCGTTTGCATATCGTAGCTTATTTGATCTTTGGTTAGACAGTAAACAACTCTATCAGAAGAGTGTAAAAGTTTGGAACAGATGTTCAAAGCATTGAGTAATCTTTCCTCCTGGAAATGATTAATTAAAAAGTATAAAGTACTCTCTCTAATACTGTGTAAAGGAGTCCCAGGAAGAGCCAAGCATAAGTGCAAGACCCAAGTCTAGTTAAACTGGGTCTTTAGGAGACTCACTAGGCTTTTTTGGTTTTTAGTGTTCTCACTTGTCAAATGAACGTGTGTGTGTGTGTGTGTGTGTGTGTGTGTGTGTGTACATGCATGCACACAAAGAACACTCTAGAAGTATGGAGGACTAGGAGATTTGAAAATCTTCTTCCTAAAATGCTTCCAGACAGGAAGGGAGTAAGGCAGAAGGCAATAAGGAAAACGTACTGTTCTCCAAGCCCTCCACACCTGTGAGGTTCTGTAACCTCAGATTCGACCTGTGGAAGTGCTTGCCTGAGACACCTCCAAGGATCTAGATCTTTGCAGGTGGTTGAAGGTCATTCTAGGACTGTGGAAGGGTCAGTGGTGTCCGGGCCCTGCCGAGTCATTGTCTGTCCATGACCTGAGTCTGGCTGTAGAGGAACATCATGTTCTGCAGCTGCCTGTGTATTGTCTTAGTTCAGTGTTAACAGGAGGCAGACACCATGGCTGCAGGCAGCTTCAGGTGGGTTACAGTCACACTCAGGTTCACAATAGCAGCAACCCCCCAGGAGTCAGTGGGTACAGGAGGTGACATTAGAGCCTAGGTCTGTGTGCGTTCTCAGCCACTCTGCTGTATTACTCTGTCCCAGAGTTCTGCAAGCAGGACTCATGACCGAAGGCTGTTCTGTGTCCCAGGGGAGAAAAGCCATTGCCCACGACTGCCTCTGTTGGTACCTGAGCTGCCTATGATGGCCAGCATTTGCCCACTCCTCACTTTGAAGCTCAGATTCTGGATGCCCAGATCACAGGAGTCTTGGTTGCTGTGAGACCTCCAAGGAATCTTGAACTGAGCCAGCTGCTCAAACCAAGGCACCTGAGAGGCCATGTCCACCTGTGGGGAAATGTTAGCCGAGTCCTTGGGAAGCTGAATGGTTCAGAGGGCTTCAACAGCTTCTGTTAAGCTCTCCTGCATCTTGTATAACTCCTCTCTCAGGGGACACCCTGCTTCTGAGACATGCTAGGTCTTGAGGCGCCCAGATCTTACCAAACATGGCAGTGAGGCCCCACCATCTGGTTCAAGTCCAGAGTTAAGGGGACCAGAAAGCATGTGAACCAGCAGAAAACCAGTAAGTGTTTACCTCCTGCAAGGCATGACAATGATCACTGTCCATCATTTATCTCATCTACTGCTCATTGCAAGCATATGGCGTGGGTACTATCAGCTTCTGTTTTACAGACCACGTTCAAAGCAATTAAGGAATTGACTCGAGCTCACACAGCTTACAGTGTAAGACAGAGCAGAGGCTCTAATGTGGCTCGTTCCTTTGCTCTAGCCCACACCCACCCAAAGGCCAGCTTGGTACTCTGCAGTTCACCATCCTACTTGGGCAGCAGGTGGTCTATCCCTGGGGAAGTGGAGGAATGGGGATCATTGAATTCTGACAAGGGCATTCCTGAGACCCTCCCATGGTGGCCTTTTCATTCAGGATGTTTTATTTGCATAAACATAGTTTATAAAAATAGACCATATATAGGTAGATAGATAGATTATATATATATATATATATAAATATAATAGGTATATATATATATATATATGATATGTATATATATATAATAGGTAGGTAGGCAGGTAGGTAGATAGATAGATAGATAGATAGATAGATAGATAGATAGATAGACAGACATACAGACAGACAGATAGATAGCTGTAAAAGGATGGAATTTCAATAAACTCTTCCTTTTAGTTAAGAGCCTATTGTTAGTTTCTTAGTTTTGGTAATTACAATGTAGTTCATAAGATGTTGACTTCAAAGGAAGCCAGACAGGGTACGTGGAAGCACTGTGGTTTGCTATGCATGTTTTCTACAGGTATGTACATGCACATGTGGGTGCAAATTGCACCTTGCACATATGCGTGTGGAGGCCAGAGATGAATGGTACTGTGTTCCACAACTGTTTTCTACCTTACTTTTGAGACTTGGTCTCTTCTGAACCTGGAACAGTTGAATGAGATCTATGGATCCATTTGGCTCTGGGACTGCAGACATGGACCACCCAGGCCAGATTTTCTTCTCTGGGTTCTGGAGATCTGAGCTCAGGCCCTCACACTCCTGTCTCAGGCACTTCACAGAGTGGGCCATCACTCCAGCCCCTTTGATATCTATCTGTCTATCTATCTATCTATCTATCTATCTATCTATCTATCTATCTATCATCTATCTATCTGTCTATCATCTATCTATCTATCATCTATTTATCTGTTATCTGTCTATCGACTATCTATCATCTAGCTATCTGTTTATCTATCATCTAGCTATCTATCATCGATCATCTATATATCTGTTTATCTATTATCTATCATCTATCTATCTGTTTATCTGTCTATCATCTATCTATCATCTACTTACTTATTTATCTGTCTATCAACTATCTATCATCTACTTATCTGTTTATCATCTATCTATAATATGTTTACATATATCACATATAATAGCACATATACAATATAGCTATGTCATATATACATTATACATAAACACACATATATCATGGATATATGATAAACACACACATATATATGTTTAGAGTGATTTCAAATTTTAAAGTTACGAGTTCCAGAGACATTCCCCACAGGCCTTCATAGTGAACCTTAACATCTTCCCAGGGGGCTCCACCCCTTCCCCCACCTCTCGCTGCAGGTGAGCTTGCCCCAGGGTAGACAGAGTTTGTCCCTGGGGTTAGACTTACAGAGTGGGCTCACCCTTTCTTCCCCCAAATATCCCGCTCACTCTTCTCCCCTCCACTCAGGCATGCGCCCCTACCTGGTAGGTGAGATCTCTGACCTCCAGAGTGTTGGATTGGCCACAGTAGGTGAAGTAGAGGCTGTTGTCACTTTCAGAGGAGAACAAGCTGTCCTGGAGGCCCTGCTGGGAGACCTGACAGGTGAGGGGCCCCGTCAGAGGCAGCTGAGGACCCAGAAGACAGAAGGGGGCCTGAGCAGCACAGGCAGCCACTGGCAGTGAGGTCAAGATCCCACACTGACAGGAAGTGGGATCGGCACCTCAGGGCTCTGAGGAAAACAGGAACACTGATGGGGGTACATCTCCTTCCAGGAGGGCGGCTGCAGCCTCAGAGACCCTCAGCCTCGGGCTGATGCACCTGAACCCACAGTTTAAAAAGAATGGCTCTCCAGACTTCAGTGAGCAGACCAGGGAACTGGGAGCCAGTAAACCCACCTTAGACTTTCACTTGCTGTACCTGGCCTAATATCACCTCCTGCCAAATAGACACGCTGTGAGAGAGAGGACAGACATCGGCGAGTTGACCCAGAGCATCTGTGAAGATGCCACCCATCTTACAAAGCCCTTGAATATCCTTTGGGTGACATTTCAGAGGAAGCCCTCATCACCACCACAATGGTTACGCTTCTGTAATTGTTGAGGTGGCATATATGTGAATTTTCTGTGTGATTGTTTAATACATGTATTCAATGTGTAATGGCCAAATGGGGTGCTCAGCACCTCCATCTCCATCACCGTTTATTATTTCTTCATGTTGGAAACCATCACATTCTTCTCCTCTGGTCATCTATATTGAAATTTAAAAAATTTAATAAAATTTTAAATTTTATTTTTTGTGTGTGAGTGTTTGCCTGTGTGTATATATGTGTACCACATACATGCCTGGTACCCTCAGAGGTCAAAAGAGGTCATTGGGTCCTCTGGACCTGGAGTTACGGACAGGACAGTTATAAACCATCCTGTGTGTGATGGGACCTGAACCCGGGTCCTCTGCAGGAGCAGCAAGTGCTCTTAACGTCTGAGTCACCTCTTCAGCCTCATTCTCGGACATTATTATAATAATAATAATAATAATAATAATAATAATAATAATAAAAACTATTATCACCCCAATGTGCTTCAGAGCATTCAGTCTCAGCACCATTTCATTTTAATGCCCAATATCCATCCACTCTCCATCCCCTCCCCTACCACTTTCTGCAGTAGAGTTAGAGTGGGATTGCCTTTTGGTTTTTCTGTGTTGGGTGACCAAATCCATGGCGTGAAGCTAGGCCAAGCGCTGGAGGGACAGAGCCACATCCCCAGTCCCTAGGTTTTCTTGTTTTTAAATCAATGATCTTCGGGAGAGATCTTAGTGGATTTATATCAGACAGGAATTAGTCCTAAAGATGCTTCTGCAGACACGAAGTTTCTGCTGGATTCAGGGGCGGGGCGGCTGCTGAGGGAGGAACACCAGGCGTTTTGTGACTGGTGTGTTGGTGGTTAGTTCTCAAGTTCCTGTGCTGTTGTGACTTGGGAGACAGGAAGATCCCGGGGTTTAGAGGGACAGAGGGATGCAGCTGAGCAGTGCCCAGCTGGCTACTCTGAGTCACCGGAGCCCATGGATCCCAGCCACACAGACAATCAGCTTTCAGGAAAAAAAAAAATTAATGTCTGGCTTGTGGATGACTTCTGTTCCATTTTAAAATATTTCCCTTGGCACCCAGGAAGGATTTGTTAGACTCTTCCTGAGGTTTTGACAAATTCTCTATATTTTTCAAATACTTAAATATCTATTCAGCTGACATTTTAATCAGTGTGACTGTCAGAACATCATTTGAATTTGTGACAGGTGACACTCTAAAAAGCGAATGCGGGTTTATTTGTAGGTAACCGGTGCGGCGCCTTCAGGGCTACAGTGTAATGACTCCTCATGCTAACTTCTGGTTAAATTCCTGAGTCAGAAGCGCAGAGAAGTACAGAATTTCATGGGGCGCAAAAAGGAAGAAATGTGTAGAGGACTGTGGCCGGCTGGGACAAAAAGGGTAAGTCTCTGGCCCAAGGCACATGCCTGGCCCTCTGTTGACACCTCTAAACATGATCTCACCTGTCTCTACCGAGGCCGAGGCTTTCCTATCTCTGTTCCTGTGGACCACCGGCCCTGCCACCTGATACTCAATGCCACAATTCCCTGATAGACAGCCCTGATCTCATCCCTCTTCCCAGGCCATCTTTCTGATGGGTAGTGCTGTTTAAGGGGCGTGCTCAGAGGCTAGAAGAGCAGCTGTCTTTAGAAGGCCTGACTAGAATGTGGGTGAGAAGAATGTGCGGCCCCTGTATGAGTTCCTTGTGGAGTATGAGATGCTGGGTGGGCAGAAAAGGGGATGGGTAAGGCATGGACCAGAAACCAGCTCCTCAAGAAGCCCTCCATTTTCTAAATTTACGTGCAGAAGGGAGAGGGGTGAAAACCACTGGGCAGTATTTAGCTCGACTGAACAGCTTTTAAGTATGGGCACACAGGGCACGTCAGTCTCACTGTTTTTATCCAAGCCTCTGTGGTCGTCAGTGGCAGACCACCACAGGGCATCTACAATAACAGGACCAAAGAGGAGGAGGGACTTGTAAGTGGCAGGACCCGGGCACACTTCGGGATAATGATAATTCTTTGCCTCTTTAGCTGTGGTGGTAACCTGAAGGGCTGAAGACCCAAAGCCACCACTGACTTTCTATCCTACTCAGGAAGCGATCGTGGATGTCCCAAGCGACAGAGGTAGTCATTTCCTCATGGGTGTCTCTGCCTGTGTCTGGGGATTTCAGACAGCAGAGTTGGCTGTTGCTGTGGCGGTAGAATTGGTAGATAGTGGTGTTTGGATTGGTCAATCCCAGGCAACTCTACCTCTGCCAGAACAGGGAACTGTGGCCTCCCTGTCAGATGTGTACATTTCATTCTTGTCTTTTCTCTCTAGAAAAGTGGGCGGGATGTGGAAGCTGAGGGTGGGGATCCTCTTTGTATCTCCCAATATTGCTTCCTGCTTCAAAGCCTTCCCACAAGCCCAGTCAGAGGCTGTTTATCAAGCAAACATTTCTCTGATTTGATGAGGAAGGACGCCTCAGACCTTCCTAGCCACCTGGCTGCTGTCTGTTCATTCCAGTTCTCCCCCAGTTCATAGGTTGCAAGCAGAAAATTCTGGTGCTCCCATAAAAGTTCTCTCGTTTCTGTGTCTCTGCTACCACTGAGATTCCTGGGCTGACACCCACATGGGCCAACACTCCTTCAGAAAAGCCCTAGTTTTTCTGCATGTGGGAGTTTCTGTGATGGAATGTCACTTGGAAAACTACATCACTCCCAGTCACCCACAAGAACGTCGGGGAAGAGACCTCAGTTCTCCTGGCTCCTGAATTTGCTCCTGTCAGCCCCTCAACATTGAGGAGACAGGGCCCTGCTGCCCATTTCCACTCTCCTTGAGGTCTAGGTGGTGAATTAGGGCTAAAACTCCTGTGACAGGAAAGAAAGATCAATTCTACCCCACCCCACTCCAGGACCAGGGTGGCTAAGCTTACTCACCGAAGCATCCTGAAGTATAGCCCCATTCCACAGCTGGGTCTCCTCTGTGGACTTCTCAGCCATGACCCTTGATGTCTGTGCCCTCTGTGTGGCTCCTGCGGGCCTTCCCTGCTACTGGCCGGGCCGGTGCTCTGTCTTTGTCCCTTAGAGCAGGGCCACCTGAGCCTTCCTTCTCTGCGGCTGACTTTCTCCCAGCATTCCCCTCTCTGGCAAGCCCTCCTACACACACACTGTGTGTCCTGCCTATTGTCGAGATAAGAACGCTGTGGCTAAAGGTACATCAGATAATGACATTGGTGGCCAAATCGGTGTCCTGCTGTCTCACAAGGGATATTCCAGGGCTGGGCAAAATCAGACGGGACACTCCCACTGGCTCAGTTGAAGCTACTCTGGAGAGGGACAGGCCACTAGAAAACTCACTTGCATTTGTTTCCTGCTGACCATGAGTGGATTGCCCTTTCTGAGTCCAGAAGGAGCCGGAGGGCCTCACATCAACAGAAGTTCTCAGAGCTCCCTGGAGGAGGGATCTGTTACTGGCTCGGAGGCTCGGCACAGCCTAAGCGTCCTCCATGTCTCCTACAGCGTCAGGTAAGGGTATCCCACAGCAGAAAACTGGGCTTCCCAACCTCTCTGCTGCCTTGTCCCACCAAGTGGGTGGGTGGGCCTGGGGGCTTTGGGCTTCCTGTTTAACAGATCAGGGTGGAAGGAGGCAAAGCTGCCAGTGGGGAGTGAGTACCAGTGAGTAGCTCTTCCCCTGCCCATTTGCTTGGCCCCAATTTATGTTATTCACACCCCTTCCTTGGCCCTGCGTAGATGGAGAGGGTTTGGAAAGTGGGGGTCCTGGGGGCCCAAGGTGGAACAAAGCCTGCTGAAGGAATGCAGGGTTCACCTCAAGAATAAACACTGTGCAGGTTAATATCCTGCAGCCAGCCAGAGAGACCCAGTATTCAGAGGAGCTATTAGGAGGCATGTTCCTTGGGTGGTGGCCAATCGGCAGCCACTATACCTCCAAGGACTGGAAAGTGGGGGCATTGAGACTGAAATAAAGTTGCCAAACTCTCCAGGACCAGCTGGGATATCGGGATGGGCTAGAGTTGGGTTTGGGGTTGGGAAGCAAGGGTCTGGCCCCTTCCAGGACCTTACACTGCTCTTGCCCTCATGGAATTTACTTTAAAGCAACCGTGTCGGGCCCTGGTGGAACATCAGATCCTTCCAGCAGCGATGGGAGAGGCAAATTCTCAAAGATGTCTCCTTGTACATGGAGAGTGGACAGATAATGTGCATCTTAGGCAGCTCAGGTAAGCAACTGGAGGGCTTCTACACTTCCAAGGAGGACTGTGGTGAGGCTTTGGCTTCACTAGAAGGCCGTGCATTTGGCCCTGAAATGAAATCTAATGACATGTCTGTGAATGAGACTTGGTACCAAAGTGAGGCATTGAGAAAAGTCCCTGGGAAGAGTGGGAAGTCCGGCCCAACAAGTAAGTTGTTTGTTTCCTTGTTTGATTGATTGTTGGTGGTACAGGGGATAAAATCTAGAACCTTGGGCATGCTAAGTAAGCCCTCTACCACCAAGCCTCAGCCCCAGCTCTGTTTTCTTTTTCTTTTTTAAAAGATTTACTTATTTATTAGGCATACAGTGTTCTGCCTGCAGGTATGCCTGCACACCAGAAGAGGGCACCAGATCTCATTACAGATGGTTGTGAGCCACCATGTGGTCGCTGGGAATTGAACTCGGGACCTCTGGAAGAGCAGTCAGTGCCGCCCCCCCTCGTTCTATTTTCATTTGGTATTTCCACTTCTGGAAAGTTCTTGTGAAGGTGTTCAGCAGGTGGAACTCAACTCATGTTCTTGATCCCTGGCCTTGTTCATTATGAGAGTCATCAGACAAATGAGGCCAGAGAATACTAAGAAAGAATTCATGTCAGCATCAAGTCTTATCGGTACACCATGTTTGTTTGTTTTGTTTGTTTTGAGCCTTGCTCAGAAGGAGTCGGGCATTCCAGACTGGGGTCCCCTGTGTGCCCTCCCCATGTTCTTCTCTTCTTTCCGGGGGAGAGCTGAATATTTGAACGTGACTTCTATGCTTGTGTTTGTGTTCTGGCATTAACAAGTCATTATCCTCAGAGGAGTTTCCTCTCCTGTCCCTGCAAAGCCTATAGCTGTAAATCCTCAGATTCCAGCCACTGGGGAGGGGGTACACTGGCCCAGAAGAGGGGCTCTGCACGGCATACCTCAGTGTTCATGACAAGCGGTTCTCCTGCCTATGTAAATGAAAAGATTCTGACGTGTTAGATTCATAAAACCCTCTTGACTGAGCGGCTGCTTGCAAATTGTTGGCATTTAATCCACTGTCCATTCGCCTTGCTCTTTCTTAGGAATAGGCCATTTTTAAGTCTGTGGTGAGAGTCAGGTGTGGCACTGTTTGGATAGAGCTGAGTGTGTCTCCCAAAGCTCTGTGACACAAGCTTGCCCCCCATGTGGAAATGATGAGAGACCTGGTGGGTAGGCCATGGGGGTGTAACCCTCTGAAGAGACTGATGTGGTTATTGAGGTGTCCACACTAGCTCTCACCAGACAAAGCTGATGTAAAGAAGGCTTGGTGCCTGAACCCCTCTGGCTTCCTGGCTTATCATACGATCACTCACTCTCACGTGTTGTCTCACAGTGGTGCCATTTACTATGTGGTGTAGCCTGACGTCTGTCCCTGGAGCTGAACAGATGAGGCTATCCCATTTTGAACTCTATATTTCCAAGACCGTGGGTCAACACACACACACACACACACACACACACACACACACACACACACACACACACACCACACACGTACAAATCACCCAGCCTCAGGTGTCCAGTCTCAGGCAATACAGGAGGGATTATGATGTCCAGCCTTAGATTGAATACAAGCACAGCTGTATGGCAATGTCTTAAAAGCAAATGAAATGATACAGAGAAGATGAAGTGAAAAGGAATTCCCTGGCTGTCTTAGTCTAATTGGGTTACTGTAAGAAAATATCATACACTGGGGGACTTGTGGGCAAGAGACTGACACCCAAGGGCCCGACAGATCTGACACGTGCTGAGGGCTGTGGTATTAGGTGTTTGTCACCGTGGATGAAACACCTGGCAGAAATGATTTAGAGGAGGAGAGATTATTTGGTTAATGGTTCCTGAGGGTTTGGCCCACCATGGTGAGAGCTATGGTAACGCATCTTATATCATGATGGACAGGAAGCAGAGGCAGGACCAGACATACCCAAGGAGCACCTCCGGTGGCCAACATCTTCCAGCTAGTCTCCACCTTCTCAAGTTTCCAGAACCTTCCCCAAAAGGCACTGCCAACTGGGGATATAAGAGACATTTTGTATTCAAGCCACGTCTGGCTTCTTCATACGTAGTTATTTTCTGCCTCTATTCACATAATGGAAGGGCTGTGGGATCTCTTCCGAGTCTTTTATATTTTAATTAGTTAATTAATTAAATTATTTTGCGTGTGTATGTGCAGGTGCATGTGTTTGTGAAGGCCCAACCTTGCGTGTCTTCTATCTTGTGTATGTATTTTATTAATGGGTAGACTTGTAGTTTTTGTGTTGTTGAGACAGGGTCTCACTATGTAGTCCTGGCTGGCCTGGAACTTGCTCCATCAACCAGACTGCTATCAAACTCACAGAGATCTGTCTGCCTCTGCCCTCGGAGTGCTGTGCTTAAAGTTATGTGCTACCATGCCTGGCTTCCCATATTGTCTTCCTCAGACAAGGTCTTTCGCTTTTACCTGGAACTTACTGGTTCATTGAGGCTGGCAAAGCCTGTGAGCCCCAGGATCCTCACGCGGCAGGATGAGGAGCATGCCTCACCGCGTTGGCTCTGTTTACACTCAAGTCTTCATGCTTGAAGTGTGTGCTGTTTTCCAGCTGACCCATCTCCCTGACCCTCAAGCTCTTTTCTAAGCACACTGACCCCAGTCAGCTCCCAATAGACTTCAGTCACCTGGAGGCTTGTGTGTGCGCCACTAAGACTCTATCCCCAGAGTGGCATCCTTCTCTGCTGCGGAGTTAAGTCTGTACTTCACGTTGTTTAGATAGACAGCTGGAGGGAAGAGAGTGGCGGGGGAGAACCCCCAAGGATCTCCATGTGAGGCTGAGAAGCCTCAACCTTGATAGTGTGAACACCTGCAGTGACAGAGAGAAAGGACAGGCCGAGGCACCAAGTGCCACTGAGGGACCAGGCACCGCACAAGAGGTCTTCAAGGCTCTGGTTGGAAAAACCACTTGGGAAGCACAGGGACTGTGTCTGGGAAGTCAGGATATAATCCCACTGGCTCACGTAGGTTACCCCTCCCCCTTCTCCTCTTCTTTCTCCTTCTTCCCCCCTTCTCTCCTTCCTCCTCTTCTTCCTCCTCCTCCCCTTCTCCTCCCGTGAGTGTGCAGTACAGGGGATTGAACCAAGTGCTCTACCACCAAGCCGTTTCCCTAACCCACGATTCATTTTTTTCTTTAAATGCAAGAAGATGGTTTTGCTCCTACCCTTTAGTTTCAGACAGTTTGTAAGTACCCTGACTGTGATAATTAGGCTTTGCCACTAGCGAAGCTGTTGAGTTAACACCCATAAATACAGGTGGGGATCCAACAACCGATGTTTCACCACACGAACTATTCTTTTAATGTCACAGAAAAAAAAAAACAATTGCAAACAGACTACACAATACACGTGGGCAGAAAGGCAACAGAGTGTGTCTCGAGAACACCGAAGTGTGATAAGCAGCATATTATCAACATTTACAGGGTTTATCCTAAAATGATGACACCAGAAAGCATGTTCCTTTTCAAGGATATGACCATTTTCCTTTCGACGCCACTGTACCTGAACAGGTGTGCTGATCCCAAGCTTGGTCAGACATGGTTTAGGACAGATGATGACTGCCATAGGAATTTATCTTAGGACCCTTCGTGGTAAAAGCAGCTTCCACAAGGCTCTTGAATAGAAAACCTTGTATCTGGTCCTGTGTGAGCTCCTCCAGCCTGGCAGAATTAGGAAAGGCTAGGAAAAAGTCTGTCCTGTCTCCAGGGAATCTGGGACCCAGGCTAAGTTGTGTGTGATGTGACCTTGGGAAAAGAAAACAGGGGAGACATGTCCCCTGTTACCTCAAGTACCAGGCTAGAACTCTTCAGGGATGTTCTTGGTAGCAGCTGGCTAGCTATGGTGCAGGCTGAGGTCAATTTGCTCCCCCAATGGCCTCTAAGCCAGTGTGCCCCTCAAACTCTAACACTCATGGGAACTTGTTGAAAAGCAGAGTCACATTCACTAGGGCTGAGAGTCTACATTCGGGGTGTCAGACCACCACAGGTCAGACGGCTCCAGCAACGTCATCTAGATTCAGGTAGCACCGGACAGTCCTAAGGAATCACAAAAAGAAATTTAGGTACTAGGGGCCAAATGCTTCCAACAGCCCTCCCTGGCTTTCCCATTTTGTACCTGTATTTTACTTTTTCCTCCTCCTCCTCCTCCTCCTCCTCCTCCTCCTCCTCCTCCTCCTCCTCCTCCTTCTCCTCTTCCTCCTCCTCCTCCTCCTCTTGTTCTTCTTTGTTTTTTTTGACACACACTTTCTCCGTGTAGCCCTGGCTGTCCTGGAAATCATGCTGTAGACCAGCCTGGCCTCCAACTCACAGAGAAACACTTGCCTCTGCCTCCCGAATGCTGGGATTAAAGGCATGTGCCACCACCACCACCAGGCTTAATTTTTTTTTTTTTTTTGATCCTGTATTTTTCTTACCCTGATTTTTTCATTGCATTTATTTATTATGCATGTGTGTATATGTATGCGCAAATGCATGCCGTGGCATGTATATGGAAATCAGAGGACAACGTTTGGTGATTCATTCTTTCCTTCCACCGTGTACCTCTGGGACTGAACTCAGGTCCTCAGGCTTGGCTGCAAGGCCTTTTACTGGCTGGGCCATCTTGTATAAAGAGCAAATACAGAACATCTTCAGACCTGATTCCAGCCCTACCAAGGGCAAGACTTTCTTGTCACCAAATCCAGAAGACATTTCTGTGTGGTGTTTGGCCTCTGTGGCTTGACCCCTCTTCACTCAGGGGACAAATGGGATTTGTTCAGACCTGGGGATTTTCACCCAGGGCGCCATGGAGAAGTGCAGTCAGGGTTCCATTGAAGCTTAAAGGGTCTGGAGAAGTGTCCCCATTCTCGTGCGGAGGCTCCTCCAGGGTCTTGTCTTATCCCCACCAGGCTCTGGGAAAACCACTCTGCTGGACGCCATCTCCGGGAGGCTGCGGCGCACAGGGACCCTGGGAGGGGAGGTGTTTGTGAACGGCCGCGGGCTGCGCAGGGACCAGTTCCAAGACTGCTTCTCCTACGTCCTGCAGGTGGGTGCGTCTCGGGCCTGCCCCACCCGGGATCCCGGCCCCGCCCCCGGGGCTCCGACGACCCTGATGTCCCCTTTCCTGCAGAGCGACGTCTTTCTGAGCAGTCTCACGGTGCGGGAGACGCTGCGCTACACGGCGATGCTGGCCCTCCGCCGTAGCTCTTCGGACTTCTACCACAAGAAGGTATGTAAAACTAAAGTGAAGGCCACTTCCCAGGGGTCAAGGCCCTGGGCCTCAGAAGTCCCTCCTCCTGCCACCTCCTGGCCCGCCCCTTTTCATCTCTGCTTATTCTGCTCCACCTCCGCTGCCGCGGTCCTTAGTGGCAGCTACATGAGCTATTTGGACACCTGAAATGTGACCAGTCCAACCTAAATCTGTTTTGGTATGATGCCCCTGGTCCTGCGGCTTCTGGCGTGGTGGCAAGTGCCCTTACCCACGAAGCCATCTCGTCTTGAAGGAGCCTCATGAAACGCAGACTTAAGTTTCCTCCATGAAGAAACACGATGGAGTCATCACTCTTGCTAGGTTCCAGGATGTTTGTAACCAGTTTGGAAGTAGCTGTAAGTAAACCCACCTTAGCCTTAGTTGGCAATATTGCTTAGTTCTGTCTGGACTGGGACACCCCCAACTCTCCTGAGAATAAGACAGGTAGGGCTTTCACCTGCAAAAGGCCCAGCTTCCTGGGAAGTGGGCTTGTTACCAATGCCCTGGAGAGAGAACAGGCTGTTTTCACTTGAGAATCCTGGATAACTCTGGGAGGCGATTTTTAACTCAAGAGGACCCCAGTCCTCACAGAGCAATCCCTCCTCTGTCTTTTCCCCTAAGGCTATTACATAGGTTCTGTTTCTCTAGATTATTCCTTGGTCTCGCCTCTGGCTGGAGTTCCTCAGGCTTGTTCAAATACAGTATCTCACTTCTGTGGAATATTGGCTGGGGGCTGGGCTTTATCTTCATCTTGATATTGATACATCCACACCTTCTAACCCCATCTCATACTTTCTGAAGGACTCTGCAGCCTGAAAAAGACACCTGTATTCTCCTGAGAGATAGGTGTGCAAAAACATGTTCACACGGCTTGGTGGTCCTAACCAGCGACAGAGGAAGAAACAAGCCACACACACCCACCCTGCAGCTCACAACCCCCCTGCAGCTCTCTCTGTTTGCATTAGTATTTTTTTTAATCTATTTATTTTACATCCCGGCCACAACCTCTCCCCCCCAAGCTCCCCTCCCAGGACTTCTCCCCCACCTCCCCACCTACCTCAGCCAAACCCCCTCCTCTTCTGTCTCTATTCAGGAAAAGGCAGATTCCCGATTGCTTTAGTATGTTTTAAAATCTAAATCCCACATAACGTGTTTTTAAGAAGAGAGCTGGAGAGATGACTCTGTGGTTAAGTTGTTAAGAGCACTGGCTGTTCTTCCAGAGGACCGGGGGTCCATTCATAGCACCCACATGTCAAACAGAGCTCAGTTCTAGGACCCTTCAATCTGATTCCAAGAGGAGATTTTTTTTTTTTTCCAGACTAGATCATACTAACTTCCTGATACATCTCCGCCTCCATTCCCCCTTTGCATCTTTAGTAGGCCAGAGCTCCATTTACGCTGCTGGCTACGTCCTGTCCTCTGGACCTCCTCTGCAATGTCATCCCCTCTTCTCCTGCAGTACTGTGGTTATTTTTCAAAGCAATGTGCTGGTTTCTGTTTTTTCTTTCTTTTTTCACTTTGAAAGGGGTGCAATCTCATTAGAGGCGGCTGGGAACAAATTCTCGGCTCCATTGTGTCCTCTCTGCTTCCCCCGGGCTTCCTGCAGACTCCGGGATCAAGGAAGGGGAAACGTGGAAGTAGAGATTTTTCCAAAGGTCTCTGGGGGCTGCAATAAACTGAGGAAGGGGAGCGGGAGAAAGGCCAGTCTTCTTAGAAAGTTAATAAGGATTGTTTTTAAATGTTATTGGTGTGGAAAGTTGAGATTAAGGACAGAGGGGCTACAAGGAGCCGCAGGGGTGTAAGCGAAGTGAAGGGAGTCAGGGAATTAGAAGCATGGAAGTGGAGCTGTGGATTACATGGTACGTATCCTTTGAAGTTTCTCGAAGAGATTTGAGTAAAGATCGGAATGGCTTTTAATTACTTTTGGAAGCTGGATTATACTCCTTTGATGTAAAGCCACACCACATTTGGTCACTCGAAACTCCAGGACTTACTAGGGTTACCAAGGAGAGACAGGGCCACTTCAAACCAAGTTGGAATTTTTTTAAAGCACAGAAAGTATTTATGATAATAAAATTCAAAACCCAAACACTTAACATAATATATGTCATAATTATACCTTGGGGATATTTTTCTGAGGCAAGAATAAACATATTGTCACTCCTGGAACTTAAAAACATTTGTTTAAATCTGACCTTTGTATTACACATTAAACCAAGTGGATTTCACTGTAATGGACTTTTCTCCCCAAGGGTATGATAAGTCTAAGAGTGCCCCTTGCTCTCTGCGAAGTGTTATCTTTCCTGGGCCATCACCTGCCCATAAACTGAAGTATCAGCCGTAGTTACAGGTGGAAGCCCTGGAATTTATGTCTCTTACAGGCAGAGGCGGTCATGGAGGAGCTGAGTCTGAGCCACGTGGCAGACCGAATGATTGGCAACCATAATTTTGGGGGAATTTCCAGTGGCGAGCGGCGCCGAGTCTCCATTGCAGCCCAACTCCTTCAGGACCCTAGTAAGTGGACACAGACCTGCTCCCAGATGCTCTCAGGGTATCGATCTTCCATGTCTTTTAGGTGTGTGAGGCCCTTTCCTCACAGTCCCCAGTGAGAAACGGTTCATGTAGGATTGAAATCTCTGAGGTTTCCCAAACCAGAGACCCCAGTTTTGGGAAATGCTATGTAGTTCATTTCCTGGTGAGAGCCTATCATTTCGGGAGACAGTACTCAACTTAACACAGTTCAGCCTTATGGTGAAGTGAAAGATAAACACTCAACAGGACTTTGCTCTTTTCTCAGACTAATGAGAAATGGTGGCCCCTTCTCTCATGGTATTCGGGCTGCAGCAGTGAGCCATCCTCCTGGTTGACCTTGTGGGGTGACAACTGGCCCCAGTGTGCTGTGTTACCAAGCTGTGATGCTCAGTAGGTTAGGTGTATTACATGCATCTTCGGCTTGGACCATGTTTTCACTTACCCACGGGGTTACTGGGTTAGTATGACAAGGACCAATTTGCACTGACCATCTCCTAAGAGCATCCCGTTTGTGTATCTGTGTGCCAGAACCCTCTCCATGACTATGAGACCCGCCCTGTCCACCCTAACTTATGAGGGCTGCTCCATTATGCACTGTAGGGAAGGCCAGTGAGTTCTGTTAGAAGTGTTTATGAGTTGGCACAGTGTATATGCCATGGGGAAGGTACTGCAAAGTGGGTAGCCAGTCCCCTGCCTCCTTCTACCTGGTTTGGTCATTCTCCCAACTTGACAAACCTCATCATCACACATATGCACCTGGGAGAGGGCATTTTGTACCTCCACTCTTCCTGCACCCTGTGGTAGAACAAGCCTGCCTCTTCTAACGGTGCTTGGTCACGGGATGCTAAGAAGTCCTCGTCACTTTTGGGTAGATATAATCTACAGTTAAACTAGAGAACACAACCAATGCCTGCCCATCTACCGCCCTCCTCCTCCCATCTCCGACTTGGTTTCATTCTTCTGCTGTGCAAACACCCCATTAGTACTGGAAAGTGCCCTGATAGAAAACAAGGTTGGGGGCTAGGCAATTGTTGGCTCATCCCCTTGACTTCCCCAAAGGCTGCCTGCTAGCCCTGTTCTCTGCGCGTGTTCCCCGCATAGAGCCCAAGTAGCCCAGATACAAAGAGGCCTGATCTGGTCACTCTCCTGTCTCCAGGTGTGCACCAGAGCTGAGAGCTGCCCCCCCCCCCCCAGGTCAGGTTCTATCTCCTGGGCTCAGGCTGAAAGCTCCTTCTTGCCATGCAGTTTGGATGGGGTGCAACAGCCTAATGAAGGACTTACTGAGTTTTAAGCCCAGAGCACGCTGGGCAGTGGTTCAGACGTCTGACCCTTCTTTGCCGGCAGAGGTCATGATGTTCGATGAGCCGACCACAGGACTGGACTGCATGACGGCCAATCAGATTGTCATCCTCCTGACAGAGCTGGCTCGCAGGGACCGCATTGTGATCGTCACCATCCACCAGCCTCGCTCTGAGCTCTTCCAAGTAAGGGGATGCTATTGCATGTCCTACTCGACTCAAGAGAAGGGTGTGTAGTGTCTTGAACCAGGAATGGCAGGGCAGGGTAAAGAGCACACACTAGTGATTGAAAGGGCCAGGGGCCTGATTTACTCAGTACCTAGTGTGTGCCAAGCCTCTTCTATACACTAGATCATTCGGTCCACAATCATTCAGTCCACAAGGCAGTCCTGGGGCCGGCCATCCACATATACACTCGACAGAAGAAGAGTCTAAATTAGAAATGACTCAAAATAGAGCCAATATCATACAGTTGGTAAACTGCTGTCTATGGTAGCTTGGAGGAGATGGCTCAGTTGATAATGTGCTTGCTGGATGAGTTTGGATTTCTCATGCCCATAAAAGCTGGGCACAGAGGCACATACCTGTAATTCCAGCGCTAGGGAGGCAGAGACAGGAAAATCTCTGGGGCTTGCTGGCTAGCCAGTCCAGTTTAATTCATGAGTGACAGGTTCAGTGAGAGATGCTTTCTCAAACGTAAGGTGGAGAGCAATTGAGGGACACACACACACACACACACACACACACACACACACACACACACCCAGCAATATGGCCTCATGGCCCATTTAGCTACTGAAGCTCCATTTTGTCACTAAATCACAGATTTTTTTTTCTTTCTTTTTTTTTTTTTTCCGGAGCTGGGGACCAGACCCAGGACCTTGCACTTGCTAGGCAAGCGCTCTCTACCACTGAGCTAAATCCCCAACCCCCCCAAATCACAGATTTTATCCACAGAAGAAACTTCAGTATCCTTTTAGTTATAATAATAATAATAATAATAATAATAATAATAATAATAAATAATAATAATAATAATAATATTATTATTATTATAGGATCTAGTACTTCAAACACAACCAACACACACACCTCGGGTTGCTCCACATCATTCTCAGTGGTTTTTCTCTGCCTAAATGTGATGCTGAGGCCCAGTGCCATACAGCAATACCCATCATGCACAGAGGTAACCCATGCAGGGAAGCAGAGGGGTGTCCTCCCTTGTCTCCAATGGAACCCCTTCCCCCAACACACACACACACACACACACACACACACACACACACACACACACAAATACTGATGCATGGCCAAGGTAACAGAGGACTAACTGGCTGCTTGGAAATGCATTTCCCATAAAGACATGGTCACCTGAGCACTCACTAACACCGTCTGTTATCCAAGCAGCATTTCGACAAAATTGCCATCCTGACTTACGGAGAGCTGGTTTTCTGCGGCTCGCCAGAGGAAATGCTTGATTTCTTCAATAAGTGTGGTTACCCTTGTCCTGAACATTCCAACCCCTTTGATTTCTATAGTAAGTGGTTTTTGTTTGTTTGTTTGTTTGTTTTTGTTGTTGTTTTGTTTGTTTGTTTGTTTGTTTGTTTTCTGGTTTTGTTTTTTAAATTGCACCATCACAGCTGTTTTAAAAATCTTTTTTAGGATTTTATTATTTATGTATTTCTGTGTGTGTGCGTGCGCTATGGTCTACATGTGGAAGTCAGAGGACAGCCCCGAAGAAGTCAGTTCTCTTTTTCCACCATGTGGGTTCTAGGGATCAAAGTCAGGTCAATAGGCTTGGTGGCAATCACCACTACCTGTTGAGCCCTCTCGCCAGCCCTGAACCTTCTTTATCTTTGATTTCCGTGATACCTGCTCTTCTAGGTTTTTGTTTTTGCTTTTTGTTTGTTTTGGTGTTCTTTTATTTTTCAAGGAGTAAATTTGGCTGGTCCATTAACTTGCCCCAGTGACTTACTAGAGAATAAAATGGGGCCTCTCTCTCAGACTCTGTCAGAGCTGAGTTTCTGAATTCTCCCGGGCAGTTGTTAGGGGATTCTCAGGGCCTCTCTGGGTAGCTGTAGACATTTTAATGCAGCAGATGGTCATTCTCTGCTGGGACAGGGTCAGAACAACTGATGGGTCAGGTATGTCATGGTCCATCCTGTGAGTGTGTGTGTGTGTGTGTGTGTGTGTGTGTGTATTTAGGAACATGAGTCATATCTTTTGGGGAAAACTTTTAGTGGACTTGACGTCAGTGGATACCCAGAGCAGAGAGCGAGAAATAGAAACCTACAAGCGAGTCCAGATGCTCGAATCTGCCTTCAAAAAATCGGCAATCTGTCACAAAATCCTGGAGAATATTGAAAGAACGAAACACCTGAAAACCTTACCCATGATTCCTTTCAAAACGAAAGATCCTCCCGGAGTGTTCTGTAAGCTGGGTGTCCTCTTGAGGTAAGAGCTTTGGAAACACAGCCAAGGCCCATTTTGGGTCTTTACAGACATTTACCAATAATGAAATAAAATGGATTAAAACCATCTCATTTGGTTTTCAGGAGAGTAACGAGAAATTTAATGAGAAACAAGCAGGCGGTGATTATGCGTCTTGTTCAGAATCTGATCATGGGTCTGTTCCTCATTTTCTACCTTCTCCGGGTCCAGAACAACGTACTAAAGGGTGCTATCCAGGACCGAGTGGGTCTGCTGTATCAGCTCGTGGGAGCCACCCCGTACACCGGCATGCTCAATGCTGTGAATCTGTGTAAGTGCCTATGGGTGGGAGGTACATTTCTCCCCCCACCAAATCTATCTGCTCCAGCTGCTACCTTCCAAAGGCCCACCATTGTATTATTTTTACAGAGAAGAAAGTAAAGTGTGGCGTCTTTGCTACCACACTGCCCCTAGGTAGTGTGTAGAATTTTGAAGCGGGAGGATTTATTGTTCCATGATCATGGAGTCTGCTTGGCTGCCTTCTTGATCCAGCCCCGATAGACCTCAAGTTCAGCTTCGGTAGCCTTTCCTCCCTCCGTGGTGTGGGGACTGACCATTTTCGGAACATGCCTTCCATGCCAGTTCCCATGCTGAGAGCTGTCAGTGACCGGGAAAGTCAGGATGGCCTGTACCAGAAGTGGCAGATGCTGCTGGCCTACGTACTGCATGCGCTCCCCTTCAGCATCGTTGCCACTGTGATTTTCAGCAGTGTGTGCTACTGGTAAGGTGGTGTTCAGGGGCACTGCGTTCACCTGGGCCAGGCTCCCCGTGGAGGGCGGATGGGACACATGGGAAGATAGCAAGAGGGCAAACTAACTCCATTCCATGTTTGGTGCAATGACCTGCCTTTCAGGGCAGGCATTTTATTACAAATAACCCCACTGAGGGTTGCATGGGACCCAAGAGCAGGCCAACAAGACTATGCCAGGGAACAGCATGCCTCGTGCTCTGAGGGTCTGGGCTAGAGAAGAGTGTTCACAAGGAGCTGGGACCCAGGTGGAGGACTCAGGCGGCCTCTCAAGGCTGCAGCAGCCCCATCAACCTGAAGTTTTGCTGACGGGCCAGGACGTCGCAGTTTGGTGGGTTGACAGGGTTTAGGAAGCAGAGCGGCTACAGGAAGAAGCATTGGGGACAGCATCACGTCTGTGAGCTTTGACTGATGGCCTTTTCATGTCTTAGAACTTTAGAAAGAACTCAAAACGTGCAGGGTTAAGACGCTCGCTTTGTTGTCACGAGAAGGCGGATGGTCCTCACCTGTCTCTGCCGTGTCTCTTCCCCATGTGGCTCTGCCACAGGAAGACATGGAGGACGTGAGTCGGCCTGTCCTGACTCCATTAGTGCCAAGGCACTCAGCTGTGCCAAGAGAGAACCTGCAGATCTTGAGACACCGTTCCTCTTCACTGACTGGATTCCTCTGCAGATGCTCCTAATTGCTAGCACCACAGTGCCATGACACACAATATGAATTGTTTTTACAAACCACATGCTATGTACGTGCAAAATAACCAAGGGCATGTTGGTGTAAGCTCCAGAATGAAGGCTTTACAGGTCTCTTGGGAGACATTTTTACTCACAGAGATAAGGCTGCTTGTGTTCCGTCAGCATGAGGGTGGACTTCCAACAGAGGCCATGACAGCAACCACATAGCCTTTCTTGCTAGCCCAGATGGCACCCCTCTTCTCTGAGCTTGGAAACAATGTGGGGTGATCTGACTGGTGCTACAAGCCACAGGCCTATCTCACTCAGGACAATGGATTCAGAGTAAAATGTTCCCTTCATGTCCTGGGAGCAAATTTTTAAAATGGGATTATTTTTGAGTAAAAACAAGGCTGGGTGCAAACTGGAGGCTTTGTTTATTTAGACTCTTTCTACTCAACATGGCCATGGACTGATGATGGCCGGTTTATTTCACATGCAGAATCCCAGTCTCTGAATTAGGTCCTGCATATAATAAGATCATCACGTTAAGTCACATAGCTCTTTAAGACCTATGAAGCAAAGACTTTGATTTTAATTTAGACTCTGACTGTGAGAAAGAGCTGGTTCAACCAGACTTGAGAAGATTGGGTATGGTTTTAAACCAGATGGAGCCCGGGCATGCACATCATGACTATTTTTCAGACATAAAAATGGAGAATCAGCCGGGCGGTGGTGGCACACGCCTTTAATCCCAGCACTCGGGAGGCAGAGCCAGGCGGATCTTTGTGAGTTCGAGGCCAGCCTGGGCTACAGAGCGAGATCCAGGAAAGGCTCAAAGCTACACAGAGAAACCCTGTCTCTAAAAAAACCAAAAAAAAAAAAAAAAAAAAAAAAAAAAAGGAGAATCATTTCTAGTAGCATGAAGCTGTTAGCCACGTGGAAAATGCTTCCATCTAGTTACAAAAAGAGCAACAGACTGCCCACTGTGTCAGGCACAGTACTGGGTGCTACAGGAGATTCATGAACAATAAACTCAAGGGTCCTGCCCTGAAGCTTGAGATTCTGAAATCTAGACCCCTCAGACATTCTAGAGGGCTCTGGCAGCTCTTTCCCAGCATGCCCCACCTGAACTCATTCAATGGCAGAATACGACTGGAACCAACTCCAGGTCTCTATACTAACCCCGCACGAACAGTCTGCTTAGCAGAAATATTAACATGCTTGAGAGCCCCAGACCCCACTGCAATACGGCCTGGTTTCCAAAACTCTTAAGTTTCCACATTCAAAAAATACATCTGCTGAATGCATTTCAGATGAGAGATTGTGGACCGGAGCAAACCTTGGGCAACTTTAATTCAAGGAAGTGTAAGATTAGCCTCATACAGAGGCAGAAGCACTGTGCTGAGGATGCCCAAAGCAGCTCACACACAACAGGGCAGCAGCTCACAATCAGTGTGGCAGCTCACACACACAACACAGCAGCTCACACACAGCCCAGCAGCTCACAATCAGTGTGGCAGCTCACACTTAGCAAGCACTCACCAGCTCTGCATGTATTCATTTATTGAATCCTTGTGACCACTTTGTGAGGGTGACAAGGAAACATTCTTGTTTACAGAGGAGGAAACTGAGGCACACATCCTAGCTCACATGCATGATCTTAGTGGCTTACAGAGGATGCACGAATTGCTTGTTCCCACACCAGTCCCTTCCTTCAGTCTTGAACAGAAATGTCTCCTGGCCAGCGGCTCTCCATTCAAGTGGGTCCAGCTCCCCAACCTCGCTCACTCTTTGTCTTACACTCAATAGCACTCAAAATCTTCTGTGTTCAAGGGTGGACAGAGAGTTTGGGGAGAGGAAGTTTGGAGGTATCTGTAGAAAAACTGAATAAGCCATGGTTTAATGAGAGGAAGGAGCAGGGACCATCAGCAGACAAGGGCACAGGTTCAGAAGCAAACTCACAGAAGGTCTTTGTAATGGAAGAATTTGGTGTGCTGTGGTCATGTGATGAAGGGTTGGGGAGAGGAGCACAAGTTGAGACTGAAAGCCTTGGGGTCTGGTCAGGGAGGCGCTGACTGCCTGGTAACAGGACATAAGAGAGGACATTGCAGGAGACAGGGGCTCCCTTGTGTTGGGTCTGGAGAGTCCAGAATCTCTTTACTAACAGACTGGACTTCAGATGGAGAGGGTGGATGGCCCAGGGAGGCTCCATGTCTGGAAAGGCCCAGGAACCAAAGCCAGAGAAGAGCATGGGCAACAAAAGGGGGTGCTAACAGGCTGGGGTGTGGCAGAGCACTTGCCTGGTATGCTTAGGGCCCTGGGTTCAATCCCCAGGACCACAAAACACACTCTCTCTCTCTCTCTCTCTCTCTCTCTCTCTCTCTCTCTCTCTCTCTCAGCGTGTGTGTGTGTGTGTGTGTGTGTGTGTGTGTGTGTGTGTGTGTGTGAGATAAGCCTGTTCAGTACCAGTACAGATTGAAGGAGGTAAGGAAAGACACGAAAAGAGCTTCAGGAGTGTACTCTAGTTTACAGGGGAACAGGGCATGAGCTGGAGGTAGCAGTGAAGATATGAGCTGGTGGAGGATAGTATGAAAAGGGACACTTGTTTGATCTGTGTATTTTCCTTGTACATGTCTTTCATCAAACTGTTCTCACTGGTGATTGTGTGTCTTAAACTCTCAGTAGGCTTGGGGGCCCCATAGTCCATTCGGAGAGCAAGGGAAAGAAATCAGCATGTCTCATCCCATGACTGTTGGGCTTAAAGAATGGTTGTCTTAGAATGTGGTAAGGAGAACCATCAAAAACTATTGGAGGACCTGGGATGCAGCTCTGTGATAGAAGGCTTCCCTCGAGCCTCCTTTCCTAGAGTTCTCTGGCGCTGCGAAATTAGCACGCAAGCGAATAATTAGGTTGAGCAGATGGAAATACAAGCCGAAGTAGTCAAGTTGAGCTGCACATACAGGAGCATTCGAACAACATGGCATCATGGATGCAAGCAGACCTAGTCACACTGGGCGAAGATGGAGAGAAACTACACACACACACACACACACACACACTCACACACACACACACTCATAGAACAGGTGAGTTCTCTTCCTGACATTGGGGAAGCAGGAGAGGAAGTAATTTAAGTCGAGGTTTATGAGAGCCATGATGAGACCATGATGAGAGGAGACTGGACCCCAAGATGTAATGAGAAAACCTTACGGGATTGCTGCAGGTAGAAGTTTTCGCTGGTCCTGTCTGGCCCTCTGTCCTGCAGCCACTGGGACCCAAGTAAACACACAGAGGCTTATATTACTTACAAACTGTATGTATAGTCTATGGCAGGCCTCTTGCTAGCTAGCTCTCATATCTTAAATTAGCCCATTTCTATTAACCTATGTTTTGCCACGTGTTCCCTGGCTTACCAGTCTGCTGGTATGTTGTTCCTTGGATTTCCTGCTTGCCTCTAAGCTGCCAAAACAGCATTATTTATAGCCAATGGTAGCAACACATATTCACAGCATACAGAAAGGCATCCCCCAGCACTTCCCTTTTCTAGCTAATCAAAAAGGAATGTTTTAACTTTAACATAGTAAAATTACATATAATAGAACAGTTATCAAGCAGGAATTACAGTTACAGATCCCAAAGCCAGCCAAGTCACAGCAGCAAAGTAGCAAAGTGGGTCCAATTGGTGTAGCAATATGCTGTGTTTACTTCTAGTCCCTGAAGTGAACAGGGCTCCTGGAAGGAGACGGTGCAGAAATGGGCCAGGATCTGGGGACATGGGGCAGAAGGCTGTACTTCAAAACTGCAGTCTGAATTTTTGGAATTGGAAGATTCTGAGTAATTGGAAGATTCTGTGCAAGACACAGCAAGTGACTGAAGTTAGGAAGGAGAGCAGCTGACTAGGAGACATTTCTACGGATGGCTTATCAAGACAGTTAAAAGACTGTGAGGGAGAAGACTGGAGTGGAAAGGATGATCCTTGTCCTCATACTATGAAACTGCCAAAGGTGACAGAATGTTTTCAAAGCCACAAGGCTATGGGTTGAGAAGAAAATTAACATAATTAAAACACATGGTGATTTGGGCAAGAGGAAAGGACAGCCTTCAAGACTGGCTGGGAGGGCATAGCTGAAACATGGGGGTTTCTTTTCCTTGCTCTACAAATGGACTGATGGACCCCCCGAGTCTAATGAGAGTTTAAGACACATGATCACTGGTGAGAACAATTTGCTGATAGACGTATACAAGGAAAATGCACGGATACAGGTGAGCTTGTTACAAGGCCATGAAGGTCAAATCAAGGCTCTCAGATTAAAAGACACTCATAGGAAGGAGTGGGAAGGTAATGCATAGATAGGGACAAGGTAGTGAGCAAGTTCATGCTGACAATAATCCTAAGGATAGGGATGAGGTGCTGGGCAGCGCAGTGGGGGAGCCCTCAGCATTAGCATAGGAATGGCGGGAAGAACACAGTTATTTATGAAGAGACCCAGAGAGTTTAACAGCCCTGCATCTGCCAGCCTGTATGGCTGTTGTCTAAGCAATTTAATATTTTACCACGAGAGCTGAAGAAGTTATAACAGGCAATTCACATTGAGGTGAAGTCGATGGTAATAAGTGGGCTCAAATGTCAGCTTTGTCCCAAAGAGGGTTGACAAAGGGGAATGTGGTTCGCCTTGCTAATTCCACCCTCCCACTAGCCAGCAAGGAATCATTCACAGGAGGCAAGTATCATCTTTTTCTTAAATGATAGTGCTGGGAGAGAAACCTGAAGACTTGTGTTTTTTTAGGACTCTGGGCTTGTATCCTGAGGCTGCCAGATTTGGGTACTTCTCTGCTGCTCTCTTGGCCCCCCACTTAATTGGAGAATTTCTAACTCTTGTGTTGCTTGGGATGGTCCAAAACCCCAATATTGTCAACAGTATTGTGGCTCTGTTGAGCATTTCTGGACTGCTCATTGGATCTGGATTTATCAGGTAAGAGGAAATGATTGAAAAGATGTAGTCTGTCATGATTTGTGGTCAAGGATCACCAAATAATGACTGCCATAAACCAAACCCAGAGAGCCGAGTGGCGCAGGTTGAAGTGATCACCTTGTAGTCTGGGCTGTTTCTATTACTCGCCAACCAAGATTGCTTTAGACCTTGAACTGTTCACTGTCTGTTAGTACGATGTCTTTTTATTGGACATCAGGACACAACAAGGTAAGCACATTATTGATGTGACTCATATGTAGCAAGCTAGGGAAACAAGAGAAGGAACTAACCTAGATTCTCTAAGAAAACCCGCAGCCCAATTTAGAGCCAGTGTGCATGTGAGCTCCTTCCTAACTAGTGCAAGTGAGGCTTCATTCCAGCTCTCAAGTCTCATTTTAAAAAGTATTTATTTTTATAGTATGTGTATGTGTGAGTACCTGAATGCACTGTGTATGTGTTGGGGCCTACAGAGGCCAGAAGAGGGCATAGGATCCCCTGGAACTGGAGTTACAGATTGTTGTGAGCCACTATGTGGGTGCTGGGAACTGAGTCCAGGTCCTCTACAAGAGCAGCCAGTGTTCCTAACTGCTAAGCCATCTCTTTAGAACTCCCTCCTCTGGTAAAGGGGGATGGGGCTTGCCCTGTTCATCCTACTCTCCCACTAGCTTGCAAAGATTTTGTCACAGGGGACAATGGTACTCTGGAATTAAAATCAGTTAGATAAGGAAAGAGCCAATAGTATAAAGTACTCTTCAAAAAAAAATTAGTGGACATGTGCCAAGTGCTAACAGTATCTCTGGGTGATATTTAATTCCTCATCACATTTTATTTTATAATTTTTTCTCTTATATATCATTTTGGAACCAAGAACATACACTCATGCAACACACATACTTTTTAAAATTAGTAGCCAAAAGGGTCAAAAAAGGTAAAGAGTAAAATCTCTCCAGGCAACATTACATGTGGGACCCTGTAAGTAAATTACAACCCTAAGACAATGTGATGACTTTCTGAGGTGGCTCAGTAGGAAAAGGTGAACTCTGCAAGCATGAGGACCTGAGTTTGGCTTCCCCACACCCACATAAAAGCCAGGCATGGCCCGGAGCTCCAGCACATAGGGTAGGGTATGCAGAGACAGGAGGATTGCTGCAAACAGCCTACCCCCCAAACCACAGCCTTCAGGTTCAGTGGGAGACCCTGTCTTACAGGAACAGAACTGGGAGAGGCAGAGAAGAACACATGGCATCCTCCTATGGCCACCCGATGTGTGCTCAGGGGCACACACATGAGCACGCACATACATGTGCACACATGCACACAGCCCCCACGTACAACAAAATCAAGGAAGAAACAATGAAAAAGTGAGCATCTATTTAAATGTAATTCCATTTATGTGAGGGTTGGAGTAATTTGTTTTCAAGTAAGAAAGTTAGGCTTGGACTTGGCTGTTTGAGGACCACCCCTCAAAGGATGCTCACTCAGAGGATGCTCACAGTGCACATGCTTCCTGGAGACGGCTGACCCTGGACCAGAAGCTTCTTCTATTGCGTAGCTGCCATCTGACAGTGAACAAGTCACTTTTTTTTTCTATCAGAACTGGTTTCCTCATTTATAAAATCTTGAGATAAGAAGCTACCTCTTCAGGCTAGGGGTGTACATAAGACAACCAGTTTGAGAGCATGCTATGAGCTGACCATACTAGACTATATAAAGGCGAGCTACCACATTTCCCTCCATAAAGGACAACCTTTCTATTACACTCTATTTGTCTCTGCTGATGAAGTGGTTGGTAACATCTCTGAAAACTGTGCAAGTCAGCCCAAAGGTTCAGAATCAGGCCAACGAGGTGGACCTCAGGGTGGGCAACGTCTCCTCTTTCATATATTCAGATCTTTAGAATGCCGGCCAGTCGGGCATGATTTCACACACTTGGGTTTGGGGGTAAGGGGATGATCATTTTTAAAAGGGATGCCATGGCCATATTGGCAAACACTCTCCTGTTGTTGGTCAAACCTCCACACAGCAACACATGTCAATAAACAGCTCATGGTTCCTCCCTCTTGAAAGCAGTCCAATATTTCTGTGGCAGGATCTTGTTCTTCCTTTGTGCCTTCCACTCTGTCCCCCTGTCACCTGTGCAGAGCCTGCCTTCTGGCCCCAGGGCTGAAGATGCTCTCTCTGAAGCCCTCCCCCCCCAAGGCCCATTAAGGGCCATCTTGCATTGAATCCTTTCTCTATATTTGAGACTACCAGTTGGAGAGCAGCATGCCCCATTTATCACTACAGTTTTTCTCAGTGGTCAGCCCACGACCTAGAGCCAAGCATGTTTGCAAAAATCATTTGTTGGATTTGTTGGATAAATGGATGACCTTCCTTGGGCTGCCACACAGGACTCAGGCACTGGCTATGTTGGGCTCCTTTCTGATAACAAATGTAAGTAAGTGCAGGTGGAGTACATGTCTTGTGTTGAGCCTGGTGCACAGGGCAAGGTGAGGCCACACACTTCTGACCTCAAAGCGCCAGCACACAGCAGGGCAGCCATCCCCCTGGGGCCACCACCTTGTTCAGGTCTTTGCCACCTCATCCTTGAACGTTTTTATCGTGGCCTGCTCTCCCTGTTTTACTGGTCTCCCCTTATTCTGGTCCATTCTTGTTGGGGCTACATTAATTTCCTTAAAACGATATTTCAACTTGATCGTTTCCATGGTTACTCAATGTCAACTCATTTCAAGACCCTGGAACTACTGTTGGCCATGTTGTTCCAAGCTCGTCTGCCTCTTGCCATTCTCCGTTCTAGCTTGGAGAAGTATTCGGCCCCGGCAGTGGGGCCAGCTGGCCGTGCTTAGGACATTTCTGCTCCGTAAGTGGCCTTTCTCCTCTGTTTTTCCTATGTCCCTATTACCCTCTCCAGTCCAAGTCTGTGCTCTTGGAAAACTTCCAGTAACTAAAGTCACGGGGCTCAGGGGCCACCCGGGAATAGGTGAGACAATAAATAAGAATTGTAAGGACATGTGGTATTGGTTGTTTACATGCTCTTGGCACCAACAGTTCACTTCTGTGTATTTTTGTGGAATCGAGGATACATATTCTATGTCCCTAACTATGGTATGACTTCTTTAGGGATAGGATACTTTTAAAAATCCCCAAAGCACCTAGAATTAGAATCTCATAAAGAGAAATTATTTAATATATGTTTAATTTATGTGTATGAATGTTTTGCTTTTGTGTATGTTTGTGTACCACATGTGTGCCTGGTGCCTGTGGAGGTCAGAAGAGGGTGTCAGATCCTCTGGAACTGGCATTATGGATGGCTGTATGCCAGCATGTAGGTGTGGAATTGAACCCAGGTCCTCTGCAAGAGCAACACGTGCTCTAAACCACTGAGCTCTCTCTTCAGTCCCATGATATATTTTTACTGATAGAAACCATACTGTGCTCCAAGAGGCAATCAATATTGGCAGGAAGTTTCTCCTGAGACAGACTGGAGAGGACCATGCTTTTCTGTCAAGAATAAGGAAAGGGAGAAACAAAAACAAACAAATATACAAACCCCCAAACCCAAACCCAAAACAACGAAAATCCGCCAAACCAAAGCCCAAGTAAAAACTTCTGCTTGCAGCCTCCATCTTTCCTCCTCCTATGCTAGCCTGGTCCTCACATCACCCTGAGGACCTTCAGATCTCTGCTTAGTCAGACGCCAGTCATCACCTAATATAGTATTGCTATGTGTATGATTTCTTGCATGTTTTATATAAGTAATGTTGAAGGATGGAGGGAGAGAGAGGGAGAGAGAGGGAGAGAGAGGGAGAGAGAGGGAGAGCAAGAGCGAGAGAACCAGCCAAAATTTCTACTGAAATGAGCTGCCAGGTTAGAAATGACGAAGTGCCATACTTCCTGACATGCCGGGATGGCTGAGACCTATTTGGGAGAATAAAGGTCAAGAGTGTGAGGAGCCTGGTTCCACACAGTGGGAGTTTCATAAATACACACATTTTCTACCATAGCACCAAAATGCCAACAGCTGTTTCTGGACAGTGTTCATTGAAGACTTACCATTTTCAGTGTTAATTGAAGACTTCATAGTAAGCATCATTTTATAATAGAGATGGAAGATTATATTTAGACTAGAAAAATAGACTGGTTTTGTTCATGTAATAAGACTATTTACTAGAACTTATTGAATTTTCTTTCTCTTTTTTTCTTTTTCTTAAGAAACATAGAAGAAATGCCTATTCCTTTTAAAATCTTGAGTTATTTTACATTCCAAAAATACTGTTGTGAGATTCTTGTAGTCAATGAGTTCTATGGGCTGAATTTCACTTGTGGTAAGTATTCCATTTTACAATATTATTTTTACATGTTGTTCTAAGTGAGCAGTTTCTTAGGGGAATGTATTTTTGGATGAAATGCTATGAGAGAGAAAGAGAGAGAGAGCGAGAGAGAAGATGACCTTGGATTTCCTTGAGTTCTGTCCTTCGAAGCTGCCCGCCCACTTGATTGTTTGAAGCTGAGTCTCACTGGGACTTGGGCTCTCTGATTAGGCTGGGCTGGCTTCAGGAAGCACAAGGGACACAAGCCTCTCCAGTGCTGGGGTTGTAAGTGTGTGTCACCGTGCCCCGTCTTTTATGTGGGCGACTCGAACTCAGGTCTTCTTGCTTCTGTGACAACCATCTCCCCAAACTCTTAGAAATGTTGTATTTTCATAATGAAATGTTCAAGCCTTGATTTGAATAAAGCCCACCATTTTCTCTGATTTTTAATGGGAAATATTCACTGGTCAAGTCACTCTCCAGTCAACAGTCTTGAGGACACATGACATTCTTACAAGTGACAGGTCTATGTAATTGCTAGTAATATCTAGATCATTCCTAGATCATTGAACAAACCAAAGCAAGCGAATGTGGCCTCTTGTTTCCCCAAATGTGTATAGAATACAGATGGGTAAACCCATTAATTTTTAAGACAAAGGTCCACCTCCAAGCCAGGGCAGTGGGAACACAAGGGCCCACAGCCACCGGAAATCCCAGTGTATGGTGGAGAGTAGTGGTTAAATATTTTCAGATGACAATACCAGTAACTTTTGGGGTATTTGATAGCAGGCAACAACCAGGAATAGGGAATGTATCTATTCTCAAAATACGCTCAAATACTTTTCCATCTTCAAACCAAGCCAGGACCTCCAGACTCACTCTTGCTCCACTGTTAATTCCGGGTTCCCCGGAACATCATGTGCCTTTCATTTAAGAAGGCTACTTAGCGTGCTGAATGCTTTCTGAACATCAGGGAAATATTTGTGATTAAATAACCTGAAATGCATCAGCGCTGACACTGTCAATCTTTCCCTTGGCAGGTAGCTCCAATACCTCTATGCCATATAACCCAATGTGTTCCATGACCCAAGGAATCCAGTTCATCGAGAGAACCTGCCCAGGGGCCACATCCAGATTCACGGCAAACTTTCTGATCTTATATGCATTCATCCCAGTGCTTGTCACCCTAGGGATACTGGTTTTTAAAGTCCGGGACTACCTTATTAGCAGATAGTTACCATCCCAGCCAGGAAAGCGTTCAACGGGCAGGTGTGCCTGCCATGGACAACAGAGGAGTGTTGTCTTCTAACCATCACAACAATTCCACTTGTGACCCTTGCACCCATCCAGGCCTCCAAGTGCAATGGAAACTGCTCAAAGTCCTTTGCTGGTCCAGCTTGTGGGGAGATGTGGTACTTGGAAAGCGTGAATGAACTGGTCCAAGGATGTAAATAATAATAATAATAATAATTCATAAACCTATGGGAGATTAATTTGACTTTTTTTCTAGACACAGAAAAATAAGCCTGTTTTAAAGATCATGTTTACATTTGATAAAGAACTTGGTAAAACCAAAGTGTGTGTGATTACTGACCAAGAGCAATACAGGAAAAAGTTCTCTGGGTTTGCTGGAGAAAGCCTTCTACAGTGGGGCTAAGGAGCCCCGCTGCCATCTGAAAGTCACACGTACATGTGCTTGTCCACATGATGAGGCTGGTCACCTGATCACATCAGGCAGCTGCTGGACAGATGTTGATGAACACCCCTGATACACAGCAAAGAAACCCCAGGAAAATGCTGAACATTGAACACCACGTATCAGACAGACTTCTGAAGGTTATGTTTGCTTTTTTCACTTTCATCATAGTTTACCTTTTAAAATTCAATGTTTCTGGACAGAATGTGACTGAGAAATGAGCTATGTAAGTCTGGAGAACCGTGGCTATGCAGTGTCCCTAAGCAGAGCTCTTAAGTTGCAGAGATGAAGGGCGCCGATAAGTGCAAACACACACCCACAGTACATACTCCCAGGAATGATATGATGGGTGTGGGCTATTAAAAATGGATTCTCTGCTAAGTGACTGATTATCTTTCTCATTGATCTGCAAGAAATTCATGAACAAGTCTGAAATTTAATTCTCTCAATGTCACCATGGTAACTATGAGCAAGGCTCTCAGAGAGAGCCCATGAACTTGTTCCGTTACTGTGACCTAGCTTGTAATGAATGATAAATTACAGCACTTGAAATGTCTCCCATTATAGTAGGAAGGAAGCCACAGTGAAATTCTATTGCTTAGAACTGCATTTAAGGATCTGAGGCATTGGTATATTACCAGCACAGTACTGTCAAGTTTTACAAAAGGTCTTTGACACTGATGATTACGGTATAATAGTTACGCAATGCCTTACTGATTATATATGTCACATCAGTTATAGACAGTCCTAGAGATGATCACCTATTCAGGCAGTTCAAAGAGAGTCCCACAGGGAGAAGCCTCTTTTGAAATCACTGATTTCAACCTACTGAAGATACGAGGTAAGTGGACGCAGCTCCTATTATTCATATGCAGATGAATTTCATTCTCATGGGGAAACACTGGAAAATTAACATCATGAGTGCCTTCAAGCCATGTTAGTGATAGCACCCTGGAATCATGATGGTTCTTGACCCCTGACAGCTTGTGTCTCGAGTCACCAAACAGACAGTGATCTAAGAAAATCAACGTATAGAATGACTATTTCTATTACTGTTCTGGCCTGGGCTGTCTGTGCCATCAGGAGGGCACAGGAGGGCTTTCTCCACAGCACAGAGATGCATCAGGAACTCTCTAAACACTGTTCTCAATGTCAGACCACATGCAAGACCAACAGCGGGCAGACTCCTGTTTCATCAAAATGACCCGATGGCAGCTACCACCCGCATGCCCTCACCTGTCTTCATGTTCTTAGTAAATGTGCTCATTCGAAGCTGTGCCCACAGCGCATGGAGAGTCACGCAGGTCACAAGAATACATACCATTCCTGACTAATGATAATGGCTATCTTATCCAGAACCGGCTTCTTACATGTCATACCTGCCTGGAAGTCATCCTGGATGCTCATCAACTCATGTTTTGGCCAACTTAGATAGGCTATCCCCTAAGACTAGCCTGTTCTTTAAAAGGTGATATAAAAACAAATGTGACAGTCTCACTGGGTGAAGGGGGGAGAGGGGAGGATGGAGGTTGCTGCTTTACAATGGCCCGTTCTCAGCAGCTGGGAATTTCTGGGTGTGAGGACCAGGAATATGCATTGTACATAAGCACCCGCAGCTGCTTCTTGTGCCTCTGTTGAAGGAGAGATCACAACACCTTTCACCTTCTTCCTGGCTTCCTACCGCCTGCAGCCGAGAACACACTCTAGAAAGAATATGTCCAACACGGGCACGCAGCTTTATATGGGAACTGCTACCAGGACCGACAAAATGGGCCAGTGGTTAAAGGTGCTTGCCCCCAAGCCTGCTGCCCTGAGTTCAATACCCAGAGTCTTCAAAGTTTTCCGCTGCCCCCACACACATACCATGGCATGTACACATATACCATGGCATGTACACATACGCGCGTACACACACACACACACACACACACACACACACACACACACTAAGTTAACAAACAAATAATAAGTAAATAAATGCAGAATAACTAATAACCAAACACCCTTGATTCATATAAACCAGAGCAGATGCTTACATGTGCCAAACAAGATTCAGACTGCTTAGACATCACAGGTAGGAGATAGAAAATTCTTTTATTTAAAAAGAATTATATACAGTGCATAGTTTCTCTCTCTCTCCCTCTTTTTTTTTTTTTTTTAGCTGAGGATCGAACCCAGAGCCTTGTGCTTGCTAGGCAAGTGCTCTACCACTGAGCTAAATCCCCAACCCGCATAGTTTCTCTTTAAAAGACTTCAGAACGTTCACCAAGTTGTACCAGGACAAGAATTAGGCTTCCTCTAATACATTAGACATCTCAGCTTTCCTCACACATTGCCATAGAAGGGAAGAAAAGAATCTTACTTGAACTTGGGAAGGAAGACATAAACCCCCCACTAGTGGACCAGGGTCAAGAGTCCAGCTCAATTTGTTTCCAGGTCTTAGAAGAACTTCTCTTGTACTGTTCCAGTTCCTGAAACAAAGACCTGTATTACTTTACAGAAACAAACAAACACACACACACACACACACACACACACACACACACACACACACATAATTTCAAGTAGGCACTTGATAATGACTTTGAGAGCACTAAACACTTGTCTACAAGAGAGCCTGCAGAGCTTCTGGGCAGACTGAGCAGCACTCAGAGAAGAGCTAAGTAAGGCTTCGGACACAATATCTACTACAGGGCTGGAGAGATGGCTCAGAGGGTAAGAGCACTGGCTGCTCTTCCTAAGGTCCTGAGTTCAATCCCCAGCAACCACATGGTGGCTCACAACCATCTGTAATGAGATCTGCTGCCCTCTTCTGGCATGTAGACAGAACACTGTATGTGTAATAAATAAATAAATCTTTAAAAAAATTATCTATTATACAGAATATACAGGTCACTTTCAATTAGCAACACAAGGCATTTATACTTCAAGGATTTAAAAGTATCTATATTTGAAAGCAATGTTCAGCTCTTTCCAAAAGTTTGTTTGAAGTTAGCACATTATCAATATTTGAGATTTAGATGTCCTTCCACACAGTGATTCTGCTTTTAGAATCATACTAGGACTGGAGAGATGGCTCAGTAGCTAAGAGCTCAGGCTGCTGTTCTAGAGAACCTGGCTTGGATTCCAAGCATCACCTGGTGTCTCACAACCATTTATAACTCCAGTTCCAGGGAATGCAATGCCCTCCTCTGATCTGTGCATACATAAAGTATGCAGACATACATGCAGGTAAACAACCACACACATAAAATAATAATAAAAACCTTTAAAAAAAAAAAGAAATTTGTCATACCGAGCTAGGTGTGGTGGTGCATGTCTGTAAGGCCATCACTGGGGAGGCAGAGACAGGAGGATCTTAAGTTTGAGGTAAGCCTAGGCTACACAGTAAGACCCAAGGACTGGGATGCAGCTCAGTGGTGGAGTGTTTGTCTAGCAATGCGTTTCACCTCCATCACTAAAAAGACAAAATCACAGTGTCAGGTACAGTGGCAAAGGCCTTTATTTCTAGTCCTGGGAGGCAAAGGCAGCGGAGGTCAGCCTGGTCTACACAGTGAATTCCAGGGTCATACAGGAGACCCTGACTAAAAAAACAAAAACTCTTCATAAAGTAAAAAGTTTTGGTTTTGTTTTTTAGTTTTTTTGTTGTTTTTTAGTTTTTTGGTTTCTTAGT
This sequence comes from Onychomys torridus, assembly GCF_903995425.1. Classification (NCBI taxonomy): domain Eukaryota; kingdom Metazoa; phylum Chordata; class Mammalia; order Rodentia; family Cricetidae; genus Onychomys; species Onychomys torridus. The sequence continues at coordinate 19,493,518 of NC_050463.1, forward strand.
AGTTTTTTTCACTGTTTTTTAGTTTTTTTCTTGAGACAGAGTTTCTCTGTGTAGTTCTGACTATTCTGGAACTTACCCTGTAGACCTGGCTGGCCTCAAACTCACAGAGATCCATTTGCCTCTGCCCGCCAAGTGCTGTGATTAAAGGCATACAAGCCCCCTCCTTTCTCCCTCCCTCCCTCTCTTTCTCTCCCTCCTTTCTTTCAGACAGGGTTTCTCTGTGTAGCTTTGGAACCTGTCCTGGAACTCACTCTGTAGACCAGGCTGGCCTCGAACTCACAGAGATTCACCTGCCTCTGCCTCCCGAGTGCTGGGATTAAAGGCGTGCGCCACCACCACACAGACCAGACCGGTTTGGAGATAATTCAGTGAGTACGAGAGCTTGCATTGCGAGCTTAAGACCTAAGTTCAAATCCCCAGCACTCAAGTCAAAAAAAGGAAGAAGAAGAAAACATAGCAAATAGTAAAGCATGCAGAGTGTGAACAGACAGATGCTCCTGCTCCTGAACACAGCTGTCTGCGGAAGGGACTGAGTAGGGAGATGAGTGTCATTTACACTCAGCCTGAGAAGAGCTGGGGAAACCAATGGTAGCCATATGTGCCCCATAAGAACGGGGAGATGGGAGACTTCCTTCTGTCCTTCCTACACCTCTACATCTTTCACATAAGGTAGTTTCTCAGCAGAGGTAGAAACCACCGACAGTAGCCTTTAAGAGGGGATCACCAAGGGATCACCTCCGGGCAGACTCTGTGCCAGTCACTGTCTGAGCAAGTGTACAAAGTGTGTTGTTATTCTGGATAAACAAAAGTGGTTGTTCTGCAAGATAAGCTGAGCACCGCCCAGTGGCTGAGGTTACTAACGTTCACAGTTGCTGTGGTCTTCATAAAAAGTGCAGGTTATCTCTCGCAGTTACACTTTAAGTTATTAAAACTGAACTGCTGAGGAGTTTCAGAGCCCTGTGTGTACTTCAGAACACTTTTATGATAATAGCTTTGAAGAACTCTTCAGTTTGGTTTATGTCTGAGTGACACCAATCCAGTTGACCAGTTATTTTCCACTATCCTATTAAAGATTGCTAACTAATAAAAAGTAAGTAACCAGGTGTGGTGGCACCCACCTTGAATCCCAGACCCCAGGAGGCAGAGGGGGGTATCTCTACAAGTTTGAGGGCAGCATGGTCTACATAGTGAGTTCCAGGCCAGCCAAGACTACACAGCTAGACCTTGTCTCAAAACAACAAAAAAGATTCACAAAAGTAAAGTGATATTGCAAGCTTTGTCTTTAACTGGAAATGGTCAATCATTTTTTACCAAGATCTAGGTGAGGACATTGCATTGTGGTCTTTGCTGGCTGAGGTATATAATCTACATACAACAGACAGAGAAAAGAATGGGGCTGGCTACTTGGCCATGCCAAAAGAAGGAAAAGGAGTAATTAGCTGATTAATGACCCCCCAAAAGGCCACTAGATTTTCAAGATCACAGTCAGACTAACTTAGAACAATCGATGTTTGAAAGGTGCTGCAAGATTTTCTGGACAAAGATTCCATGGCAGTTTACAGAGCCATTAAAAAGCAAGATGAAGAAGCTCCCTCCCCGGCCCACCCCTATGCACCCCTACCCACCACTACCCACCCCTACCCACCCCAACTCTCTTAAGAACCCCTGAAGGCTCTGACACAGTCTATGGTCTTATAATACACTGCATTTATATTATACGATATAATAATATATTATAATGGCTGATAGAGCATCCTCCGCAGAGAACAGTAACATCATTTCTCTCTATAACCATGAGATCAGTGTGTCAGTGTGCTTAATTAATTATAGCCCTAGGAACAAGAGGATTGTTTTAAACTGCAGAGTCCAACAAGGTAACTATGGCTAAACAAGAAGACCTTAAAAGGGAAAGCATTTACCTAAATCTCCCCTCCACCACCCCGTACTCCTTTTATAAAGAAGGGCCTTGCAGCATAGCCCAGGCTAGCCTGCAACTCCTATGTAGACCTCAGCCTCTGCAGGGCTAGGACTAAAGTCACCTTGACCACCTTCCCCTTTCATCCTCTTTTAACAAAAATATTGAAAAGAGGTAAGGGGCAGAGCAAACACTTTCCTTTCAGATTCCCTAAAATCAGGAATGGCTTTGAGCTCAAGGACCTTATGTGAAATCTGATGGAAGAGACTTGAGCAATAAGAGAAAAGAGTGCTAGCCAGGAAAGACCCCATCACGGGGAAGCTCTGGTTCCCCCACGCTCTGAGCCCTGTGGGCTGGCCTCACAGGTTACAGGGCCTCCCTGTGTGGGAAATGACTAGGGTCAAGACAGATCCAAAGGCTGTCTTAGCTGGTTGTCTGAGCTATGTGTGGTAAGACACCATGAGCAAAAGGGGGAGAAAAGGGTTTATTTCAGCTTACACATACACCTGCGTATGTCTATCGGTACCACAGTCCATCCCCGAGGGAAGTCAGGGCGGGACTCAAGCAGGGCGGGAACCTAAAGGCAGGAGCTGATGCAGAGGCTGTGGAGGGGTGCTGCTGACTGGCTTGCTCCTCATGGCTTGTTCAGGCTGCGTTTTTGTTGCACCCAGGACCACCAGCACAGAAATGGCACCGCCCATAATGGGCTGGACCCTGCCAAACCCGTCACTAATTAAGACAATGACCTACAGACCTGCCTACAGTTGGATCTTCTGAAGGCATTTTTTCTATTGCCATTCTCTCTCTCAGATGACTCTAATTTGTGTGAAATTCATACAAAACCAGCCAGCACAGTGACATATTCTTGCAGTTCCTCTGGGGGTAGGGAGTGTAGGATTTCCGTTCAAGGCCAGTCTGAGCTACAAAATGGGACTGAAAAAAAAAATCTGAATAGCGATCTTAAAGGAATGAAGCATTGTGGGATGTGGTGGTGGGCTGCCCAGCACTTCGCTGGAGGGATTATTTATAGAGAGGTAATTCCTCAGGGGCAGCTGGGCTTTTTGGGTGGGACTGAATGGAAGCCACAAGCTGGCTGCTCCATCCTAAATCTGCCATGCTCCAATGTCATAGTGAATGTTTCAAGGCTTGGAATGCCACTTTCCGCTCCAGACTAACCTAATCTCGGGCACTAACAATGGGTGTTGCAGGTGGGGAAGGAGCCAAGGGAAGATCAAGTCCTGTCTAGCGTAGGCTCTGAGCTAGCCCTCCACTCACAGGCAATGGCACTATAGTTTAATGATACCTGATGTCATCTCTCTTCCTCAGAAGAGCAAGGCTGAGCCAGGGCTGGGTCAGAGGCAGGTCAGACATGGCCAGTCCGCACTGCCTTAGGAGCCTGCAGGTTGCTAATAGGGGAATACCTGGATGGAATAGGGACAATCCTAAGGAAAGATTTAAGTCAGAAGCAGCTAAGCTCTTCTTTTAAATGAATACATCATTATTCAGTGCCAACTCACGTCTAAAAATCACAATGGGGGGTTGGGGATTTAGCTCAGTGGTAGAGCGCTTGCCTAGCAAGTGCAAGGCCCTGGGTTCAGTCCTCAGCTCCGACAAAAAAAGAAAAAAAAAAGAAAAAGAAAAAGAAAAATCACAATGGGATTTTCAAGGGAAAATGCTACCCAGCAATCAATAATCATTAAAAGATAAAAGAAGCAATATGAAGACAGAGATATAGACAACTGGTTAGATTTTCACCTAAAGCTCATACATTTTTTTATTTCCTCTATCATTTTTCTATCTATCTGTCTGTCTATCTTTCTATCTCTCTATCTCTATCTCTCTATCTCTCTCTCATCTATCGTCTATCTGTCTTTGAGACAGGGTCTCACTCTATGTTTCAGGCTGATCTCAGTCTCTAGAGTGCTGGATGAACTTTTGTTTTAAGTTGTCCCAGTAAAACTGGCAGCAACTATCTCGTCCATATAAAAAATACAGTTATATATGTAAATGCCTAGAGAGAATGTTAAGAATCTCCTAAATTAATTTTGAGAGGATTACCACTTTGTATATCAGCACACAGTTGGAAACAACTTAAGCTTCTGTAATTCCTTCATGGAAAGCATGAAAGAAATATTCAAAATTAAAATTGTGTTTGTTTTGTTTTCAAGACAGGGTCTCACTATGTAGCTTTGGCTGCCCTGGAATTCACTGTGTAGACCAGGCCTGCCTTCAACTCACACAGATCCACCTGCCTCTGCTGCCTGGTTTTAACAGGAAAAAAAAAAAAAGAATATCAGGATGTCAAACTTTAGAATCAGCTATCACTGAACTAATCAAGCATCCAATGGTAATCATTGTGGTACCTTACAGCAAAAAGTACAAATTACATACAGATCCTGTGTGTGCAGTCTGAAATCAGTGCAGCTTATCTACCACAACAACTCAAATTAAACTGCCTTTTAGGCAAAGTGGAGATATTATATTTTTTTAGGTAGTTTAAAAAAAAAAATCCGTTATCCAAGTGATTCAAGCCACTCTGATGTGTTAACTGAATGCAAGAGTTGAGGAAGATGCTCCAGGCACAGTGGGCTTGTCTTCCACTTTCACCCAAAGCGAAGTCAGAGAAGATATAATTCCAAAGTGTAAATTCAGAGTTCAAATACGTCAGTGCATTACTAACATCTGTGCATATGACCTTATTAAAGTAGTCACGATGCAATAGAAACCGATAATGACAGTTAATAATTGACTCAAATACTAATTGGGAGATGACCTCCAGTAACCTCTACAGCCAAGGTTCATGCACAATGAGGGTTACATCAGTTCATCTGATTGTCCCCACATGTTTCAAGCTTTGCTATGGCTACAAAACCATTTAAATATTCATAGCAGATTTTCAAGCTGTCTGGAATATGTTTAAATAAAACATTTGTTTACTTAATTTTAGGGCCTCTTAAGGTAAAGAGTGAGTGCTAGGAAAAATGCCTGGGTCACCAGTCCCAGTAGACAAGTGTCTTCAAATAACCCTTCCAACAGTTGACTGCCTGAGTTACAAAGTTCTACAAACCCGCCCAGATACGGTCAGGCTTTCAGTGTGCAGAGTGTGCCATACAAAAGTGTCCTCATCCAAGGACAGAGCGTGTGACATCTCATTTTATCACTGTAAAAGGAGAGCTGACAAAAGTCGATGTCCAGTACTGTGTCACGGTGAATTCACCAACGATTACATTCTCACTCAGGATTTGCACACTGAAATGGGGCTATCCTGGCACGTCCACTTCTAAGCATCTTCTAAAGAGATCCTAGAGTCCATCAGGGATGCTTATGTATCTTGGCCTGAATGCATAAAGTCCTTGGGCAAGGTAATCTCCCAGTACTAGGGAATTATACTATGTCTGACAGCAGAATAGGAACCAAACACTTCCAAAGAGTATCCGGAAAGCATCTCTCCAGCAGTGAGGGCAGGAGCCATACCCATCTTTAACATCCAGTCATTTGGAAAAGGGTGTGTAAGCTTTTACATTATCTCTGGGTAGTGGAAAGGCAGGTTTCTTCTATATGCATAGCAGAGCTTTTTTCTACAGAGATGTAATAATTTTACACATTAAAAAAAACTAGGAAAATGTATGAATTTCTCAATGTACACCACATGGCGGTGAAATTGGGTTTTGGGAAATACCTGATCCTTCTGGATTCTCATCTCATCAACTTCACTCTCTGCATACTGTGGGTCTCTGGCCGGGTCCTGGATCGCCTTCAGGGTGCTGGTACTCTGAAATCACGATTCTCTGCGTCATTTCAGGCCCACATTTCAACGGTCACCATCTGTCTAAGGGACCAAGCTCCACCAGCCTGGTACTGATCGCTCTTCAGCCTCCTCACTCTTGGAAATCCACCTCAAATACACGTGCCACCCTCCCCATACCCCACCCGTCATTTGTCTCTCTCTTCCAACAGCCCGAGAGCCTTGTTTGGAAGGGGACAGGGCCATGTCCCACTCAGCTTTTAACCTCCATGGTGCTTTGTTTATAACGGTCTCAACAAACATTTCATTATTTAAGAACATGAGGAATAGAAGCAGAGTCCTCATGGTAGAACCTTCATGGCACTTCCTGAAACAGACATTTGTAGCTCTCCAGCCAAGGGGAATACACACCTTTGGGGGGAAGAGCTTTTCATACACCTTTTTCCACAGCTCCATTGGTGAATGGGCCTGAAGCTTTCCTATGTCACTATCGGGAACAGGAGGGGACCCTAAAATAGAAAGATTTTACCTCAAATGACCACAGAGATTAAATTAGTGTAAACTAATAAAGCAGATGTCATTTATTAAAGCACAAATCTCAGGTCACTCATTTTCCATCTCCGTGTTACAGACACCATTAAAATGATGCCTACCTAGGCTGCTGCACTGCCAGAGGCAGTGAGGAGTAATGGGTGAGCTAAGACTCTTTTCCCACACCTGCACCGTATCTGTGCCCCAGTAACAGTAATTCCAGAGCTTGATGTTGACACTAGAAGCACGCATGTGCTTGTGACACAGAGTTCATGCAGCAGCACCATTGGTTTTATGGAAAACTGATCGCAACACAGACGTTCATTACTAGTAGCTAATGAACTGTCATTACGCATAGCTAGATTTTACAGGCCTAGGAAACAGTCCAAATATCAGCTAGAACCATGGGCATTAATTATATACACTGAAAACCCACCAAAGTACACCGAGTCCAAGATAATACAGACTGGCAAACTTTTCTACATGTGTGTAAATGCAGAGAACTGGGGAGATGGGAAATAAACTTTACACACACACACACACACACACACACACACACACACACACACACGACTCAGCTTCCTCTTCCCCTTGCAGTGCTGGGAGTGTACCAAGGACCTCATCCATGCTAGGCACTCACCACTGAGACACAGTCACAGTACTAGCCCCACCAGTTTAATGAGGAAAATGTGTCTATATCTTGAATATTTAAATTACTTTGAGAAATTAAAAAAATTCAGTTACTTTCTGGCAATTTTTAATCTATAGCCTGAGATTTTTCCATTCTTTCTAACATCTTTATTGTCCCCAAACTGTTCAACTGTTGATCAAGGGCTTCCTTACATTCCTGGTGGGAAAGTACTGATTCAGTGATTCAGTCCTGTGTGTGTGTGTGTGTGTGTGTGTGTGTATGTGTGTGTGTGTGTGTGTGTGTGTGTGTGTGTGTGAGTGTGTGTCTAACACAGATGCTGGGAACTGAACTTGGGTCCTTTCGAAGAGTGGCAAGTGCTGTTAATTGCTGAGCCATATCTCAGCCCCAGATGTGCAATTTTTAAATTCAGTAATTAGCAAGCCTTCTCTGGCTAACTATTCCCACAGACAGAAGAACTCCGTCAGCACTATCCATCAGTGCACTATTCCACAGACAGAAGAACTCACCAGCACTATCCATCAGTGCACTATCCCACAGACAGAAGAACTCACCAGCACTATCCATCAGTGCACTATCCCACAGACAGAAGAACTCACCAGCACTATCCATCAGTGCACTATCCCACAGACAGAAGAACTCACCAGCACTATCCATCAGTGCACTATCCCACAGACAGAAGAACTCACCAGCACTATCCATCAGTGCACTTTCCCCACAGACAGAATTCTGCCAGCGTGCACAGTGACTCTCAGGGTTCTTGAAATTAAGCTGGCACCAAAAAAAAGATGCCAATCTGTCTCCACCATCCATTAAGCAACACTACCTCATTCTTTGCTAAGGTCCTAGGAGTGTTAGAGGATGGAAACACCAGCCTGTTGCCATGTGAAAAATCAAACCATATCCAAGGTTCTAAAGAATTGCTAGGCCCAAAGAGCTTCTTGGAAAGATAGGGGACTTGATAAGTATACTATGGATGCTCTGAGTTCAGAAAATACATCTCAATAGCTAAGGCAGACTGTTCGGTCTTGCTCTTTCCTACATTTTGAAAGAGGTCATGCTATACAGCCCAATCTGACTGGCCTTGGGTCTAAAGCAATCTCTTGCCTCAGTCTGCAGAGTGCTAGGATTCCAGATGGGATATACCACCACACCTGACTGGAAAACTGTCTCATAACAGAAAATTAAGGCATACTTGAAGGTTCTTGGTTTATTCTATCATTTCAACCCCACATAGTTGATCATTATTTACAGAGAGCTCTGCATCCCCTGCCTGTCCTATACTCCTGATTTCTTCTAAACTTGGGGAACTAGAATTTAAAAGTGCATTTCTTTAAAAGTAGAATAGAGATTGGAAATCTGTCTCCCATGTAGTACCATATGTTCTACCACAAATATGTCAGTGTGTTGCAAGCTACACAATTCTAGATATACAAACACATATGAAATAACTACCAGAAAATGAAGCCAGAAATGGTGGTGTGCTGGAGCCCAAGGAAACAGGAAGATAAAATCAATAAGCAATTTAAAAAGATTAAGCAATATTAAATAAGTTCACCAACCTATTTGACATAAAGAGTCCAATCCTGCTGTGATAAACAGTGGTTTATTCTGATCCACACATATTGATTTGCTGTATGGCAAAGAAAAAGATTCTAATTTAGGTCACCAATCAAATATGCTGCCACACTCTACACGAGGGCCAATTTTATATAAGTCACTGACGAGAATGCATTGACCCAAATGGACCAGTGAACACTGACTCTGACAGACTCCCACTTCTAAGTCCAAACTAAGAGAAGAGCAAGGCAAAAAAGATAGACACTAAAACTTCAATTCAATTTAAAATTAGCAGAAGAAAATAATAACAAAAGGAAAGATAAAGAGATGGAAGGTGAAATATAATAGAAATCAGGGAACAAGGATAATTGGAAAATGTTTCACGGTACCTCTTATCAATACCGAATGCCAACTGGTTGATAACACCACGTATTTTCAGTAACAGAGCTTCTGATTTGCTGGTAAACTGCAACAAGCAGGAGATTCAGTTAAACTCTGTTCTGGAATCTCTGTAACAGGTAAAAATACGGTTCTGAACAAACACAGATGGTGAGAGAATTACAATTTCTTTGCCTCAAAACACTTACATTTGGGGAGACAAAACAGAAGCCGAATAAAGAAATCATGATAAACTTGCCTCATTACCCAGAGTTCATGAGTGCATGATGTGGAAAGGACCCCCGTGAACACAGCAATCATTTCACCTACTCAGATGGTCAGAATTTGCACGTTTGTGCTGTGTGTAGACACCAACACTCCTGGTTAGACAATTAGAGGCATATATCAAGAGAGACTGTAACATCTGCAGGTGCACCTGCCGCCATCAGGGCAGTGGAGTAGCAGCTGCGGGCGGGACAGTCACATTGGGACTCGCTGAAGTGACTGCTCAGCTTCTTATTTGAATTGCCCGCAGAGCCTGAAGAAAGAATTTCCAAATACTCTCATGGTGGAAAATGAGAGGATCGAACCAGAGCATCTCAGGAGAGGAAAAGGACGTGGCTTCTACTGATAACTGTGCTCTGACACTGTGTGGAACCAGGAATCATGGTGACTCTACCAACTGTTAAGTCAGGGTTCACCTTCTCAATACTGTGCTATTCAAAGGCAAAGGGAACAGCTGAGCTGTCCGAAATGGCGGGGAGGGGGGGGGCGTTAAACGGGAATGAAATAATACTTATAAGACAAAGATATCAACTCTCCGGTTCCTGTGGCAGATCCACAAGGTCACAGAGGAAGTATTCAAGGGGGGCACTGGGGTACAAAGATGAGATACAGTCATTTAATACAAAGAATTAGAGTAATGTTAATGTGTATGATACGGTATTTAAAAATAGGGAAAATTTTAATTAAAAGTGATTGTTTTGTTTTGCTTAATTTTACTATATAGTTATATGTTTATTACAATATAATTAATATATTTTTATTGATTTAAACTATGTAATTTTGTAATATTTTGTTTGTAATGCTGGGCGGTAGTGATGCATGCCTTTAATCTCAGCACTTGGGAGGCAGAGCCAGGCCGATCTCTGTGAGTTCGAGGCCAGCCTGGTCTACAGAGTAAGATCCAGGATAGGAACCAAAGCTACACAGGGAAACCCTGTCTCGAAAAAACCAACAAAAAAAAAATTTTTTTTGTTTGTGTTATATGGGCGAGGGGAAAGCCTAATCACAAATATGTTTCATAGGGTGTAGGTGTGGAAGAACACTGGGCATTCTCTCACTAATCACTCCAGCTGCTGCTTCCCTCTCAAACACCTCCACACACAGCTGTGCACCTCCTTGAATCAGCTCAGCGCCAGGGACTAACTCATCCTCACCTAGAGCAACACACCCCATTTTCAGATAACGATCAGGTTAGAACGTTCCTCCCTGTTGATTAGTACTAGGGCACTAGTGTCAGAATGCTCCCTTCTATTGATTAGTACTAGGGCACTAGTGACAGGACGCTCCCTTCTATTGATTAGTACTAGGGCATATTAGTGTTAGAACGCTCCCTTCTATTGATCAGTACTAGGGTATTAGTGTCAGAATGCTCCCTTCTATTGATTAGTCTAGGGCACTAGAGACAGAACGCTCCCTTCTATTGATTCTTTTAAAAACTGTAGAAACATTTCCCAAAGCATCCTGTCAACTTAACATACAGGCAGACAGAGCTCAGTCTTAAAAGGTGGTGACAACACATAATGAAATGTACTTGAAATACTCTAAATGCATAAAAATTGAAAATATACAGAATACATGGTACTTTCAGCCATGAAAGCGAAGGGCTTGGCCATGCCGCCTCTACATTTCTCTGAGTGCTTTAATTTAGAGGAAAGGAGACCGTTAAATATTTATTCAAATACTATGGTAGCTTTGTTTTTGTTTTTTGAGACAGGAACCGCCAACTTTTTGGTTTGGTCTGTCTCACCACGTAGCTCAGGCTGGCTTGCATGAACGCCTCCTGCCTCCGTCTCCTGGCTGAGCTCAGACATCACCACCATTTACCAACTAGCTCCATGTTCCAGGCCATACACTGGGCCCTTCCCACACCCCTCTGCTGTTCCCCATGAGAGTCCTATGAAGGAGGCACCATTTCCATCCGCTTTTGCCCGAGAGGAGGGGGACACTTACGTGACTTGCTAAATCATGTGTCTAATAATCCGTCACTCTGACATTGAGCCAAGGCAGCATGGCTTCAAAAGTCATGATTTTAACCATTACAACATCATTTCTTTTACATAAAAGCATCCTGTTAAAATTCTTCCCTGTTTCCTTTTGAGGGACTATAGATTCTAATTCTTAAAGAGAAAAATGAAAATGAGAGAAAGCACCAATGGATCTCTGTCAGCTTGCCTGGGCTTACAGACACAAGCCATGTAGGAGGGAGAAAGCACAGCAGAGTGTGTTCTGTGCACACCCAACGGCCTGCCAGAACAGGGCTTTGGCCGTGGGGGAGGAAGAGGGCAGAGGCGACGTCAGGCACATCTGTTGTGAGCCCAGCGCCTCCTTTCTGCACATCCCCTCAGGGAAAGGACTGACCATCAGCGAGGCTCCGTAATAATGGGCGACAAACCGAAGCGTCTTGCATATCACCTTCCTCTTCTCAGGATCAAAGTCCTGGAGAAAAAAAAATATTAAGAGGGAAAAATAAGCCGAGAGATCTCAACAGCTCACTCAGGGAGACATACATTATTTATTTTAAACCCCTCACCCAGAGGAGTTGGGCTCGGTCACCTCCACGTTCCTGTCTACAGAGACTGAACAAGGCTGCCAGAGCTATCAGATCCATTTAAACGCTTGGCTTAAGGGAATCCAGATATAAGCACACATTTTATCCCCAGGAATACCCGAAGGATTCTCTGACAAGCCAAGATAAGAAGAAACTAATTTCCCACTTTCTTCATTTAAAGTTGGGAAGTAAATCTTATCCCTCAGCGGCTGAAGATTTGTTTCCTAAGTCTTCCGCTTCGTCCCTGTTCTAACCACTGTACCCTCTTTCCTCACTTCTTTGGGATGTCCTTACTCTGTCTACCTCCCTTTCTGAAGTCCTTAAGCTGGCTGTCTCGGAGCCTGTCGTTCCAGAGCTCTTTCTTCATCATTTGCAATCCTCTCCACAAAGCATAGCCGTGCACGTCCAACGAAGGGCTAAAAGGGGGCGCTTACCTGAAAAATGTCATATTTACTTCCAATTATGACCAGGGGTATTGGAAACGGGTCAATTAACTCACGATCCTGTTAATAAATATTCTTTGTTGATTACAGTTGTTCATTGCTATGCCCTCAGGAATTTATATTTACTTTAAAAAACACCATTTTTGGTCTCTTCACATTTTCTGTCATAGAGTTTGTTATTGTGTTAACTTTCACTTCCTGCTGTGTTTTAAGTGTGAAGCCAGAGACAGCAAGTCCCTCAACACCATGGTTCATCCATTTCCCTGCTCTATTGTTCTGTTTTCTTTCTTTCCTTCTTTCTTTGTTTCTTTCTTTCCTTCTTTCTTTGTTTCTTTCTTTCCTTCCTTCTTCCTTCCTTCCTTCCTTCCTCTCTCCCTCCTTCCCTTCCTTCCTTCCTCTCTCCCTCCTTCCCTTCCTTCCTTCCTCCTTCCCTTCCTTCCTTCCTCTCTCCCTTCCTTCCTTCCTTCCTCTCTCCCTCCTTCCCTTCCTTCCTTCCTTCCTCTCTCCCTCCTTCCCTTCCTTCCTTCCTTCCTTCCTCTCCCTCCCTCCCTCCCTCCCTCCCTCCCTCCCTCCCTTCCTTCCTCTCCCTCCCTCCCTCCCTTCCTTCCTTCCTTCCTTCCTCTCTTTCTCTCTCTCCCTCTCTTTCTTTCTCTTTTTTTTTTTTCAAGACAGTCTTTGTCTGTGTAGCTCTGGTTGTCCTGGAACTCGCTCTGTAGACCAAGTTGGCCTCAAGCTCAGAGATCCGCCTGCCTCTGCTTCCCAAGTGCTGGGATTAAGGGCATGCTCCACCACTGCCTGGCTATAGTTCTGTTTTCTTTCACCGTACGTCATCTGTATGGAGTTTCTAGTTTGTGTTAATTGTTTGCTATTTGGCTTTGTTTTGATCTGATGCACACAATGGACACCATGAAATGGCTCTCCTAGTTTTCTAGATGACAACATTCCAGACTGCATTTAAATAACTTGTGTTGCATCACAGCAACTTTATAACTTCCACAGCTTTGAGATGATGGGGAGAGCATCATGACATGTGACAGACATTAAAGGAATGTAAAACACACAGTGCTGAGCAAGGCAGCTGAGACTCTGCTCCTGCGTCAACCTGCAGCTTCAGCCGGTCTTCGCCGGTCCAATCTGCATTCTCATCTTGGTCTTACAGAGATTATAAAATCAATATCAAAACTCTACTTTAAAACTCCATTTCTTTTGAGTGGTATGATACACCACAATAATCATACGGAATGTCTAACAAGAAGACAGAGCCATCTGTGCCTCGTTTTGCTGTTACTGAGGTTTGATGAAATTGCTATAATTTTCCGGTGAGCAGGTTCATCTACATCAAACAAATGTTAAGTCATGCAAAAACTGAAGATGCTGTCCCGACTCAGTGTGGGGCGGATGCCAGGAGAAACCAAGAGCAACTCACCGGATGGTCCTTCTGCATGACACTCCACATCTTCTGCCTCATCTCCGAGGCTGCTTTGGAATTTATCTTCCCCAGCTTCATTATCACTTTGTCGACATGGCTTTTTGTGGCTTGCAACAGATTTTCCATGGTGGGCCAGAGATCATTAGGTTTGGAAAGATCCAGAACAAGAACAATAGAGAATGTCCTACAGAGATGACAACAGCTTTAAACAAGGTTCCCAACAGTGACTGTTTTGAGACGGGAATGTACTGACATTTATCTAAAGTAGTTTAAGAAAAACCAGCATATCGTTATTCTAAGACGGGAGTGAGAGCGAGGACTCAGAGTAGAGTCGCAGCTGAATGTGCGTGGGTGTTCTCCCCCTGGAGCTCAGTACCACACAGAAACAAACCAGTCCAGACAGAGGGGCTGAAAGCACATGGGTCCAGCAATGCCAAGTTCAGACCTAATTTCACCTCGTGCTCCAGAAGAGGGGCCAGAACAGCAGCAACACAACATGGAGGAGACGGACGAGGCACAGTCGAGCCTCGCTGGGAAGCCTTTCTGAGGGCCCTCCCTAGATGTGGTGGCACCCATACTATGGATCTGAGTTTAGAAGTTCGTAGTTATATAACTAGCAGTCTGAAGAACTGCCTGTAAGTGAAGCTGCACGTCTGTCTCCAGCCCTGCTTCTCTGAAAGCACAGCCCTGAGGACACTGCTGTCACCACAAGCCGAGGACTATCCCTACACATTAAACACAAATCTAAACAACAAAATAATCTACTTAAACAAGGGCTCAAATAACTCCAAAGAGAGATGCTCTTGGCCAAGAAGCACACTAAAAGATGCTTAAGGACTGGAAAGGTGATCGGTTCAGCAGTTAAAGCATGGCTGTTCTCCCAGGAAATGAAAATTCAATCCCCACACCCAAAGGGTGGCTCAGACCCATCTGTGACTCTAGTTCCAGGGTGGGGGTGGAGGGTGGTGGTGGTGGGGTGTGGCACCCCTTCTGGCCTCTGTAGGCACTGCATGCCTGTGGTGCACAAATAATATACATGTATGTGTATGTGTGTGACACCCCCTGCTGGCTTCTGTGGGCACTGCATGCCTGTGGTGCACAGAAACACATACATGCATGTGTACATGCATGTGTGTGTGTGACATCCCCTGCTGGGCTCTGTGGGCACTGCATGCCTATGGTTCACAGATCCACATACATGCAGGCAAAATACCCATACATATAAAATTTTTAAAAATTAAAAAATTCTCACCACCACTAATTATGGGGAAAGTGCAAAACAAACCCACAGTGATAGGACTATCTCAGCCATTAGGGTAGCTGTTACCAAAGAAAAGAAGACAGAAAATGCTCCTGAGAACACAGAAGTGTTCGACCTCAGCAACACTGGTAAGAAAACAAAATGGTGTAGCCGCTGTGGAAAACAGTGTGGCAGTTCCTAAAATAATCAGAAAGAATCACTACAGGATTCAGAAATTCCATTTCCGGGTCTATGCTCCAAGTTCTGAAGAAGCTAAAATTGTTGTTGTTGTTTGCTTTTGAGACAGGGACTCATCTTGTAGCCCTGGCTGTCCTCGAACTTATTTTACAGCCAAGGATGACCTTGAACACACTGTGATCTGCTTGCCTCGGCCCCAGGCTGCGGGGATTACAGGCATGAGGCACTATGCCCAGCAGAAAGCTAGGACTGAGTAAGTGTGTGTATATCAATGTTCATGGCAACCCCCAAATGCCCATGGATGGCAGAGCAAACTGTACATACATACACAGATGAAGTATTATTCACTTTTACAAAGGAAGGGAACTTGACATATGCTACAGTGTGAATCTTGAGACATTATGCTAAGTTAAATAAACTACAAATACTAGATGACCTCATTATATAAGGTGCCATGGAGTCAAACCACTAAGAGCCTGAGGACTTTACTGCAGGAAGACAGGCAGTACTAAATGTGGTGGTGTTGGTTGTACAACAGTGGAACTATACTTAATGCCACAGAATAACTCATTTATAAGTAATGTCAGCAGTGAATTTAGGTTCTGTATATTTTACCAACTGAAAACAAATATACAGAGTCTAGGGATGCTTTAGAATATGGCAATGATTTGTACACAGACATTTAATCATGGCCAACATATATGTTTTCATTTTTTTGAGACAGGGTTTCTCTGTGTAGACCTGACAGTCCTGGAACTCGCTCTGCCTCTAGAGTCCTGCTCCATCATGCCCAGCTCACAGACAACATTCTTATTCAACAGACAAATACTCTGCTAGGAAACAAGATGATGCTATTTAGTTACTTGGTGTGAGTCAGTCCAACCAGCTGTTTTGTGTAATTCATACCAAACAGTACACAAATTCTGTGCCTGTGGTCTCAATTTAGAAAGGAATCATTTAGACATTAATTATGGGACATATCTGTAAAATTATTGTCCAGCCAATCATTTCCACGTCACCGTACTAAGCTTATAGACATTCTGCTTCACTATAGATTCACATAATAAACATGTAGTAATAAAGAAACTAATTTTACTTTACACTTTAATATATTATGCTCTGTTTTATAGTTATATATTTTTAAAGACCCATGCAACCTTTTTATTGTGGTCAAATACATACAACATAAAAATCATTTTTGTTGCAAAGCTACACAGAGAAACCCAGTCTAGAAAAACCAAAAAAAATAAAAATAAAATAAAAAAATCACGTTTGTCATTAAAAATAGGGAAAGAGAAATGGATCACCCAACTTTCCTACTAATAAATGTTTTCCTTCTAGTACATATATGTTGCTCTGTACCTTCTTTATGGCAAGTGTTAACTAAGAAAACAGCTGCCAGGGTGGTGGTTTCGCACGCCTTTAATTCCAGCGCTCTGGAGGCAGAGCCAGGCGGATCTCTGTGAGTTCGAGGCCAGCCTGGACTACCAAGTGAGTTCCAGGAAAAGGCACAAAGCTACACAGAGAAACCCTGTCTTGAAAAACCAAAAAAAGAAAACAGCTTAAAAAATTCTTCAAGTGGGATCAGACCACAGGAAATGTTCTATTGCAAATTATCTAAAGCCTGTGGAAACACTCAGTTCTACAGACATTTAAAGGTAAACAATATCTCATTCCATGTGGCAATACATCAGTTTCTCAATTTGCTGGATTTTGCCCAGTACAAGGAAATTATTTGTAAACTAATTTCAGTTTTAAAACTCTCCATGATTAGCAACTACATGAAGTGAAATCCTCTCCAACCCCAATGTTTTGACGACTCAGCAGCCGACTTTGCACCCAGACTTGGGCCTATGATGCTCTTTCCTCCTCATTTCAACTGGGCTCCTTCCCATCTCCCAAAGCTGGCTCCAGCTGCCCTAGAGCCCAGGGACAGGAAGAAGCATGTTAAGATTTCAATTCCTGTAGAACCCCGAATTTCCACGAGCCTGTCTGGTCCAAACAGTCTCAGATTAAATAAAGAGAAGTAAGGTCATGTAGGAGTCAGGGGTCAGGGCCGGGACAGGAGCCGGCCTCTGCCCACACAGGTGGCAGAGTGTTCCTTAGCTTACCTCTCCCCACACTTACCTCTTCTCAACTGTCAACACAAATCATGCTAATTCCCAGCAAGCTTTGCTTATCTCCACTAAAAATGTCAATCTGGGCAGTGGTGGCGCACATCTTTAATCCCAGCACTTGGGAGGCAGAGGCAGGTGGATCTCTGTGAGTTCAAGGCCAGCCTGGTCTACAGAGAGAGTTCCAGGACAACCAAGGTTACAAAAGAAATCCTGTCTTGAAAAATCAATAAAAAAGAAAGAAAGAAAGAAAGAAAGAAAGAAAGGAAGGAAGGAAGGAAGGAAGGAAGGAAGGAAGGAAAGTCAAATGTAAAAGTATGTAGCTGTGAAGTTCCTTAAAAAAAAAATCTAATTCACAGTGAAAAGGTGGTTATAAGAAGAAACGCAGGACACACACACACACACACACACACACACACACACACACATAATAACTGGACATCTTGTCGCCAAAGGAAGCTTCCAGTACTAGGAAGAGGTTACATCTAATTGAGTTGTTGGCCAAAGGAGTCCCATAGGAATCCCCAAACAACATAGGCTGTTGCCAAGACAATAGTTTGCTCTCCACAAACTGACAGCCAGGCCATGTTGCTGAAGACAACACCCACACAACTCACTGAACACAGGTTCTCTGTCTCACGATGCCGTGTCAGAGCTTTTTATTTCTTTATTAATTTTATCTCTTAGGATATTTTAAATTTAGTGTGTGTGTGTGTGTGTGTGTGTGTGTGTGTGTGTGTGTGTCTCCCTTTTTACCCTACTTTGCGTATATATCATGGCTTCCAGTTTTGTGTTTTTATGGGATTCCTGAGTGGGTCTCCATGTCTCTGTTTCTTGTGCCTTTTCTTGAACTCTTTTCCTTCTGTTTGTTTGTGATGTCCTATTCTGATGTGTTAGTTTTTGTTTTGTGTTTTTTTTTTATTATTATTATTCCCTAGAAGCCTGTTTATTTTCTACTAAGGAAGAGAAAGGGGGTGAATCTGGATGGAGGGAAGGTAGGGAGGAAGTGAGGGGGATAGATGAGAGGAAACCCTAATTGGACTATACTCTATTTTTCAATAAAAGGAAAAAATAAAACAAAACCTAATGACGCTGTACAGTTGTCTACAGAAGGCTGGAAGACTCAGGTCTCCACCTGTGACTCTGGTGCTCTTCGTACCAAGTGTTCTGTGTGAGCACAGTCACTCTTGTGTCTGGGCAGATGGCTCAGTTGGTGAGGTGCATACCAAAAAAGCCTGAGGACTGGAAGTTCAGATCCCCAGCACCCATGTAAAATCCTGTGCCCAGGGCATGCACCTGCAATCTTAGTGCTGGGAAGGCACAGACGGGAGAATCTCTGAGGCTCACTTGGCTAACCCAGCTACTATTGATGAGCTCCAGGTTCAGCAAGAAACTCTATCTCAAAAATATTAAATAAGGTAAAGAATAATTAAGAAGACACCCCATATGCCAGGTGGTGGTGCACACCTTTAATCTCAGCACTTGGGAGGCAGAGGCAGGTGAATCTTTGTGAGTTCGAGGCCAGGCTGGTTACACAGTGAAATCCAGGAAAGATGCAAAGCTACACAGAGAAACCCTGTCTCAAAACAAACAAACAAACAAACAAACAAACAAACAAACAAAAAAGACACCCCATAGTGACCTTTGGCTTCCATGTACCCACAGGCACATACTTATGAACATGTGCATACACACACACACACACACACACACACACACACACACACAGAGCGAGTTCATGCTTTCAATCCCAGGACTCAGAAGGCAGAGTTGGGTGGACCTCTGTGAGTTGGAAGCTACCTGGGGCTACACTGCCCTACCCTGTCTCAAAATAAAAGAGAATAAGTTACATTTTACTAAAAAGTAGAAATCACTGGAAAAATTAAGCCATCCTCTGGAAGAGCAATTGTCTTGGAAAGAAGACACCCATCCCTAAGGCTCTGCATGCTTGAAATGTAACAAATGATACCTGGTCCTTGAATCTGGCTCAGCAATAGCGATGGTTTGGGTTAATCATGGACAAGAAAGATACTTCATATTGAATTGTTTTTCTTGGCTTAGATCAGTTCCAAGTAACTCAGAAATGTCACAAGTTTCCACATCTGACATGGCCAATGTGTGGGAGTGTCTGTGGATTTGGGGTGGACCCCTTGCTTTTGGTTCTTAAAAGCCAGTAGAGAGAACAACAACAAAAAGCCAGGCAGTGGCAGCACACATCTTTGGTTCCAGCACTCAACAGGCAGAGGCAGGCAGATCTCTGAGTTCAAGGCCAGCTCCGTCTACAGAGTGAGTTCTAGGACAGCCAGGGCTACACAAAGAAACCCTATCTCCAAAATCAAAACAAAACAAGACAACCAAACAAACAAATGAAAAAGCCAGGAGAGAGATCTCTCCTCTCCAACAGCCTTCCTTTGGATGAAGCTCAATGATTTTACTGTGCATCGAATTCCATGGGAGACTGACCCCAGGCAGATGAAGAGAAATCCCAGAGCTGAGTTAACTTCCACTAAGAGCAGAAAGAATTACACTTTTCATATTTAGTTTTGAAAATGAATTCATCACCCAAATACTATTTGACATTTTTTCCCGGCTAGCAGGCTTGTAAAGTGTGTTGCTGGCAGGAATGTATCCTACTTAGCCTTAGTGGAACCCTGGCTCTCTCAAGACTTCTCTGGAAGCTCTGCTCTAAGCTCATGGAAAGGAGAGGCTGCAAACCTCCAGATGACAGAAAACAGTCTCCAAAATGTTGACTCGGGAAAGCCTGTGAGCCTGCATCCACGGAAGGCCTGTGAACTTCCACTCACCTCAAGGAATCGCATGTGATTGGTATGCTTATTAGGTCCAATAAGGAGGTTCCTCCACCCAGCTCCCAAAAGTGAGCAATGTCTTTTGGCTGAAAGAAAACAGAGGGTTTAAAAAAATACTCAATTTCAAACTTTTGAGTGGTTTTTTATATTAGCACCTATCAGTAATAATTGTAGATAAAAAAATTCACCCCTTTACTGATCCTTTCTTTTTACTTGAAACTTTTGCCTTCCTTTATTCTATATCCTGAAATGCATCAAATTCATTTTATGAACAAAGGTGAACCACCAAGAATGAATGTTTTCTCCTCCCAACTTTATAAATATTAATAGCACACAAAATAGATACCTATGTAAAATTTAAGGATAATTAATCAGTTTAACATATTTGGGATTCTAGATAAACATAAAGCAGTGGAACAGAACATTATGATTTAGAAATATAGATGCTCGCAAATGAACAAGTTGTACAGGTAAGACCTGAGAAATGGGGACACAGCAGATACAGTCTAGGCCTGAGGAACGTGACAGGCTGTAATGACAAGCGTGGGCAGGAGACTGGGATAAGGCTAGCCATGCTTTTCAGTTTGGAGAACTCTGTAGGGCCAGGCAGCCGTGTGGTTTGGAACAGTCTGATCTGAGAGCAGTGTGCAGGACTGCTTGATGGGGCATTTCTCCTGCTGTCAACTTTTGGGCTGATGCTCAATGTCTTTGTCTGTACAGGGAGCTGACAAAACGCTTCTATCTAGAACTCCTAACGAAGCCTTTAACCCGACAAAGTGTGAACTTTGGGAATAAATATAGAAAATCCCCATGCCATGGCCCAATTAGAGGAAGCAGGTGAAAACCAGTCACGTGGGTTCTCACATACCTGCTATCATGAACTGGAATGGGCAGATGGTAGTCAAGCCAGTGTTAGGTGAACATACACTATTTTCCTTTTAGGGACAAATTCTCAGAATCTCTAAAATCAATTTCCTGTTGTTGATAACTGAATCACTAATGTTTGTGGAATGAACTGGTTTTCACTGGAAAATCTTTCTGGCTTCACAGTGTGACAAAGGAGGCTTTGCCAGCCCTTCTCGAAAGTCAAGCTTGTGAGAGTTCCTTCAAGTTTCCCATAAAAAGGCTTCCTCACACCGTACATCGTATCTCAGTAT
This sequence comes from Onychomys torridus, assembly GCF_903995425.1. Taxonomy (NCBI): domain Eukaryota; kingdom Metazoa; phylum Chordata; class Mammalia; order Rodentia; family Cricetidae; genus Onychomys; species Onychomys torridus. The sequence continues at coordinate 19,514,517 of NC_050463.1, forward strand.
GTTTCCTTTGCTTTGTAACTTCTCAGTTTTAATAACCGACTTTCATTGGTGGATCCAGGAAGCAGTAATAGGCAGATTCAATTCCTGACACATTGTATCTGTCATATAATTCTCTCTCTCTCTCTCTCTCTCTCTGGTCTGTCTCTCTTCTCTCTCTTTCTTCTCTCTCTCTCTCTCTCTCTCTCTCTGTCTCTCTCTCTCTCTCTTCTCTCTCTCTCTCTCTTTCTCTCTCTCTCTCTCTCTCTTCCTTTTTTCTTTTTTGAGACAGTGTCTCACTATGCAGTCCTGGCTGGACTGGAACTTGCTATGCAGACGAGGCTAACTTTGAACTCAGAAAGATTCATGTGCTTCCACTTCCTGAGTATTGGGACCATGGGTATGTGCTACCATGCAATTCTTTAATACATGGTCTAATGAGCAAACATTTGAACTAGATCATTTTTACACAAACGTGCCTCTGTGTGGGAATAGTAGGACCTTCTGTTCTAGACTGTTCTTCCACAGACCTAAGTTTGGGAAATGACCCCCCCTTTGCTATGAGATTTCCAGAAGCAATTCCACTTAAGAATTTCTGTCCCACCAGTTTACTACTCTCTGCTGAACAGGTGAAAAGGATTAGCTTCTAGGCCTGTGGTCTCCACAGTGCTATCAGTGTTTAGATTATCTCCTCCTAAATGCTCTGGATCGGACTCAGGGACTAAAGAACAGTAGTCAAATCCTCTAACACTGAGCTACATTCCCAATGCTATATTTTAAAAACACTAGCAATTTAGATTTTGAACAGTATATTTGCCCAAATATTCCACAGTTCAAGCCCCCTATTTTTAGAAGATTTTTTAGAGAAATCAAAAGTAACTCCTAAAATGGATATGGTGATTCATTCACACTTCTAATACCAGCCCTCAGGAGGTTAAGGCAGCAAGATTGTGAGTTCAAGGGCATGCAGGAGTGAACAGACATCGCCAGATATAAGAAGAACCTGTCTTCAAAATGAAACAGAACCACCAGGGTGCTGGAGAGAGGGTGCAGGGATTAGAAGTGCTTGCTGCTCCTGCAGAGAAGCCTAGCTGTTTCCAGCAACAGCATCAGGCAGATCTCAACTGCCTATCGCTCCAGCTCTAGGCAACCCAATGCCCTCTTCCGGTTTCTGTGGGCACCTGACTCATGTGCAAATAAACCCACATGAAGATACACATGCAAATACATAATTAAAAAGAAACACCTTGGAGTTACCATATAGTGTGTGTGTGTGTGTGTGTGTGTGTGTGTAGGAGGCAAATTCCACTAGAGATCATGTGACCAAGTAAAACCTCCAATGCCTGGAGTGAGTTACTTTTTGTTGAGGTGTTGGCCAAAGGGGTCCCATAGACCTCCCCAACACCTCTCAAACATCAAAGGCTATTGCCAGTGCTACTGTTTACTGGACGGATGGAAAGCCCCTATTGCCGAAGACACCACCTACTTACGAAATCGAACATGGAGAAGTTGAGTTCCTGCATAACTATAAACTTCGTGTCTACTGATTAGCATTCATAGCGTTGGGAGGTATTTTGCATGCCACCAGAGGAGAAGAGAAATCATTAATATCACCCAGCTACAAACTCTGCAACAGTGACCTGCCTACAAGATATACTGTTGCAAAACTGGTACAAAGGTTATGGGAGCAACCAACCACTTTTTGATTGGATTTAAGGCCCATTCCATGAGATGGAACCCCTACCTGACACTGTTAATGAGGCCAAGAACCTGAGACTAGACAGGTCATGGGCTTAGAGGAAAACCTACTGTTCTTCTTCTTCTAAATGAACACAGCAATGAAATGACTCCTAATGACATATTGCTATCCCTGAGTATCAGTGCATGGCTCAAAGCTCATCAGAGAAGCTTCTTCTGGCAGGAGCTGGTAATTAACACAGAGACCCACAGCTGGACAATGTGCAGACAGTGAGAGACCTTGGGACACTCAGCCCTAAATGGATTAAATCCCTCCCATCAAGGCTCAGGGATCTTTATGGAAGGAGGCGGGGAGATGGTTAAGAGTCAGAAGTGGTGAATGACCCCATGGAAATAACGTCTTCCATACACAACAGGGCTGATACACACATATAAACTCACAGAAACTGTGATAGAATGCACAAGGACTAGTCTAGATAAATCCCGGCATGGAGAAGGGGAAGCAGGCACCAAGTTCCTGACCAAGAAATTATTTGGAATTGATAGCTGCTGGGAGAGGAGAAATCAGTTTTCCCCAGTGGGGAAAACTGGGTATTAACAACCACACGCCAAGGTAGGCCTCATGTTCAGAGGAACCCATTGACAGATACAAAATGATCCCACGCTTTTCTTTTCTGTGTGCCTTTTCTCGTTATTGTTTGGTGTTTTTTCTTCTTTCCTCTGCTTTGTTTGGTTTGCTTGGGTCCCCATCACCTTTGAGAGAGAAGACTATAAAGACGGTGGGTAGAGACTGGAAAGGATAGGGAGGACTTGGAGGAGCGGGGATGTCCAAAATATATTGTATGACAAATCTAAAAACGAATTAAAAATTACAAAAATGGAGAGACAGTAATAATGTTATTTCCATTTGAAAGATAGAAAAGTCTCATCTATAGAATTATTATAAGTAGGCAAAAAAAAAAAACCCAAAAAACAAAAACCCTTATACCATTGAGTTACAAAGAAATCTTATTTCATGCCGGGCCTGGTGTCACATGCTTTTAATTCCAACAGTACCCAGAAGGCTAAGACAAGAGGATTGCAAATCTGGGATACATAATGAGTTTCAGGCCAGCCTGAGATACATAAGATCTAGTTTAAAAAACAACAACAACAACAACAAAAAAAACAAAAAAAAAAAAAAAAACAAAAAAAAAAGAAAAAAACCCATGTGGTGCATGCCTTTAATCCCAGCACTTTGGGAGGCAGAGCCAGACAGAGTGAGTTCCAGGACAGCCAGGGCTATACAGAGAAACCTTGTCTCGAAAAACCAAAAAAAAAAAAAAAAAAAAAAAAAAGCCGAAAAACCAAAAAAAAAAAAAAAAGCGTAAGTACAAAAGTTGTAAATAAATATTTTTCAACACTTTAGGATACAACAGAGAAAGCAAAAATGTTTTCACAGATTAGGTGAGTTTCACATCAGTGGATCCTCATGTGACATTTAACAGCACATGTCTATGACATGCATCATTGGTATGTTTACTGTGTGTAGATAACATAGAGCCATCTCAGCATTAAGGCTTCCCATCCAAGGCATGAGACACAACTTGAAAAAGAACAGGACCCTAGGAAAGACCCAGGGATCGCCCAGTGACAGAGACATGGATGAGATCTACATGAACAACCTGGACAACAGTGGGGGTAATGAAGGGCAAGGTTCGAGGGAAAGAAAGCTTAGGGGAGCAGGAGATCCCAGCTGGATCAAGACCAGAAAGGGAGAACAAGGAATAATAGACCATGATAAATGAAGACCACATGAGAACAGGAATAGGCAGAGTGCTGGAGAGGTCCCCAGAAATCCACAATGATATATCCGCTGTAGACTGCTGGCAGTGGTTGAGAGAAAGCCTGATCTGACCTAGTCTGGTGATCAGATGGCCAAACACCCTAACGGTCGTGCTGGAACTCTCATCCAATAACTGATCAAAGTGGATGCAGAGATCCTCAGCCAGACCCCAGGTGGAGCTCCAGGAGTCCATTTGTCGAGAAAGAGGAGGGACTGTAAGAGCGTGAATTGTTGAGACCAAGATTGGAGAGGCACAGGGGCAAATAGCCAAACGAATGGAAGCACATGAATTAAGAACCAAAGGCTGTGGAGCCCCCAGCTGGAGCAGGCCCTCTGGATAAGTGAGATCATTGAATAGCTTGAACTGTTTGGGAGGCACCCAGGCAGTGGGACCAGGACCTGTCCTTAGTGCATGAGATGGCTGTTTGGAACCTTGGGTTTACACAGGGACACTTTGCTCAGCCTGGAAGGAGGGGACAGGACCTGCCTGAACTGAATCCACCAGGTTTAAATGAATCCCCAGGGGTGCCTTGGCCCTGGAGGAGGTGGGAATGGAGGGGAGGGGCTGGGGGGAAGGTGGGAATGGGGGCGGGAGGGGGGAGGACAGGGGAACCCATGGCTGATGTATAAAATTAAAACACAAATATTATAATAATAATAATAATAAAAGAAAAAGAACTCACTGTGTTGTGCCCCTTTGTTCTTCTTCCGTACGTATATTCCAAAGCTAAGGTTGGCTTTGCTGGCTCATCCCTATACAACAAAGACAGAATTAGTATCATGATGGCGGAACTGGTTTCTTATGCTATAGTCCTGCCATTTTTACATCCTTGAAAACACTTATTAGTAAGGAGGCTACCTTGAATACTAGCACTGAGGTAAAGTTAAAAAGACATTATTCCACAAGACCCAAATAAGCCCTTCCATACCGTCTCAGAGGTTTTAGTGGCAGGTATAGCAGTGAATGATGACGCCTAAATAGTACGGCACCCCTGCAGGGTGGAAGGTAGCACCGGCAGCATCACGGGCCATGCTGGGTCATGAGCTCTCTGAATCCAGGCCATGGGGAAATGCTGACTTGTTTGCTCAGCCCCCACGTGGGAGCTGAAAACCTAATTTCTGTCAACTAGTAAGGACATCAAGGGAAGATTTTATGTAGTTTTTTTGTTTCAAATCTCAGCCCAAATATGAAAGTTGAAAAAAATTATATGAACAAGGGCATAAAACCAACAAACAACTTGGAAAATATTCAAATAATTATGAATTATTCATGCAAGTTTAAATTGTTTAGTAAGCAACTATATGGTATACATTCATTTTTAATGTGGTGAGAAATACATGAAGTAAATTTTACTGGTATAACCATTTTAAGTGAGCAGTTAATAGTATGAAGTATATTCATTCACATTGCTGGGCAATCAGTCCTCACGACTTCTTAACCTATAAAACCGCAACTCCATATGCATTAAGTGACTTCCCATGTCCCTCCTGCCCACTCCCTGGCCACTGCCCCTCTCCATTCTGCTTCTGTGGGACTAACTGCTCTGAGTACCTCATACAAAAGGAAGGAGACAGTTTGTCTATTTTGTGACTAGCTCATTTCACTTAGCATCGTATCTCAAAGTTCACCTATGTTGTAGAATATGACAGAATTTATTTCCATTTTTTTATTTTTTTTTATTTTATTTTATTTTTTGTTTTTCGAGACAGGGTTTCTCTGTAGCTTTGGAGCCTGTCCTGGACTAGCTTTGTAAACCAGGCTGGCCTCAAACTCACAGAGATCCACCTGCCTCTGCCTCCCGAGTGCTGGGATTACAGGCATGCGCCACCACCGCCCAGCTATTTCCTTTTTTATAAATTAAAGATTTACTTATTTTATGTGGATGAATGTGGGCCTGCATGCATGTATGTGCACCATGAACATGTCAGGTGTCTGTGGAAATCAGAAGGAGCTGGATTCCTTGGAGTCACAGATAGCTGTGAATTACCATGTGGGTGCCAGGAACCAACCCTGGGTTCTCTGCAAGAGCAGCAAGTGCTGTTCAATGCTGGGTTTCTTTCCTTTTTGAGGCTGAATAATATTGTATTTAGTTTTAACTTGAAGAACAAAAACCACAAGTTTAAAACTTGTGATTTGTATATTTCTTTTTTTTTTTAAATGGTTAGAGAGAGCTCAGCAGGTAAGAACACTTACTGCTTTTTTTTTAAAAAAAAAAAAAGATTTATTTATTCATTATGTATAGTGCTCTGCATGCACACACCTTGCAGGCCAGAAGAGGGCGCCAGATCTCATTACAGATGGTTGTGAGCCACCATGTGGTTGCTGGGAATTGAACTCAGGACCTTTGAAAGAGCAGCCAGTACTCTTAACCTCTGAGCCATCTCTCCAGCCCCTGATTTGTATATTTCTATGTGTTGAATATTTTGAACTTTATTTGGGCAGATATCAGTTCCCAAGATATATATCAAATACTATTTGGATATATTTCCTTAAAGATATAACTCTTTTAGGAAGCAAGATGCTTTCCCTAAGATAAAAATGTCTAGCACAGTAAACCCACAATTTGAAGAATCATCCTCTATCTGGGTCTACTTCCAGAAAGCTGAAATGAACAATTTTAATTCACTGTTGCAGTTTATAACACTTTATCTTAAACTAATGTTACATTTGGTGATTTATTATAAAAACCATCTGTTACAATCATTGTTCATACAGGCATAGATTAGAATTTAAATACCAAAGCAGTATAGCCCAGAAGAACATCATCACTGCTGGAGGCTGGGTAATTATGGTAACATTTCTCCTTCAAAGAGGAAATCTAGTATCAACCCCATATTTTTTCTGGTTTTTCTTAGTCTTATCTTTAAAGGTGCTCTTAAAGGTTGTATTCAAGATTGAGAATATCTTTAAAGGTTGTAATCAAGATTGAGAATTAAATATTTTGAATCTCAAAATTATTCTCCTTCCACACCTTTTGGGGCTAACTTTCTCTGTTGCAGCTGGAATAGGCATGAATGATGTCTAATAAAGGTTGACATAACACTCACCTGTCAAGACACCTTAGAATAATAGTAGTCTTCCCCTAGAAATTAAAAAGAAAGAATATTGTGTTAATGTCACCCACATGTAAAATTTTATTAGTGTTCGTGACTGTAGCCCAAAATAGCTTTTTAAATCATTTGAGTGATAAATTACCTGGAAACTAAAAACTAGGAACTTTCAGAATTACTTGAAAGTGGGAAAAGTGAACTGTCAACTTTCCATCACAATGTAACTACACTGCTATTATTGTAATTATGAAGTCCCACAGATGACACATCTTAGCTAATCACAGCTCACTTTAGTGGTCACCTGACAGCTGTCTTAAACTTTCTCTTTACTCGGCAATGCTAATTACTGGCTTGGCTGATTGGTGTATTCTAAAATGTTTCCCTCCCAACTGTTCAAGTGGAAACAAAGGAAAAAGATAACACACAAATAAAAGATGTGCTGTAAAGAGGTTCAAAGCCGACAGCTTAACACTGCTGAAGTACTTTCTTTTAATTCTAGAGGATGTATTCATCCCAACTTCCTTCTAGGAGTCAAGAAATAAAGGCTCTAGCCACTACACCAAACTTAACCCACATCCAGAGACAGCTTCAGTGAAAATAACTGAATGACTCCTTGCAAGGAAGGATGTGGAAGCACGGCAGGGGCAGCAAGGAAGAGCTTGGAAAACCCTATGCTGCCAAAAAGACAGAATATTTTACTATATTTCTATCTGTCTATCTGTCTATCTATCTATCTATCTATCTATCCATCCATCCATCCATCCATCCATCTACCTACCTATCATCTGTCTGTCTATCTATCTATCTATTATCTATCTGTCTGTCTGTCTGTCTATCTATCTCTTTCTAAAAAGGCTACTTTTTTTTTAAACCAAAAAGATGGTAATAAATCACTCCTGATTCTGTGTGCAGTCAGATTGAATGAACTCTTTGTATCTAGGTAACCGGAATACTATAAGACAGCATGCACTGCTGAAGGATGGCTGGTGCCATAACACTTAACACTAGAAACCTGGATAGACCAAATTGATAAGGCAATCCACACAAGAAATATACAGCTATTAGGTATGGCAATGTAGGAATACATTTACACGATAAAAGGTCAGTTTTGAGATGCCTTTTCCTGCTTCCTTTATGCAATATGTATCTATCTACACACGTACACCTGCCCACAATGATGGGCATAACTATGTTAGAGTGTTTCTAATGGACAGGTCTGCAGTTTAAACGTGTCTGCTACATGTCATTTCCATGGTTTTAGCTTGAATCCTTCTACATCTAGGCACGGCACGACTTCCAAATCACAGATGCAGAAGCATATTCTCCAGCTACTTCTCCAGGAACCCAACAGTCTTCTTCATCTTAGGAAAGGTCTCAGAAACCTGCTGTCCCCAACGTTTGTCCTCTGCCGGGCCCTTCCTACCTTCAACATCCTCCATACAAAAGCCAGCAGTTTATCTCCACAATCATCCTTGCAAATAAATGCCACTTCAGGCTTCCTCATCTGCAAACACCTGTTCTAGAGAAACTCAACCACCTCTCCCCGAAACCCCCAAGCCCCTGGTGCCTGCATCCATGCACAGGAGTGATGGGAAAAATTAGACATTCCGTGCTCCTCAGGACAGCATCACCTTACTCTCCATCATGGCAACAGTGACCTACTTCATTCTCTCCTCCTTCCACCCATTGCTCTGGTTCCTCAGGACATGCACGACCCCCTGCATCTGAACTGAGGCGTTTTCACTATTTCTTGCTCTTCAAGCAATAGCCCTCATCTCTTAAATGCTGATATGGCTTGAATACAATGTATTCCTCCTAGCCTCAAGTACTGGGTGCTTGGTTACCAACTGAAGAGTTCTGGGGAAATGTCTGCATCTTGAGGGCCTTGACCTATCGGATGGATTAATCTCTTGATGGACGCCTGACACAATGGCATCATTAAGAGGTCGTGACAAGCAGCAGTCAGGGCCTAGCTGGCGAAGTAGACCCTGGGAGTGTTCAAGTGCTCCTTCGGTCTGTCCTATATTGCTTTGCTCTACTTCCTGGCTCCATGACATGAGCAGCTTTGCTCCACTGTGCCCTCCCACCATGATGACTGAACTCTGACACAGGAGCCAAAAGGAGGAAGTCTTCCCTCCCTTAAGTTGTTCCTGTTAGTGATTTGATCACAGTAGAAGAAAGAAGTCAACACGGAGGCTCTCAGGGTCTCTCCGTCTCTGGCTGGGCTGTGTCCTCTTGGTTTTCAGCACGGTGTCTGTCTCATGGCATTGCCGTGATATTGTATGAGCACTACTGCCATGTCCCTTCACAGGAGAGACAAGGCCCTTGACTTCTGCTGCTACAGTGCCCAGGACAGCTGGTGCACGGGAGATGTCAACAGACAGCCACTGTGTGGAGGAATATGGGGCAGGAAGGAGAACAAGGAGGCACCAAGGAGAAAGGGTAAGCACTATTAGTTGAACAAGAGAAGCACTGATTTCTTCTCCTTCTCCTTCAAAGTCAATTAATGCTCTGAATCAATTCCAGAACCAGGCATTCATTCACAGAATACTACCTGTAAACATTCTGGCTTCTTGAGGTGCTCCTAAGTCTTCAAGAGACAATCTGGTTGAATTTTTTTTTTTTTTTTTTTGAGCTGAGGATCAAATCCAGGGCCTTGCGCTTGCTAGGTAAGCACGGAGCTAAATCCCCAACCCCCTGGTTGAAATTTATGGTAGTAGAAATGAACAAACACTGGGTTATACAGGCCACTTACTGCTACCACGAAAAAGAGTGATTTCACAAACATCAAACCCTGAACCAAAACAGGCTGTCACAGTATAAAGAAGTCAAGAACAGTAGTTACCTGGAGGGATGAGTAGACAGTTGAGTGGGTGTTCAGTGTGGGAGTGAGCATGCCTGGCTAGAGTCAGCAGCACTAGCAAAAGCCCTTCAGGGATACTCTTTATTCAGAATATATGATGTAACAATAATTTATCTGGTCCACAAGACTAGCACCAGTCATTACATATGTGTGTATATGTGTCTGTCCATAACAGGGAACTGTTGATGTATTAGACCCAATATGAAAACCACTTTCCTCTCTGGTAGAGTAATTCCAGCTCTTGGGAAGTTAAAGCATGTTCAAGGCTAGCCTAGGCTACATGTAGTGAGACAGTCTCCAAAAACATTTTTTAGATGAAAAAATATTAAAAAGAAAGAAAATTATCCTATTTCCAATGGCAAACTCATGTTCATATAGTATATTGGGTTAAAAACTATAAACATAAATAATATCTATGACAATTTTATTCATGTGTCATGCATGTGTTTGTGTGTGCATGTGTGTGTGAAGATCAGAGGTTGACATCAGGTGTTTCGTTCAATCACTCTGTACCTTGTTTCTTTTTCTTTCTTCCTTTCTCTCTCTTTCTTTCTTTTCTTTTTTTTTTTTTTTTGGTTTTTCAAGACAGGGTTTCTCTGTGTAGTTTTGGTGCCTGTCCTGGATCTCTCTCTATAGACCAAGCTGTCCTCGAACTCACAGAGATCTGCCTGGCTCTGCCTCCTGAGTGCTGGAATTAAAGACGTGCACCACCACCGCCCGGCTGTACCTTGTTTTTTTGAGATGTCTCTCACTGGACCTGGAGCTCAGGAACTGGGCTGGCCAAGCTTCAGGGACCCACCTATCTCTGCTCTACCCAGCCCATGCGACACACACTAGCTTCTACATGGGTGCTGGGTACCTGAATTCAGACCAGGCACTCTAACAACTGAGACATTGCCCTAGCCCATGAAAATTCTATGCTAAAGAATTAAATTCAGATCCAAATTAAAAAGTGCAAGGAGGGAGCTGATAAGAAAACATTGGAAAGTACTGAAGTTAAAAATAAAATGAAATACAATGATTAAACATTTAGTGTCCATAAATTATTTATCTTTGCACATTAATATAACAGATCAAATTATTTATAAAATTTATATCCAGCTTATTTCAGTTCACATTATTTTCTTCCAAAACTCCTAACTTTTTCTCTTAAACTTGATTTTTACCCTCATTTATTTACTTTTATGTGTATTGGTGTTTTGCCTGTGTAGGTCTGTGCACAACGTGCATGCCCTGGTGCCTGAGGAGGCCAGAAGAGGGTTTCTGACCCCTTGGGACTGGAGTAACAGCCAGTTGTGAGCTGCCATGTGGGTGCTGGATTCAAACCCAGGTCCTCTGGAAGAGCAGCCAGTGCTCTAAACTGTTCAGCCATCTCTCCAGCCCCGACTTTTTTCTTGTTATATAATTATTTATGCCAATAAATATGGTTTTTAATAATAGTAAAGATAGAAACCCCAGATGAGGCTATCCAGTGTTCTGCAGGTATTTCTGAGGAGATGCTGAGACATGAGGGTTACCCAGGCTGCCCACTGAACACGTAGCCTCACTGGTTCATAACTTCATTTCTGGAAGCTTCCTATTTTTCAGTGCCCTTATGTGGGAGCATGAAACATGGAGAATGAATAGTAACATGAACTCCAAATAGCACAGAGCATGATGCTACACGGATTCCGGCATCTGGCTGCCCACAAGCCTTGACCTTTCACGGACAGTGGCATTAAAGTCCTGTCTTGCACACAGGAATTCTGTGGTGGACATGAAGCATCTGTTCTTGCTGGGTGGCCACAACACACAGTTTCAGCACACTTAATCAAGTGACCTTACAGAGAATGGGCACTACCACCTCATTTCTCCCACATTTTCCAAAACAACTAAGTCTTTGATAAGCATCATTAACACAATTCAATTATCCCTTCACAGATTCCTCAAAGTGAAGTCACTGAGTCCACGGTGTGACTGTTGTTAGGATGCTGACTTACTGACTTAGGGGTTGACTCAGACATGTTAAGTGGATCCTGGCCTTTATAGGTCATCAAAAGGAAGACCTGCATACTTCAAATTACGAAATAAAAATATTTAAGGTGCTGGGTGGTGGTGGTGCACGCCTTTAATCCCAGCACTGGGGAGGCAGAGGCAGGTGGATCTCTGTGAGTTCGAGGCCAGCCTGGTCTACAGATCGAGATCCAGGAAAGGCGCAAAGTTACACAGAGAAACCCTGTCTCAAAACAAACAAACAAACAAACAAACAAACAAAAATGGGAAAAAATGAGTTAAGGGTCTTTCTAGCATTTTGTTCACAGTTATAACTTTTCCTAGGTCAGTGGCAAGTCCTTTCTACTTTACGCTAACTCAGAGTGAACATTTGATCCAAGAGTTGAGAATCTGTAAATTTTGTCAAAGTATTCAAGTAAAATTTGTTGATGATTGCTAAGTTATTTCAATAACCAGAAAATATTAAAGTCTTAACCCGCTGGGCAGTCTTTAATCCCAGCACTTGGGAGGCAGAGGCAGTCAGATCTTTGTGAGTTCGAGGCCAGTCTGGTCTACAGAGTGAGATCCAGGAAAGGAGCAAAGCTACACAGAGAACCCGTCCCCCACCCCAAAAAAAAAGTCTTACCCCATTTTTACTGCCAAGGAAGAAGACCGATTTTTCTCCAATTTCGGCTCCGTTCCCTTCACTGCCCTGGCTTGTCTTCTTTTCTACTTCGGCCTTTGCGATTTCCCAGAGAGTGTCACTGCGCAAGACAGAGACAAACAAAAGTCAGAGAAACAGAAGGGCTCCTTAGAAATAGTCATTTCCAGCAGAGAAAATTTATTTCCGTCAGGCTTATAAAATACTATTTCCCGCGAGTCAATAACCAGGTAAAACCCTGAAGTATCTTTCTAGCACCCTTCACCTAGAAATGGCTCATGGAGCAAACTGAAACGGATAAGCAGACTAGCCTAGCTTCCATTCCACCGCTGTGATCAAACACCCTGACAAAGCAAGGCTTTATCTGCCTCACAGTTCCAGGAGTCATGGTGGCCAGCAGGTAACTCAAGGCAGCTGGAGTGTGCCACAGCTGACCACGCCCACAGTCCAGAGCAGAGAGAAGGCATGCATGCATTCCCATCGCCCTTCTAGGGTAGACTAGCTGGCCAGGAAGCTTCAGCGGTCCTCTTGTCTCCAACCCCTCCCCAAAGTCCCGAGTTTACAGGCATCTATCCCACCTATCCTGCCCCTTGCTTTTTTATCAACCTCTGGTCCTCACGTTTGAAAATCAAGCACTTACTTGATCCACTGAGCCCACCACCTTTTCAGGCCTAAGCAAATATTTGTTGAGGAACTAAAACATGCAAACCTCTGGGCTAATCCTCGGGCTCAAATCTGTTTCTTCGTCTCTGGAGTGCCAATTAAAAAAGAAGAAAGGAGGAGGAGGAGGAGGAGGAGGAGGAGGAGGAGGAGGAGGAAGAAGAGGAGGAGGAGGAGGAGGAGGAGGATCTGCTTTCGGGGCCATAGTAATTGTTACCAAGTCCCTGTTCATTTTGTTTTAGGCGCTGGCCTTTTAAACTACAAAAGCCATTGATGGCCTATAATTATTATTAGACAACAACCTGAAACGGGGCTGACGATATAGTTAAGTGGTAATGTGCCTGCCTAACTAACATGCACGGAGTCTTTGGGTTCAATTCCCAGAACCTCCAAACAAAACGGGAATGTTTTAATGATGTCCAAAAAGGAAAACAAAGTCAAAATAGAAACCCCGAAATGTTGCACTGAGCTATTTTATTTTATAGGCCAGCCCCTAGGAACTCTGTCTCCAACTGCTTGCTCTGTTTACACACCATCCCTTCAAAATGTGATTGTGTTTCTCAAGTACCCAGTAAAAGGAAAGGGTTCTTCCATCGGCCATGCCTCCACAAAAAACCACTACGTTAACCAATGAGAACGTGATGCAAAGCGTCTAGTCTTGAACTTCATAAACTCAACCGCAGTGCACGCCTCTGATCCAGGAGGGGGCGAAAGATCCCTGGCCCTCTCCCCGACTTCCTTGTAGGCCATTTGGAGGTTCAGACACTTTACTGGGACCTTGTAGAGATGAAGAGTTCAAATGTTATTTCACAAGCCATCAATACCTCCAATCCTCCAACTTCAAGGAGGTGCTGCACTTCCCTTATGTGAAGTAGAGAAGTCCTGCACTGTGAGGCAGGGGGCCCTGGGGAGGAGGCTTTGTGGTCCGGGTCACCGCTGCCTACCCTCCAGCCTGCCAGGACAAGTGGCACTCAAGAAACGTCTATGCAATCAGCGAATGGATGGAGTTGATGAGTTTTCCTCACCGCTGACTTTTGCACTTGTTTGTGACAGAATCCTCAAGCTCTAGGCCTGTCGGGGGATCTGGGAGCAGGAGCGCGGTTCCGCTGCTGTCCAAACCCAGTCTCCCACCCACAGCGCCAGGGCTGGGTACCTCCGCGCCACCCTTCCGTGCCCCTTCTATGTCCAGGTGGGAAAGTGGGAGGGTCGTGAGCGGCCCGCGGGCCGGTGCAGCAATACCTGGGCATGGTGGCTGTGCAGCCCCAGATGTCCTGGGCTCCGCGTGGGAAACAGCCCTGACCCCGGAGGCCAGTAAGCTCCTAGTTAGGCCGGAGAATGCAGGCTCCACGGTTGTCATGGCAGCGACGTCATGGCGGGGAGGGGGGTAATTGCGTGCCGAAGAGATGCCTCATGGGAAATGTAGTTCTCGACATTCTGTTTGCACCTCACTTCTTCAGCATCAATCCCTAGGACGCCAGAGGGAGGGTATGGCGAGCGTCCTTGTGCGTCTGGAATCAAAAGGTTAGGACTTGAAGGTGTGGGTTTTTTTTTTGTTTTGTTTTGTTTTTATTTCTACTGAGTGTCGACTGTATGTCAGGGGCTCTGCTCTCTAGTCTTTAACTCCCCATTGCCATGATTTGGGAATAGAAGCTGAAACAATGTTGAACTGTTATCTAATAATTAATAATAATTATATAATAATAATCTAATAATAGAAGAAAGCAAATTCAATAATTAACATCAAAACAAGGCGTGCAACTTTTCTCCCAGCTTTCTGAATGTTTGGCTGTGCGATATTTTAGCAAACAGTACATTATTTACTTGTAAGTCCATGAAGCATGTGCCTCTCCTATATAATTAATTTACTTTATGAAGGTGGACTATATTTGTTTGAACTTTGGGAGCTCTTTATAGGCACCCCTGTTTACAGGAATCCCCACAAAAAGTATATACACTATTTCCATATACAAAGCCCTAGGCTATACAGAGTAAGAAATGAGATAACCAAGCCTTTAAAACAGATGTACACAGATAATTGTAATCCTAATTCAAGGTAAGCAAGCTGTTGTAGAAGAGGTCAGAAATACCCATGCCTGAAGAACTTGTCGAAACATTCGTGGCAGGTTTGATATTTGACCTGTTCTAAATGTTGAATAGATCCAGGCCTAAGATCCCTGAATATTTAAAGGAAATTATCTCCAAACCTCTGCCTTTGGTCTCAGTTTCTGTGGCGTGGTGTTTAAGGACATGGGATTTGAAGTAAGATGGACCTAGATTCAGTCCCTAGTATGCAGAAGATTAAACTCAAGGTCTCCTGCAAGCCAGGCGAGTGCTTAACCTGAGTTACGTGCTCAGCCCTGTTGACGGATGTGAGTGAAGAGATGTAAGGAGCATATTCCTGGAAATGAAGCAAGACGTTGGCAAAGAAAAGAGCCTTCATTTCAGATAAAGTCTTTGGGAGCAAAATCTGCTCAACAGTGCAGTGCATGATGGAACTAGAAAGGGCCATGGTTGCACCGTGAGGAGGAGGCAAACTGAAAGTGGTTCAGTGGAGGAAGGAAGGTTTCAAAGAAGATGGTGAATCCCTCACTGAATTGGCTTGTACATTCTGGTGCTAGCCAGCCTGTGGCTTGCAAACTACCGTTATTGTAATGGCTTGGGTTCTGGGGTTTAGAGTCCGTGTGGGGTTTGGGAAGCCAGGTGGGTAGTGATAACAATGGTGACAGGTCACATCTTTTAGTAAGTGGTAATGCATGCTGGGTACACCACCACTAGCACTCCAAGACTGTGATTGTTTTGGATAATCAGGATTGGCGGTTGGAGGAGGGAGTCCGGTAACCAGGAAGATCTGGGGTGATCTGTCCGGACCCTGATCACCAGCATTCACTCAAGGTGGCTTCAGTTGACCTGATGGGTGACTGAGTTCTCTTTTCCTCCTTTATTTCTCCGGAGGATTCATACTTGACCTTCCTGTTCTCAAGTGCGTTAATTTTCTTTTAGGATGAAACACCATGACCAAGGCAACTTTCAGAAGAATGAGTTTTTTTTGGCTTATAGTCCCAGAGGGTTAGAGTCCATGACGGCAGGAAAAAGCATGGCAACAAGCAGCTGGAGCAGCAGTGGGAACAGAAAGCTAAGAGCTCACACCTTACATCAAAAGCACAAAGCAGAGCTCGAACTAGACATGGTGGGAGTCTTTAAACTCACCAAGCCTGCTCTCGGAGTCATTCTTCCTTCCCCAAGGCTGCACCTCCTAAACCTTTCCAAACAGCGCTCCTTGCCTACTGGGCACCAACCGCTTAAATGCCCAAGCTATGGAGGACATCTCTTACTTAAACCCACAGTCACAAAGTGTACTGGTTAGATTTTTAACAACTTGACAGAAGCTAGCACCATCTGTAAGGAGGGAACCTGAGTTGAAGGATGGTCTTCATCATATTAACATATTATTAGAGGAGTCTGTGGGGGAGCATTTTCTGGATTGATGATTGATGTGAGAGGATGGAGCCCACCATGGGTAGTGCCATCCGTGGGTAGGTGGTACTCAGTGGTATAAGAAAGCAACTGAGCAAGCCATGGAGAGCAAGGCAGTAAGCAACATTCCTTGTGCGCTCTGCTTCATTTCCTGCCTCCAGGTTCCTGTCGTGCTTGAGTTCTTGCCCTGACTTCCATCAATGATGGACAGTGATTTGGACATATAATTCAAACAAACCCTTTCCTTCCCAAGCGGCTTTTGGTCGTGGTCTTTATCACAATAATAGAAAGCAAAATGGACAAGAAGATTTGAGCTCCCCTTCTGCATCACTTCAAGAAGGCTCAAGGACTTCAAAGTTGGTGGGGACAGAGGAACAGGTTTTATAGTGCCTACTACATGGTGTGGGCTGCAGCTCAGCAGGCTACAGGCACATGCAGAAACTGTTTGGAGAGTTGTGAACTGTCTGGAAGCATAGAAAGTGCCAATGGAGGCTGGGCTGCGGTGGCGGCGCAGGCCTTTGATCCCAGCACTCGGGAGGCAGAGTTCAAGGCCATCCTGGTCTACAGAGCGAGATCCAGGACAGGCACCAAAACTACACAGAGGAGAAACCATGTCTTGAAAAACCAAAAGAAAGAAAAAGAAAAGAAAGTGTCCCCGGAGCCGAGGTGGACTGCTGGGAAGGGTCCTGCAGTCTGGGTTCGCCTGCATTGGCTGTAAGAAGCATGTAAGATTCTAAAGTGAGCATGCTCTGACTGCTCTGACTGGTCCTGTGTTTCAGTGGGATAATTTTTTGCAGCTGTGTGGGGGATTTTTTTGGGAATCTAGAAGACCATATGGAGATTGTTAACAACAGCCAGGAAAGTGACAGCGCTTTTTACTTTCCCCTTTGTTTTCAATGTCTCTCGCAGGGAAAAAAAAAATAGTATACAGGAAAGAGAGAGAAGGGGGGGGGAGAGGGAGAGGGAGAGGGAGAGATCGAGAGAGGAGATGTGGCTCCGTTCTAGAATTCATGCCTAGCATGTGAAAAGCCTTGTATTGAGTCCGTACCACTTAAGAGAAAGAGAAAGAGCCGGGTGGTGGTGGTGCACGCCTTTAATCCCAGCACTCGGGAGGCAGAGCCAGGTGGATCTCTGTGAGTTCGAGGACAGCCTGGTCTATAGAGCAAGCTCCAGGACAGGCACCAAAACTACATAGAAAAACCCTGTCTCGAACCTCCCCCGGCTCAACCGCCCCCCCCAAAAAAAAGAGGAGAGAAAGAAAAAAGGCAAAAAACGAAAAGCAGGAGAGAAGACAATGGGGAACTATTTATCTCAGAAGAAACAAACATTCAGACATTTTGATGTCTGTCATCTAATTCCTTTTCTTGGAGTTAATGCTATGCTGTGGCTAAAGTCTGGATTTTAAGCATGTATCAGTTAGAAATTAATCGGCACAAGGCTTGCTGGCTGCACATTATTCCAGCGTGCAGATTTGTTTTCATAGTTTCCTTTGGCATTCATCCAAAGCTGAGTTGGTTTGGCATAAACATGAAATATGAATTGGGTTAATCAGAGTTCTTCCCTAGGATCTTTCAAATTATGATTGGAAAAAGCAGGTCATTCCCTTTCAGAGAAAATTACCATATGTTCTGCTAAATGGAGTTCCAGAACACGAAGCAGATACAGTGGTGTGAACAGACTGTCCCGGTACGGGTCCCCAGGGTTTTCCCAAGGCCCCTCGGTGACCTTTTCTTATGACTTCATTTAGTTATGTGAAGCATCCCGGTATCTCTGTAATGTAAAGATGAGAGGAGTGGATTTCCTCATTGTTTCCTGAGTTAGTTCACATTGACTTTTAGAAGTTAGATTACCCCAAACTTCTCTGCTTTCCCAAGATCCACGCCTACGCTCTAGTGACTTTATTAGACAGCAGGAGTGGCAGATGAATGGAAAATCCTGTTAACGAGTTGTTGCTGGCACAGAGGAAGAAAAGCAGGTTCAGAGGGCACTGTGAATTTGAACGAGCTTCTAGATAGGCCACTATGGACCACTGGAGAAGGGCAATAGTAACCTTATTAGAATAGGGGGCGTGGCATCAGTGATGACAGCTCCCAGCTCCCAAGGAGCATCGTCACTATGTTCAATGTAGGTGAAGTTACGTTTGGCAAATTCGGCACAGTTTGGGCAAGTGGCACCTCATCTCACGCCAGCTTCCTGCACTGGCCGACTTTTGCTGTAGCACCTACCTGCTAAGTTAAATGACCCACAGCACCTTGATAGCACCTGAAAATAGGGAAGCATTTCCTGTTACCCTGATAGCTAGGTGTGAACTTACCTTCATTTGGAGGTTTTTCTGTTTGTTTTGTTTTGAGGCAGGGTTTCCCTGTGTAGCCCTGGCTGTCCTGGAACTCACTTCATAGACCAGGCTGGCCTCGAACTCAGTGATTGGCCTGCCTCTGCCTCCTGAGTGCTGGGATTAAAGGCATGTGCCACCAACTCCAGCCTTAATTTGGAGTTTCAAGGGGATAAAAGGTTTCTCTTGTGGCTGTAAATCGCTTTCTTCTTTTATGGAAAAGGGAACTGTGGGCACTCTGGGCTTCTGTGTCTGCTCATGTTGCTTACTGCCCAAGCCTGAACCCCACAGAAGTCAGCTGAGGGCTGGGGTGAGTGCAGATTCTGTGGCAGCCATGGGGCAGCACACAGGGAAACTGGTGTTCCGGAGACACCAAAAGCCTTTACTGGAGAAATACAGTATGGTTAGTTCTTCAGGATTATATTGCAGTTCAGTTATTATTAATATAATAATTCAGTTAAAAGTGAATTGATCTAGAACCCTGGTCATATTTTTCTCTATGGAAAACACCAGCAAAGAATTGACTAAGGGACTGGAGAGATAGCTCAGAGGTTTAGAGCACTGGCTGCTCTTCCAGAGGTCCCGAGTTCAATTTCCAGCACCCACATGGTGGCTCACAACCATCTGTAATGAGATCTTGTGTTCTCTTCTGGTGTGCAGACATAATGCAGGCAAAATACTATATACATAATAAATATATAAATCTTTTAAAAAATATATACATATAAAAAAAGAATTGACTAAGACACACATTTTGGGACAGAGTCTCTTTGTAAGTTGTGGCCAACGTCTCCTGTAAATTGAGTTCAACTCATTTGTAAGGAATGGCAGTTTTTGACTTTTAGGGTGCATGTTACAGATTATTTTAAATTAATTTTTAGAACATAATCCATTGAACTCGCTTAAATGAAATAAAGGGGTTTATTGAGAAAACACAAATTTCTATTTGCCTCTTTACATAGTCTATATGGATTCATATGCACACGATTTAAAATTATGACTTGTTTAAACAGCATTCTTTCATGTGAATGAAACAAAGCCACACTGAAGACAGAATGAATGCATGAGGAGGCGACAAGACCACTCCCTCCTCAGCACACCTCAGCTTTGACAATGTAAACATCAGGTATCTGGAAGACTATTCAAAAGGTAATGTTCAAAACGGGTCTCGCAAATCATTTATTATGATTGAAAGGGAAGAAAAGGATAGGTGAGAAATATTACCATTAAACACGAAACATTATTCTCCTGTAACCAATCATAATAATATACTTGCATTTTTCAAAAATGGCTAGATAAGTAATTTCCCAGGAAATAAAATTTTCACATCATTGGTTACAGAAAATTGACTTCTTTCCATCAAAATATTTCATTTCTGCTCTGTCAAAAACAAGCATAATGTCTAAGGCACCATGGTTTATGCTAAGCACTCACTCCTTTGCATTCTCGGAATGGGGGAGTATGGGACTGCTTACCAGATGGTGAATGAACAAAGTTCTCACGCATTAAGAAAGAGCTCAGCCCAGTCTCTGACTCGCCCACTAATGATTATTACGTGGTTTTATGGGCACTCAAAAAACACTCTGAGAGTCAGCCCCAAAACGGTTAATCATTTATTCTAAAAGGAATCTGTTAATTGGGTGAGTGGTCGGGGCTCTAAAGATGGAAGGGTAAACCGCCACCAGAAACCCATTTCTATGGGGTTAAAAAAATATCTTTGTCATTACCAAGAGAGTTCACTATGACTCGAGCATTGTGTTTGCTTCTTGCCTTTGCTCCTAAGGGCAAAACATATTGAAAAGGTTTAGTGTGAGGACAGGACATTGCCACAGGAAGAAAGCAGCAAAGAGCAAAATACCAGGGCTCTGCCGACAAATTAACCGGGCAGCTAGCATTTTTCTCAAACTGGCTTAAAAAATAATGGCACACACAGTGATAAATATATGTCTAAAAATAAATACAAATATTCTACACATAAATAAAATTAGGTAGACTTGTGTGTATGACTATTACAGTTAGACATTTTTATAATAGAATTTTCCTATCTTATCACAGTTTCGTTTTCCCATGAGTACTAATTCCCTTTCTTTGACATAGCTTGGTGGTGCTGGCTTCGAAAGAGATGTTGAGAGCTGGAGCTTAGAGGAAGTGAGCCACTGGGGACATGCTTTGGAAGATGTACTTGTCCCTGATTGCTCCGCTCTCTTACTCTCTGCTTCCTATCCACCATGGGTTGAAGAAACCTTGTAGGTCACATGATCCTGACACCATGGGGCTTTTCCCAACTGCTTAGAACCCTCTCAAACAGCAAAAATAATCCTGTCTTCCTTAGGTTGTTTCTGTGAAGGATTTGCCACAGCAATGGGACCACTAACAAACACAGACATCTTAAGACAATTTCAACTAAAAATTTACTTCCTTTGGCCTAAGTATTTTCTATTAAAATTTACTCTGGAATTTACTTTTTTTCTTTTCTTTCTTTTCTTTCTTTCTTTCTTTCTTTCTTTCTTTCTTTCTTTCTTTCTTTCTTTCTTTCTTTCTCTTTTCAAGACAGAGGTTCTCTGTGTGGTCTCTGTGATAGTACAATGGCTGTCCTGGAACTCACAGAGATGCCCCCAGCCTCTGCCTCCTGGGTGTTGGAATTAAAGGTGTGCACCACCACCGCCCGGCTGGAATTTACTTGTAAACTCTAATCAGAAAAGACTGTGTGTATAACTTTAAGGAGTACCTTTGTTTCCAAAGATACTCTTTATAACAAAGCAAGGTCAAGTTGACCTAGCATTAAACACAGTGAAACGTGGGGCACTATTCCAGTGATCTTATGCTGTGCTGATGGGCAGGAGCGCCAGGACTTACTACCTCATTTAAATACCACACTCCAGTGATCTGCAGAGGCCGCAGAGTCCACACTTTGTAATACTGCAGGGGAGGCTCTAGCTAGCGTCCACCTGTCTCCTCATGAAAGGCCTCACAGACTCAGGAGATTTATTGCACTGACTTACTCTAAGAATTCACCCCTGCATATGTTCCCACAGCCAGTTCTCACTCTGAACCTCCCACTCTTTTCCAAACACCACTTCCTTAGCTAAAGGCACATTTCATTACAGTACTTAACAATTTTTGGCAGTGAGTTTTTCCAGAGAGTCCACTGGCTTACCAAATGAGAGTTTGGACTTCTCCTTTCAAAAGATCGCCAGGGTATGTAAAAGCAAAAGATGAGAAGCCTTACTGCCCAAAGTCTGATGGCCAAGAAGGGAGATGGGTTGGGCATCTGTGTCTAAGACACGATGAGTGTGCTGGCATGTTCTGCTTTATTGTTATGTGAATATTTAGGAGTCAGTTAAGAGAGTAACCCAATACTGCTAAAGTCTGGAGGGCTGGGGTGTGCGCCGGGCTGGCTGGCAGTGTGAAGACACTTGTTTGTAGCGGATGCAGCCACTTCATGAATGAGGAGTGAAGGTTCAGACTCAGGAGCTTTCAGAGTAAGGTGGGGCCTTTGGTGGGCCTGCTGTTCGACAGGACGGGCTGGCTTCCCATGGCCCTGGCGTGGGGTCCCTGGGTCTTGGCTGAGAGCAGTACTGGGGCAGAGAGGTGGTGGAGTGCTGCCTTTTGCTGATAGAAGTTGTTGATGTAACTGGCAATCAGAAGGGTGATTTCAAGAATCTAAAACGAGAAAAACCATCCTGTCAGGCTCTTGAGACGGTGTCTCCACTGTCCATGGGTGATTTCAGTTGCCTGTGCCCAGCCTACCACTGTGCCCTTCTTTTTAGATGAGCAAGCGGTTCTCAACCCGTGGGTCGTGACTCCTTTTGGGGGTCACATATCAGACAGCCTGCATATCAGATACTCATTATGATTCATAACTGTAGCAAAATTACAGTTATGAAGTAGCATCAAAATGATGTGTTTGGAGTGGGGGGTGCCCACAACATGAGGAACTCTATGAAAGGGCTGCAGCGTCAGGAAAGTTGAGAACCACTGGCGGAGATCACACAATAAAGTTTTAGCGTGCCTGGCACCATCACATTTTTCTATTTCTTCAGTTAGCAGCAAGAATGAATCTCAAAGCCCAGCCAAGCTTATTGACGATGCTGGGAAACGGGGCGGTCAGTATTAAGAACTTCAGTGTGTTGTTTCAATTCTATTAAAACTAAAACACTCAACCTACCACGATCTCTTGTACTCTGTGGTTGGTTAACTGCTCTCACTTAAAGTACAGAACTAGTCAGAAATGGCCGGGTGGGTAAAGGTTCTTGCTGCGGAGTGGGGACCTAGATTCAGATCCCTAGGACTCCCATGGTGGTGGAAATTGAGCACTGACTCCCCCCAGTTGTCCTCTGACTTCCATATATGTGCTGTGGCATGCACACACAGACACACACATAACATAAATAAATGCAATAAAACATTTTTATTTTTAAGTTGAGAGTTTCAGGAAAAGCAATTTCTCACGTTTTTTATTAAAATGATTTTTTTTTTCAGTACTGGGCTATGAACCCCAGGGCCTCATTCATGTTAAACATGGATCCCACCAGGCTGAGCTACAGCCTGGAACCTGAATTATGTGTTAGAATGTAATATTTTGAAAAGTTGCTTTACTTAGAGATGGTGAAACTATATAGTTTGTTAATTATAACAAAGGAACAAGTACCTCTTAACTATAAAACTCTGCTCTTTAAAGTCCATGTGACAAATAACCCCAAGTAGATAAGACCACATGATGTGCCTCACAAGAACTCCATGACTCTCCACAAATGCTCTTTTGAGACAGGGCTCTTAAGTAGCCCAGGCTGCCCCAAACTCCACCCCTCCCGATCATACTCCATCCTGAATGCTGGCAGATGACCACTACTTTTGAAACTTCTCCTCACCAGAAATTGGCCCATGTTGGAAAATTTCACTTAGTTCTTTCTTTTGAGACAGGATCTCTCTGTAGCACTGGCTGTTCTGGAACTCATTCTGTAGACCAGACTGGCTTCTAACTCACAGACATCCCCCTGCCTCTGCCTCTTGAGTGCTGGGATTAAAGAGGTGCACCACCATGCCTGGCTTTCACTTAGTTCTTAAGCTAAAGGAAGCAGGTAGTATCATGCCACGTCAGCAAAAGAAAATAGAACTCAGACCAAGTAAGCTGGGATTTGAGCTCAGGGTTGGTTAAGTCATGCCCGTTTCCACCTGGACCACCCTTTGTGCAAGAAGTGTCTCCCCGTGAAGGGGCAGCCAGTTGAAAAGCTAGCAGAAAGAGTTCCACTCACCTTGGGTTTTGACATGGCAAAAAGTAACTTCTCTGTCGGTCTGTCTTTTGAATGAGTATTAATGACAACCATGAAATCATCTTGACACCCTCCAAACGTCATCAGGCTCTTGTACACGTAGCTGACCACTAACCTCTTCAAAGAAAAGGAAAAGGAACTGTTAGGGGTTGTTCACACTCAAGGAAGATGAGAAAACGCTGATATTAATAATGGCAAATGCAAAAATAAGGTTTCTAAGATCAAATCTATTATGATTAATGTAAATAATAGTCATACTAAGTTTATTTAGGAATCACCAACCTATATAATCAAGTATACATTTGACCCTGAAAAACTCAAATTAGAAACTACAAACACCTATATTCATAGCAACTAGAAAATTTGTGGTAATTTCTATATGTCTGCTCAGATCTCTCTATAAGGTTGACCCATATGAAACTGATCATTTTTAAGGTCCAAATGATCAAACACTGTATTGGCAAATCCATATGGTTCCCCTGCTAGGTAGACTCTGGCACAGAGACAGAATCAAGCATACTGTGCTTTAAAATTCCCACAGATCAACCTCCTGTGCCAACAGATGGGTATGTGAAATGACCATATAGACAACTACCTGTGCTAAACAGTTTCCTGGCTACTGAGTACGTAACCATCTTGTTATTATCTTATGTGTAAAAGAATTTTAAAAGGTCTTATAATAAAAAACCCAGAGCCAGATATTGGGGTGAAAGCTGAAAGATCTGAGAGACAGAGCACGCCACAGCCAACCTCACCTCGCCAACTTCTCAGCCAATCCTGTTTCCACGAATCCTCAGACTGAAAGCCTCTGAGTCCTCACCCCTGAGGGTCTCAGTTGAACTGCAGCTTAGCTCCTGTCTCCTCAGCCTTATATACAGTTCTCCACCCAGCCATGTCACTTCCTGGGATTAAAGACATGTGTGCTTCCAAAGCAAAGGCATGAGATCTCAAGTGTTGGGATTAAAGGGGTGTGTGCTTCCCAGTACTGGGATTAAAGGCATGTGCCACCACTGCCTGACCTCTATGTCTAATCTAGTGGCTGGCTCTGTCCACTGATCCCCAGATAAGTTTATTAGGGTGCACAACATATCTTCACACTTATGTGATGTGTGTGTGTGTGTGTGTGTGTGTGTGTGTGTGTGTGTAAAACAATGAAAGAAAAGAGACCAGAGGCCTTGAATTTGAGAGACAGCAGGGGTGTGGGGGGGGGGGGAGGAGTTGAGGGAGGAGAGGAAAAGAGGGAAATAAAATTTCATTTCAAAAAACAAAACCAAGAATTTTTCGGTGCTCTCTCACTATGCCACACATAAGGATCTCCCACTATATCTTTTTGTTTTGTTTTGTTTTGTTTTGTTTTGTTTTGTTTTGTTTTTCGAGACAGGGTTTCTCTGTGTAGTTTTGGTGCCTTTCCTGGAACTCACTCTATAGACCAGGCTGGCCTGGAACTCACAGAGATCTGCCTGGCTCTGCCTCCCGAGGGCTGGGATTAAAGGCGCGCACCACCACCACCTAGCTCCACTTGAGTTTATAAACACACACACACACACACACACACACACACACACACATACTGTAAAAAAAAAAAACAACAACAAAGAATTGCCATAGTACTTTAAAAAAATCAGCAGAACCATGACTGCAACTTAATCACACCATCTTAATATTTTTTCATATACAACACATAACCCGTCTCATCTCCTTTTAAAACACTAGATTGTAACATAATCATACTTATAAAGTGAGTATTAGAGAGTCAGGAAGAATGTTTTTTAAGCTCAAGGGAAAAATCAGAATACAGCAATTCAGAATATCATAACTTCCGCTTACCGTACCCTGAGCAGTGGAAATAGAAGATTTAATTACAGATATCAGGGTTTGGTCTTACCATGGAGGTGTATTCTAGGATGCTTAATCCATTTTCGTGGATGGCCAGCCACACAAAGGTATTGCCTGATGATGACGGTCCTAGGGGCTACGGCGAAGTGAAAAACATGCAGTGTTAGAGATGCGAAGCAAAATCACAGCCGTTCTTTCTGGTCTAAAGTCATGTATGATTTGCCATGACACAAACCCAACAAAAAACACACTGAAAACCCCTGCCACCGAGGAGGCAGTGTGGCACACTGAGGGACGCAGTGGGTTTGTCTTAGGCCCCTCAATTGCAGGCTCCCATCTTTATTTAGTAATGTGTGCATTCGGGCCAGCGCCAAGGCTCAGTTTTGTTATCTCTCACACAGGAGCGCTAATGGTTACATCTCGTTTTCGGTTCACAAATTTACTAGGTTGTCAGGAGTCCTAGGGTTTCCGTGGTGACCACACTCCCCAGGGAGACAAAACACACTGCTGTGCTTTCTAAGGTGACTGCACTGGAAGAGTGAAGGACTGTGGTGACCTGTGCATACTTTTCCTGATAGTCAATGTCTAGCAAAAAGAGAGGAAAAAAGAAAAACTATGTGATTAATAGGAACAAGTAGTACTGGAATTTCAAAAAAAAAAAAAAAAAATTGAAGGCCAAAACAATGAAATGTTATTAGTAAAAACAATCTCCTGCTGGGAATGATGGCACACACCTGTAATCTCAGCACTTGGGAGGCAGAGGCAGGTGGATCTCTGTGAGTTCAGAGATACCCTGTCTTGAAAAACAAAACAAAACAAACAAAAAACAAAAAACCTCTCACCAGAAAACCCATGTTAAAATCCAAGAATGTTTTTGAGCATTTTTTACAGAGATTGTTTTCTTTGATTAACAACTGAAATTCGAAACGAAAACATACTTCTCTTAAGTCCTAGAGAAGCGTGTCAAGACTGTAGATAAGGAGGGAGGCTAAATCTCTTGTCATAGATAATAAATCAAGTTTGAAGGTTCAGAAAAAATCTCCATTATAGGGTTACCACCATCTCTACTAAGAGTGGTTTCTTTCTTTCTTTTTTCCAGACAGATCCTCTGTGTAGCTTTGGTGTCTGTCCTGGAACTCTCTCTGTAGACCAGGCTGGCCTTGAACTCACAGAGATCTGCCTGCCTCTGCCTCCCAGGTGCTGGGATTAAAAGTGTACGCCACCACCGCCCCACTAAGGGTGATTTCTAATGGTAGACCATCAGAAAGTACCTGGATTGGGCATGTAGCTTGGTATGGAGCGCTCACCTACACTGCACAAGGCCTTAGGCTCCATCTCCAGATCATAAAAAAATTGAAAGGCTGACGGTATATTTATTGGAGGATAATGAGTTCCTCTGATTAAGGATCCACTGACAAACAGATGAACAAAGTGTGGTACGTGAGTGTGAGTGTAAGAGGGAATATTATTCAGTCCTT